>NC_024328.1:20260130-20276201 GCF_000523025.1 Cynoglossus semilaevis
CAGAAGACAGGAGGCGGAGCTGGAGGTGTCAGAGTTAAAGATGCTAAGATTCTCTTTAGGAGTGACAAGAATGGACATGATCGTGAATGAGGTCATTAGAGGGACAACACAGACAGGAAGGTTAGGAGAAAAAGCTAGAGAAGCCAGATTGAGATGGTTTGGACATGTGCAGAGGAGGGACAGTGGATACATTGGTAGAAGAATGTTAGAGATGGAGCTACCAGGTAGGAGAAAGAGAGGAAGGCCAAAGAGGAGATATATGGATGTAGTGAGGGAGGACATGCAGATAGTTGGAGTCAGAGTAGAAGATACAGAGAACAGGGAGAGATGGATATTAATGATCTGCTGTGGCAACCCCTGAAAAAAAAAGGGACAAAGCCGAATGAAAAAGAAGAATTCATTCTTGACCTGATGTCCTGTGTCATTTTCAGTTTGAGCTTCTTTCGTATCTTCTTTTTGTTTTAAGTATTTTCAGACTTTAGAATTGCAACTTTCATTACTTCCCTTTAAAGGAATTTACCAATTACTTTTTTAATTTAGCAGTGCTCAATCAGTCAGACAGTGATGTCACAGAACACACCAGAGGAGTTGGTCTACACAAATGTTAAAACCCCAAACAAACCACTTTTTAAAGGTTTTCTTCAAAATAATTTGTGATGGTGATATCATAGGCTATTATGTTTTCACTATGCTTAATATAGTTTAAGTAACATTTAAAAAAATACTAAAACAAAGTTTACATTTATTGCACTTTGTCTTTGGTGAGATGTATAATCAAAGCTTTAGAAAACATGTCTAAAAACATATCAGTCTGACTAAAATACAGTGACAAAACAAGCAACACAAACATTAGACCAGGCTAACATAAGCTAAAATAGATGATATTTAAATTGTAGTGCACGTGTACATGAGTTTCAACCATGTACTTAATGGTGCCTCCTTTGGCAGCCTGTGTCGGTTCCAAAGATACACACTGTAAGGCTGTAAGTTTTGTAAATTTCTGTTGACTTGTTTGCTAACAGCTAACATTTTGGAACCCAAATGTGGTTTTTACTACTATATTGTTTATAAAAGCTCAAAGCAGGAGTGTTGACTACAGTACCCTGCTGATCTGCTAGTTGTTTGGTCCAAGCCTTGGCAGCACAGAGTCAAAGGGGAAAGCACCACCATGGTGCACACTTGGTCCAACACAAAATGCTTTCTTAGTGTGTGATCTAATTTTGTTTTTGATATAATTTGTTTGTTTATCTTGTTGTTGTTATTATAAACTCTAAAATATATTATTGACTGTACATACATTTCTCCAATTTTCCCTGTTATGTATTTTTTAGGAGGATAACTTTGATTCTTATTTCTAATATTTAATTGAGCTATACAAAATATTAATTTATTTTTTTAACCTTACTAGAGTTGAAGCTATGAATGGTACACAGTTAGACTTTTCTTTGCTGGATGCAGTCATGTGCAAATGGTTTTGGGCTATAACCATAGCTTTATACAAGTTATGGATTATTATAACAGCAGAGTATAGAAATGTCACATTTGATGCAACAAAGAGTAATACTCAAGTCTGATACTGCAAGATTGCTGAAATTGCAGTGCGTTGACTGCACACGTGAATATAAGGATGAATCTTGCCTGTTTAGCATTTACACTGAGCATGCAGGGATGTCAGTATTGTTTACTCTTACAATAAATCTGACCTTCATGAAGGTGCTGATCAGACTTTGACGAAACTGCTTCAGACGGGCATTGATTCAGGTTTTTGATTACTTTGCAGAAGGTACTGTCTGCTTAGCTGTGGCTCAATCCATAAAGTGAGAGGTCCATAAGTTACAGACTCTTTGAAAAGTTCGAATGGGAAACGTTGCCATGTGAATTTTAATTTTTAAGTTTACCTGGTGAACTCGGGTAAATTAAGCCAGGGTATTTTTCATGCAAAAGATGGCAATTCCAGTTTTGCCAGTGAACACTTCTGGGACGGAAATGTTTGACACTTCATTAAGGAAGCCTTACTTCGCTACTGTAACATACTGTATATGGCTGAAACCAGTCACTGTAATGAGCCAATATGTTTGAGTTTAACAGCCCTTTTAAACAAAACCGCTTCTGTTATTTAGCTGATCAGGCGAAACACAGAGATTCATATCAGAAAGTGGCACTGGTATATTATTCTGCACAACAACAATATACTGGCAAATTGGACTTGACCTCTAATAAGTTAATAAATCAGTAAATTTCCTCGTAATAAAATATTTTATTGCTTTGTTTTCTTTTATTATTACTTGCATGGTGGTGCTTTGGCCCAGAGGCAATGTCTTTGGTGTGGAACCTCCTGGGCAAGATCAAATCCCGGTTAGGGCGGTTGGTACCTTCCAGTGGACTCACCACCCGCAGGAAGGTTCGGGGGTGTTAGTATGGTGCAATGTGATTTGGGTGGAGACTGCTTCCCCGGTGACCTGGTAACGGATTAGTGGATGAAAATAGATGGATGGATAGATTACTTGCATGCTGAAACTACATAAGAATTCACAGTTCCCTCACTATTCCTCTTCCAGGTATCTGAGGATTTATGTGAGTCCCCCAGAGCCAGGCCCTGTATGGAGCCTTTTATGGTACGTAGACTGTCTTACCGTACAGTCTAGTTGCCCCCACTGGCCTTCAGGCAGGCAGAGCAGTACTACTGCGACCGAAGGCTGGAGTCGGACATGGTCACGGTCCCACCACGGCCCACCACACTGCCGCTGCACATCCCGCCACTTATTGCCATCACATCAGCTGAGACTGGCAGGTAAGACAACAATCCATATTGTTATGTATTTCACTAAGATGACACATTTAGATCACCTGTAAAAACTAACCAGGACTGTGAGCCAGATCATGCACTGATGTAACATCTGGTGTTGAAGTTTATATTACATTTGTACATGTTTATTTATCCAACATTTAAAGTATTTTAATGGTTGAGATATTAAACTTTAATTGGACAAATGTTCTTCCTGGACCAGGGATTGATGTAATAATGCTCTGGATAATGCAGAATCATGTGTGTTTGTGTCTTCTCAGGAACAGAGTGTTTTTCAGAGTAATAGATAATTAGAGCTAGGGAAGAGGAAGTGGTTAAATGGATCAATGCCGGAGATGTCAGAAGAGACTTAAGAGGTATTAAACACTGCTGCTAAAAGGTCACAGTCACTTTGTCTTTACAGATGTTAATGCAACATTTTAACTTGTCTTCTTCACTCTGTTTACATTACTATTTACCTGACATTTTAATCATTTTTTCATTGACACTGACAGCCACAACTGTGTATCTGACATAAATAAGAAAAAGAGAAAATATGCTGTTGATGTGATAACCAAATAAGCAGGAACATGGAACTTTTTAGTCAGCACACATGGTCCATCCTTGGTAGACTTTAAACTTCCTACAATGGCTCAGCAGAAACAAGCAAAGAGTTGGTGCATAAGTGAAGCTGAGGACAAAAATGTGTGTATTGGCTGCAGGTTATTTAAGTAAGCTCAGAAGCACAGAAATAGACATTATTGCATCATTTATTGCGACAATAACTAATGCCATATGGCAAAAATCTGTGGGTCTAATAAAATTGTTCTCATCACTACACTGCTGCCATGGTCATCTGCTTCATGCTCCTTCTCTGCCACTTTTAAATATCTGCTACTACATATACTACATATTTACTCATTCATTCAAAATTCCAGGTTGTTTTTATTGTAAGGTTCTTCTTCTTTTTCATTTAGTGTTAAGATGTTGTAAATACATATATTCAATCTTTACAATATATTCATTGTATTAAGTTTCCATATCAATTTATACTGTCATTGAATCCTGTTATTATGCTGTATTAAAAGGAAAAGTGCTGAAGACAGATGTGCATTTTGGTGGATTACATAACAGTATAATATGGCCAGCACTGAATGGTACCGACTGTTACACTTGGAGATAGAGGCAGGACACAGAACCAGTCAGAACTAGTTTCTTTGCCCAAATAAGGAGACCACAGAAGACCAACAAAAGACAAAGAGAGAAAAACATCCAAATTGCATGGTTTTATCTGGCTTGCAAGTAAAACTTTTAAAATTTAAGATCTCGTATTTGATTCTTTATTTGCTCAGATCTTTATTTGATTTTTATTTGGATTTTTTGTATGTTAGGAAACTGGGGTATGAACTAACAGCATATTTTACTGTCCTATCTAACAGAAAAAGTTTTCTGACAGTATAAATCTGCTTCATTCTCAGGGAAATGTTGTAACAGCTAAGTCCGACAAGGGAAAAAAAAATTCTGGTTTGGTGGACAGAAATGAAAAACTGCTATGTTATGTGTCAGAATATATAGGGTAACATTTATGTTCCTGTCCTAACAAGTGTAGAGGGAATGTGTACATATCATTGCCAAAAGGTAGGGAATCAATTACAGCACATTGTTATTTGAAAGTTGGCTATAAGGCCATGTTTCTAGTCTAATTTGCTAATAAAATTAAGCCACTGATATTTAACTGATCCTTGACTGGCTACATGCTCTGAGGAGTGCAACTCATCAGATAACTGCTCCCTAATAGATTTGTCACCACCGTCTCAGAAAAAGAAGTGCAATTCACTACGTGACACACAATAAACAAACGGATAAAAACAAATGCAGAAGAGGAGGAAGTAACAGAGCGAGTCTTTCCTCTTTTAAATCCAAAACCAGGCTCACAAATACCATTTATTTATTATGTCTTTTACAGCTATTAATTGTTTCATGAGACATTTGCACTGTAGAATTTACACTCTCATATTCGGGTTATTTTATTATAATTCAGTTCTTTTAGGGACAAGCATGTTAAAAAATGAAGGATTGATTTTGAGCATTTGATCCTAAGTACCTAAACTCCTTCACAGTTCACAGTCAAATATTAGTTCGCAGAGAGTGATTCATTCGTAGTGAAAGATTAGTTCACAGTAAAAAATTACTTCATAGAGAGGAATTCGTTCTTAGTGAAAGATTAGTTTACAGTGAAAGATTAGTTTTACAATCAAAGATTAGTTCACAGTGGAAAATTACTTCACAGTCAATGATTAGATCACTGCGAGTGATTTGTTAGTAATGAAAGATTAGTTCACAGTGAAAGATTAGTTCGCAGAGAGTGATTCATTCGTAGTGAAAGATTAGTTCACAGCAAAAGATTAGTTCACAGTAAAAAATTACTTCATAGAGAGGAATTCGTTCTTAGTGAAAGATTAGTTTACAGTGAAAGATTAGTTTTACAATCAAAGATTAGTTCACAGTGGAAAATTACTTCACAGTCAATGATTAGATCACTGCGAGTGATTTGTTAGTAATGAAAGATTAGTTCACAGTGAAAGATTAGTTCGCAGAGAGTGATTAGTTCGCAGTAAGTGATTCGTTTGCAATGAGTGATTAGTTCGCAGTGAAAGATTAGTTTGCAGAGAGTGATTCGTGAGTTCAATATGAACAAATCTTTCATATGACTCGGGAGTCACGAGTCATATGAAAGATTTGTTTATATTGAACGAATCAGTAATAAATTGGCACAAGAACACTTTTCCTGTAAAAACAAGATGGCGAAGCTGTTATGTCGCACAAGCACAGACAACGGCTGTGTCAACTGTGTACTTTATTTTCCATAACCATAACTGCTATAACAATAACTGCCAACACTTTACGCCAGTCTCTCGTGACGTCACACTGTCGTAACAAGTATACTCCACATTTAACCCCCCCCTCCCTCCCCCCCAAAGAACATACATCATAAGGAGGAAGGCTTATCAACTCTGGATTCGAACAAACAACTAAACATTTGGCTTGAACATATCTGGGTAAACCAAGTAGACTGCCAGTTTACCCGCATAACCTTGTGGATTATTCTGCCACATGCCAGGCTATGCTTTAATTAAGTTTAAAAGTCAGTCACGTCGTCATTGAAGTAGTGTGGCCTGTGACGGACTTGAACAGGACGGGGCCCAGACTGCAGAAGGTCAACTGGTAGATCTGGCCCGGGTGGATGCCTAACAGGGGTTGTTGGCCTGACATCTGGGAGGTCCCAGTTCTCATCAGCGTGGCACATATCAGTTGTAGTTGTCTGACCAGGGGCGGCTGGTTGAGCCACCTGTCTAAGGCGGCTGGCGTGCCAGTGTGAACCGTCAGTCAAGCAGAAGGTAGCTAGGCCCAGCTGTGCAGTGATCTGTTGAGGTGCAGACCAGAATGAGCGCCGCTGGTGGGAGCGATTGGTCCGGCATATTCGGACCCAGTCTGAGACTCTGAAAGAGGGGTGTTTCACCCAGGCTTCTTGTCTTGCTGCTTCATGCGACATTGCTGCTGCTCTATTCTCTTGGCAACTGGAATGGCAACTGGAATGGCATTTGATGGAGGAGGCGGTCCAGGGGAAGCTGAAGTTTACGTCCCAGCATCAGAAGGGCAGGATAACTGTGACGCTGCCTTGTAATGAAGTGCTTCTGCAGTGCTGCAGAAAATGGGAGATTGTCTGCCAGTTGTGCTCTGAGCCTGTTCTTGAGGGTCTGATTGAAACATTCCATACCTCCATTGGCCTGAGGGTGGTATAAGGTAGTCCTGATGTGTTTAATTTCCCTCCCCTCCAGAAAGGTGGCGAAGTCGGCCGAGATGAACTGAGGCCTGTTGTCAGTGGTGATGGTGTCTGGCACGCCCCAGCGGGCAAACAGGGAGGAGAGGAAACTGATAACTACATCAGTGGTGACAGAGCCAGTGGAAAGCACCTCAGGCCACTTGGAGTGGAGGTCCACCAGAAGAAAACGCTGGTGCTGAGGAACTCCGTGTAGCTCTTCCATAACCATGTGCAGCTGAATGTGAGACCATGGCAAAGGTGGCAACGGCAGGGTCTGCAAAGGCGAGAGTGGGGGTGAGCCCATTTTGCCACTGGTGAGGCAGGCTGCACAGTCTTTCACCATCACCTCAATGTTACTGTCGATACCAGGCCATCAGACTAAACTCCTACAGCACTGCTTGACCTTCACAATGCCTAGGTGCCCTTCATGTAGCATGTGTAGGACCTGTGCTCTTAATGCGCTGGGGACCACTGTGCACTGCCCTCTTGCCATACAGACATTGTTCCAGCAGGAGAAGTCGTGTCTGACTCGGTAGAATGGTGCTAGCTCTTCTGGAACTCGTTTCGCCTTGGAGCTGGGACAGAACTACGCTGACAGCGGTATTAGAGGCATCACAGGTCACAAATGTGGGGCTCAGCAGGTCAAAGTGAGCGAGCACAGGTGGAGAAGTCAGCTGTGATTTGAGGCGGCAGACAGCTGCAGTGCATGCAGGGGTCCAAGACCAAAGGTGCATTCTGTTTGAAGCGGGCACGAAGCGGGGCTGTAGTGTCAGAGTAATGGGGCAGGAAGCGCAGGCAAAAGACAGTCATCCCGAGAAACGATGACAGCTGTGCAGGGCAGGAGGGCTCAGGCAGGTGCAGCACAGCTGCAACATTGGAGTGGAGGAGGCTCAAGCCGTCAGTGGTTAAGCGGAAACCCACAAACTCAATGGCAGATCCTGCAACTATGCACTTGTCCTCATTCAATGTGATGTTGTGGTAAGCAAGCACATCAAACACCCTGCACAGGCGGTCGTCGCATGCGGCTTGTGTTGCCCCATGCACCACAATGTCGTCCAGGTACACCACCACACCTGAGATGCCAGCAAAGATGGTGGTCAAAATTATTTGGAAACAGCTGGGGGCAGAGCTGAGGCTGAATGGCATACGAGTGTAATGGAAAACCCCCAAGTGAGTCACAAAAGCCGTGAGATTGTGGCTGTTTAGGTGTAGGGGAACCTGCAGGTAGCCCTGGCAGAGATCAAGTTTAGAGAAAACCTTAGAGCCCTAGAATGTGGGCGATAGTGCTTCCACTGTGGGCGGATATTTATCGGGGATCACGGCTTGGTTCACTTGTCTAAGGTCAACATAGGGATGCAGGCCGCCACACTTTTTTTTCACCACCACCAGGTTTAAAATCCAGGGTGATGCGTCATCCTGCTCTATGGTTCCTGCATCCTGCAGTTTCTGTAGCTCAGCTGTGATGTCGTCCCGGAGGGAGTGGCAGCTGGCGCAGAGGTTGAATGACAGGGGAGACAGCTGGATCAATGAGTGGCTGGTGGTTGAAGGCAGTGAGGCAACCCAGCCCTGAACCCAGCAGTGAAGAGCGAAGGCCAGTGGTGGTGCCAGGGTGTGGACACTGTCAGGATGGTAGAGCCAATATTTTCTGTGACAGAGAAGCCCAAGGCACAGAACAGGTCAAACCTCAGGAGGTTGGCACCGTGGTGAGACACCTGGAAAGAGAATGCTGGGAGGACTCTGGCACTGTAGCGTACTGCGAAAGTGACTGTGCCCTCCATGCCAATTTTAGTATGGCCATAGCCATATAGTTCTTCTGCATCTGGCCTGATTGTATGGCGGGGAAAGAGTTGCCAGATTGTGGACTCGCTGAGCAGGGATCTGGAAGCTGCAATGGTAGGCGGATGCCATCCAGCTCCACTGTGCACCACTTAAAGGGCTTGGCGCAAGAACCCACAGAGTGGATTGTGGTTGGGCTTGAATTAGAGGTCTATAACCATAACTGCCAACACTGGCCAGATGATGCATTCACTATACTACAGGACTGCTTACAACAGACAGACTGGGACGTATTTGAACAACAGGAGCTGTAGACACTAACAGGAATGATGCTGGACTATATTCTGTTCTGTATCGGGGAATGTGGCTGTGGACAAAACCATCTGGGTTTTCCCTAACCAGAAACCCTGGATGACCAGCCAGGTCCGCACACTCCTCCGAGCCTGAAATGCTGCCTTCAGGTCAAGGGACAGACCACTGTACAATGCTGTTCGAGCTGATCTGAAGAGAGGTATAAGGAGAGCTAAGGCTGACCACAGGATGTGCAGTTGAGTTCCACCTGTCTAGCAACACCTCACGAGAGGTGTGGCGGGGGATACAAGACACAACTAACTTCAGAGGCTGCCGTGTGCCAACAGCAAATCTGAGCGCGACACTGGCAGAGGAACTGAACTGCTTCTTTGCCCATTTTGAAACTTCCCAGCAACACTAATTTTCTCCAGCCCTACCCCCACCCACATCTGGCTCCTGCACCACTCCACTCACTTTACAGGAAGTCAGAAGTCATGAAGTCAGATGGGTGCTCCTGGCAGTGAACCCCAAGAAAGCTGCTGGCCCAGACGGAGTACCTGGTAAGGTGCTCAGAGCATGTGCCCACCAGCTCGCCCCCAACTTTACCAGGATCTTCAACTTATCCCTGACCCAGGCAATCATCCCACCCTGCCTAAAATCAACCACAATAATCCCAGTACCAAAGAAGAAGTCCCCCATCACCAGCCTGAACGATTACTGACCGGTGGCCCTCACTCCGATTATAATGAAAGTGCTTTGAGAGACTTGTTCTTCAGCACATAAAGGACCATCTCCACCTAGACCTCGACCCCCACCAGTTTGCATATCAGCCATTGCCGTAGCTCTCCATTCTGGACTGAACCACCTAGATCAGCAGCAGAGCTACGTCCGGATGCTCTTTGTGGATTACAGTTCCGCCATTAACCCCCCCCCCCCCGTCTCCTCCCCACATGCTCCTGGATAAAGGACTTCCTCACCAACCGTCCCCCGACAGTGAGACTGGGTTCCCACCTCTCCCCCACCCACACACTGAGTGTTGGCACCCCACAGGGCTGTGTGCTGGGCCCTCTCCTGTACTGTCTCTACACTCATGACTGCAGTCCGGTCCACAGCGACAACCTCATCATCAAGTTTGCCGATGATATTACAGTGGTCAGACTCATCTCCAGGGGGCCTACAGGGAGGAGATCCTGAAGCTGGCAGCCTGGTCTTCGGAGAACAACCTTTCTCTAAACCACCAAGAAGATCAGAGATCATACTCAACTTCAGGAAGCACAGCATTGACCCAGCCCCCCTCTACATCAACGACGAGCGCGTGGAAAGGGTCCAAACATTCAGGTTTCTAAGTGGCCACATCTCCGCCGACATCTCCTGGTCAGAAAACATCACCGCCATCACCAAGAAGGCTCAGCAGTGCATGCACTTCCTGAGAATCCTCAGGAAACACAACTTCAACACCAACCTGCTGACCTTCAACCACTCCTCCATTGAGAGCTTGCTGACATACTGCATCACAGTTTGGTATGGCAGCTGCACTGCTGCAGACAGGGAAAGGCTGCAGAGAATTGTTAAGACAGCACATAGGATCACTGGCTGCCCTCCTAATAGTTTCTGGCTCCTCATTCCTAAGTTTCCTTTCATTTTCCTCATTCAAAAACCCCTTAAAGTATTCCTTCCATCTTCTCAGCACACTTTCTTCACTTGTGATTACATTCCCATCTCTGTCCTTAATCAACCTCACCTGCTGCACATCCTTACCAGCTTGATTTCTCTGTCTCGCCAATCTATACAACTCCTTTTCTCCTTCCTTTGTGTCCAAACTCTCGTATAACTCCTCATATGCCTTCTGTTTGGCCTTGGCTACTTCCCTCTTCACCTCCCTTGTCCTCTCTTTGTACTACAGTCTGTTCTCTTCTGTTCTGTCACTGTCCCATCTCTTTTTCACTAATCTCTTTCTCTGCACACTCTCCTGGATCTCATCATTACACCACCAGGTCTGTTTGTCCTTCTTTCTCTACCCAGAGGACATACCTAGCACCTTCCTACCTGTCTCCCGAATCACTGTAGCTGTAGTCTTCCAATCATCTAGGAATTTCTCAACACAGCCCAGAACTGCCCTTACTTCCTTCCTGAAGTCTTTCAACAACAACAACTTTAACAACATTTCTCTTTCCTTAATGTCCACCACTTGATCTTCTGCTTTGTCTTCACTCTCTTCCTTTTTTTCACCTCCATCGTCATCTTGCACACTACCATCCGATGTTGTCTGGCCATACTCGCCTGCAACCACTTTACAGTTTCTAATATCCCTTAGATTACCTCTTCTACATAGAATATAATCTATCTGTGTGGACCTGCCTCCACTCTTGTAAGTCACCCTGTGTTCCTCCTTTTAGGATAGGTGTTTACCACAGCCATTTCCATTCTCTTTGCAAAATCTACCACTGCCCGTCCTTCCAAATTTTATACCTAATGCCAAACCTGCCCATCACTTGCTCATCACCTCTGTTCCCTTCCCCTACATGACCATTAAAGTCTGCCCCAATCACCACTCTTTCTCCCCTGGGATGCTCTCTATCACCCAATCCAGCTCATTCCAAAACTTTTCTTCCAACTCACAGCCCACTCGTGGGGCATAACCACTAACAACATTAATCATAACTCCTTCTATTTATACCTTCACACACATCAACCTGTCTGACTCTTTTCACCTCCACCACACTTTTTTGCATATTCTTCCTTCAAGATCACTCCTACTCTCTTCTCTTCCCATCCGAACCATAATAAAACTGTTTGTAGCCTCCTCCAATGTTGCTAGCCTTGCTACCCTTCCACCTGGTCTCCTGCACACACAAAATGTCTACTCTTGTTCTCTCCATCATATCAGCAAGTTCTCTACTTTACCCTGTAATTGTACCTAAATTCAAAGTTCCAAACTTCAAACCAACACTTCTATCCTTCCTCTTTTTGTCCAAATAAATTGTCCTCCTCTTCCTCTTTGTCTTCAACCAACAGTAGTCCAATTTCCACCAGTACCCTGTAAGTCAACAGTGCTGTTGGTGGTAGTTGTTACGACGGATCCAGTATGGAAATCGTTTTAGTGATTTGCATATTTGATTTGGCTAAGTTTTACACCGGATGCCTTTCCTGACGCAACCCTCACCATTTATCCGGGCTTGGGACTGGCACTAAAGTTTCCAATACTCATAATTCAGAATCAATTATCACGATTTGATTCGATTCGATTTCAATTTGTGTTATTTTGAGCTGTAATCTGAAAGGACCAAACTCCCTCCCAGAATGTTGATGATAGTATTGCTTTCCAAAACACGCTCTGGGCAGAATTAGATTCAAAATAAATAAAAGCTGTAATTGTATTGGAACTAACCTTGTGGATTATTATATTTAAGAATCCACCCATTAACTGTTAAATACAAATAAATGTGCTTTTATTGTAAAATAAAAGTATAACATATTAACAACAAGGTCTCAGACAGTAAACGTTATGCTGCATGTTGTGCTGAATCTTCAGCATAGCAGTAACAGTGTGACAGCAAGCAGCATGACTGCTTGTAATGCAGTCACTAACCAATATGAAAAGAAAACAGTAACAAAGATTCGGCCAGTATAAAATGTTAACAAAGTGCTGGTGACTGGCTAGTGGCTTAAAATTATCCAAACTACCTGTACCTTATGTATAAAGAACATGAAAGGTACAATTCCTGAGGATTGAGGAAACATAAATATACACCATGTCTTGTGTGGGATCTTTGGAAAGCTGGACATTTTAAAATTGAACTGTACTGTCTTAAAGTCCCATCAAAGCCTATAGCTTTTTCATTTCTGCAGACTTCGGGTGTGAGCAGAGTGGAAGAGGTTGCAGGTTGCTGTTCCAGAAAGTGTTCCAGCATATCCAATGCACTGCAGGTCCACTGGGTCACAATGTCAATAGTGAGCTTGTATTCCTTCAGCTGCAGTGCCTGCTGCCTTTCTTTGAGGATGTTGGTGGCTGTCGTACTGCGATGAAAGCAGTGTAGTGACCCCAAATAGGCCATAAAGTAAACCCAATTATCGTTTCATCTCACTCTGACATCTGGGAACTCACAATCTCAACTTCAAAAATAAGAACGATTTACGTTAAACTTACCTCAAAAAGTTTGTTGCAAAATATCCTGCCCGTTACTAGCATCTTCGGGGAGCAATAAGATTTTGGTGTGTGAGCGGTGGCACATTTTGGCACATGATCACGCTACACCAATCGAGTAGCTGATTGATGTCAACACTTCCGGCAATACAGCTTCCTCCGTGGTTCTACTTAACGTTATTGATAGAGAGGAATTCTCCCAAATGTCTACTAAAGTGGGCCAATTTGTTTATTTATTCGTTAATTTATTCGCTCCTAACTAAATACAACACCGATCAATCAAGAACTTTATTAAAACATATATACATACAGTATATACAATATATAAAACAATACAAAACAGCATAAGAAAATTAAGGGCAATATTAACCATGCAACCACTGCAATACAACTCTGAGGCTACACATGAAAAGTCTTCACTATCAGTATCAGGGCAGTTGTCATCCTCCTCCTTGATTTCATGTTTGTTTGCACAGTGGCAACACCTACACAGGTCTGTACAACAGAGTCGTACAATCAGGTGTACAGTCTATTCATGCTGTTGAAAGCCTGCTGTGTGATCATGAACAGTGTGAGTCAAGGGTGTTTTTTCATGCACAACATGCTGCAAAAGAGCATGCAACTGTCATCATTAAGAGCCCTGACACTGATGTGGGAGTTATTGCTGTAAGTATGCAGACAAATTTACCATGCAGCTTATATTAGGGACGGCCAATAGGACACGTATCATTGACATTACCAAGGTGTCATCAGCTCTTGGAACCAGTGTGTGTTCAGCGAGTGTGTGTTCAGCCTTGATTGGCATACATACTTATCTGGGTGTGACTCCAAAAGTGCCTTTATGGTAAAGGCAAAAGAAAGACATTTTCTGTAACAAGTGAACGGGAAGAGTGCCTTAAGGGTTTTAAAAATCTGGGTGTTAACTTTAACTTGGACCACGCAACATTTGCACAACTTTGCAAATATGTATGCCACCTGCAGGATCAGCTGGCTGCTGAAAATGTCAAGGAGGCTTTCTGTATAGTATCATCAACATGGCCAGAATTGTCTATTCCCCCCACAAGTAATGCCCTCCATCAGTACTGCAAAGGGGCAAATTATCAGGCTACAGGCATGAGGTCCTGCATCAAACAAAATATAGGTGCTCCATCACCTGCTGGATACGGTTGGCACCTACATGATGGAAATCTACATGTCACATGGATGACATGAAATCTGGCCCAGTGTGTCTTATGTCCCTGCAGGGCTGTTGTACAGACCTGTGCAGGTGTTGCTACTGTGCAAACAAACATGAAATCGAAGAGAAAGAGGATGACTGCCCTGACACTGATAGTGAAGATTAGCATTTCATGTGTAGCCTGAGGGTTGTATTGCAATGGTTGCATGGTTAATATTACCATTCATTTTCTTATGCTGTTTTGTATTGTTTTATATATTGTACATACTGTATTTAATGTGTTTTAACAACATTTTTTAGGATTGATCGGTGTTGTATTTAGTTTGGACCAAATAAATGAACGAATGAATAAACAAATGGTCCTTGTCATTGATTACCTTCTTTTATTGATCAAAATGACTTAACATACAAAGTTCACCTTATCCTCTATTTTCCTGTTTGTTCTTTGTGCAGGCGGCTTTGTATAAAGCATTGTTTAGAATCTATTTGGCCCACTTTAGAAGACTTCTGGGAGAATTCCTCTCTATCGGTAACGTTAAGTAGAACCACGGAGGAAGTGTTGACATTAATCAGTTACTCGAGTAGTGTAGCACGATCACGTGTCGAACTGTGCCACCGCTCGCGCACCAAAATCTTATTGCGCCCCGAAGACGCTAGTTCTTTATCAAATGCATCGATATAAAAAAAATGGGCAGGATATTTTGCGACAAACTTTTTGCTGTATTTTTAACATAACTCGTTCTTATTTATGAAGTTGAGATCGTGTAGTTCCAGACGTCGGAGCAGAATGCAATTTCTAAAGAACTTTTCGTGGTTCACCTTACGGCCTAGAAGTAATGTTACAGTGTTATAATGTTCATGATACAGTTCTGTGATTTTCCAGGGTCTGTGAATGTGTCTGGATGAACGCGAGAGCAATGGGGCGGGGGCGGGGGAGCAGGTAAGAGCGCGCCTGGCTAAGAGAGAAGTGTGGATGGAACACGGACACGAGTTGAGTTAATGTGTGAGACCGGGAGTGTTCTACTATTTTGGCGTGGTTACGGCCGACAGTAACCAAGTTCTGTAATCAAACGTTCAACAATAAATGCAGGTTCGTTGAATAACGCTTGTGGCGCTTTGGCCCAGAGGCAATGTCTCTGTCATTGGTGTGGAACGGTGTAATGTGATTTGGGTGGCGACTGCTGCCCCCGCGACCCGGTTACGGATAAGCGGATGAAAATGGATGGATGAATAACGCTTCGTTATGCATTATGCGTCCGGTCGGACGCTACAGTACTTTGTGATGTGCCTCACTCTCCCAAGCAGGTGTGCAATGTGTGAGAGAGACCGGCTTGCGATGCAAGGTTTTTGATGTGAGCGAAACAGCCTACATGCGTACAGCCCCATTATCTCAACCGCACGGACCATATTTGCCGTGTTGTTGGTCACCAAAGCTGGATCCTTATAGCCCCCAACCCTGCATCGCTGTCGTCAACATTTCCACTAGACTGGCAGAGCGATGGTCAGTTTCAACTTCGGTGGTTTGTAGCACGAGAGTGGAGGTTCCACTTGTCATTCGTTATTAAAAAAAAAAATCTGTTTGGACATACGAATCGATATTCGAGAATTGAATGGAGAATCGATTCAGTATCGGCGAATCGATATTTTGTACTCATATATAACTCAAAATGTTGTAAATAGAATTTATAGTTAGTTACCAACGTGTTTTAAACCAAAGTGTGGTGAACCATAAACTAACTGTTATCTAAGTGTGTTAAATAATGGTCTGCTTGACAGGAGTAGGTCCATAAAGGATGAGGTCTGTTTCCCATCCAGTGTGGGAATCGGATGAACTTTGCCCTAAGAGTAAAACGTAAAGAAAAAACAAATGCCCAGTACTTGTGAAACTTTCTCAATAAAAGGAGCTGCAGTCCTCATACACTTTGGGACTTAGGTGCGAGTAAAAAGTACAACGTTGTCATGTGTGGTTCTTTTCAGGTCATTCTATCTGCGGCAGTTAGATGACAATAGTGGTGACTGAATAACGTAATTTTTGGCACCAACAAATATATAATAATAATAATAATAATAATAAT
>NC_024328.1:20276228-20279121 GCF_000523025.1 Cynoglossus semilaevis
AATAATAATACATTTTATTTCATAGGCACCTTTCTGTCACCCAAGGACACCTTACAGTGAATACAAAGATAACAACACAGCATTAAAAAACAATTAAACATTAAAACATTAAGAACCACTTAAAATACAACAGTGAAATATCAGATGGAGAAGGCAATTTCAAACAGATGAGTTTTAAGTGCAGACTTGAATTGTGGGAGTGAATTGATGTTCCTCAAGACAGGGGGTAGAGAGTTCCAAAGCTGGGGAGCAGAGCGACTGTACACCATGGTGGTGAGACGGGTGGAGGGACAGTCAGATAAATGGAGGAGGATGATCTGAGGGAGCGGGAGGGAGCAGTGACATAAAGAAGATCTGAGATGTATGGTGGAGCAGAGTCGTGGGTGGCTTTGAATGTGAGCAGAAGGATTTTGTAGTTAATACATGACTTGATCGGGAGCCAGTGAAGCTGTTGCAGGACAGGAGTGATGTGGTGGATAGAAGGGGTTCTAGTAATGATTTGTGTGGCTGAGTTCTGGACCAATTGGAGCTTATGTAGAGAATTGTGGGTGAGACCAAAGAGGAGGGAGTTACAAAAGTCAAGGTGGGAGGTGACAAGGCTGTGATGGAAGTGGTATGGGGAGTGATGGAGGGGCGGTTGATATTGCGTAAGTGGAAATAGGTGGACCGGGTGACGTTGTTGATATGAGACTGAAAAGATAGTGTGCTGCCGAGGATGACACCCAGACTCTAAACCTGTGGGGAGGGGGAAATTGTTGATAGCAATAGAGAAACTGTTGGTTTTGGATAATGTTGATTTGGTACCAATGAGGAGAACCTCAGTTTTGTTTAGTTTAAGAAGATTTGAGGTGAACCATGATTTTTTTTCAGTTAAGCAGTCTAAAAGGGAAGGCAGGTGGGAGGTTGGAGTCGGGTTTGCTGGCTCGGTAGAGTTGGGTGTCATTGGCGTAGCAGTGGAAGTTTATGGAGTGTTTGCGGAAGATATTACCAAGGGGGAGAAGATAGATGATGAAAATAAGGGGACCCAGGACAGAGCCCTGGGGCACACCTGAATTGACACAGGAGGGCTAGGATGTGAAGGTTTTTAGTTGGATGAACTGAGTGCGGCACTCCAGGTATGATTTAAACCAGTTTAGAGGGGTCTGAGTGATACCAAGGGCAGAGAGTCTATTGAGGAGGATGGAATGACAAATGGTGTCAAAAGCTGCAGTTAGGTCAAGGAGGATGAGCATGGAGAGTAAACCAGAATCAACTGCCATGAGGAGTTTATTGGTGATTTTAATGAGGGCAGTTTCTGTACTATGGAGGAAGCGGAAGCCAGATTGGAACTGTTCATAGCGGTTATCGTTGGAGAGATGGGCGTTGAGTTGAGTTGCAACTATTTTCTCAAGGATTTTAGAGATGAAAGGCAGATTGGGGCAGCATTTCTCCCTTACTGCGCCTGCGCAAAGTGTTAGTAACCATGGCGAGGTGTCGGAGGCATGAAAATATGGAGGCGAGATTGATAGAGCTGTGGCACTGTCCACAATAAATATAATAAACAATAATAATAAAAATAATAAATAATAAATAAACCATCTAAGACTTCAGATGCGCCTACGTCTCTTCTTTTTCGAATTTTCAGTGCACAGTATCGCAGCAATCATAATGGCAGCCTTGTCCTTTTGGAATAGCATGTTACTAATAACCGGTTTCGGAGCTTTCAAATAATTCTTTATTGACAGCTGTCAATAGACAGGACAGTCAGCAGGGGCTGATGAGCTGTTTTCACCCGCACAGCGTGAGCTCTCTGGTTGTGTTCAATGATCATCACTCGTACAATGTGTGATGGTATCAACGACAAGATTTTCAAAAATCGTACAGTGTATGCCCGCCCTTAGTGTTACCTTCATGTGAACAGATTAAACCAGTGTAGTAGTTAGATTTTGTTTGGGTGATACAGTCCTTGTAGTGCAGCATGTGATTTTTGTAAATGTCTTTGTGAATAGTTACTCCAGATTTGCGTTGCGCCGTTCTAGCGGTCGGCCTTTGGCTTTCATGAGTTGAAGTTCAGGTGTGAACCAGGAGGCAGAACGGGAAAAGGAAACAGACCTGTTTTTTTTGCGGAACAAGGGAGTTGAGTATGTGTTGAAGTCCAACATTGTAGTGAGAGACCAGCTCTTCAGGGGGTGGTTTGATGGGAAAATCCATGAGGGGTTAAGTGCTAGAGGCAAGAGAGTCTAAGTTAATTACTATTACGGAAGGAGATGAGATGGGGGAGCTTGGTGACAAAAAGCAGGAGACTTATATTCAATGAGAGGAGGAAATGGTCAGTTACTAGCTGTGTGGTTGGAAGCAGAGACACCAGAGCAGCAAATTAGGTCCAAGATGTTACCATGCATATGAGTGAGAATATTAGTAAACTGTTGGAATCCAAAGCTGTCCAAGCAAGACGAGAAGGCTTTGGTATATATATATATACACTACCGTTCAAAAGTTTGGGGTCACCCAGACAATTTTGTGTTTTCCATGAAAAGTCACACTTTTATTTACCACCATGAGCTGTAAAATGAATAGAAAATATAGTAAAGACATTGACAAGGTTAGAAATAATGATTTGTATTTGAAATAATAATTTTTTCCTTCAAACTTTGCTTTCGTCAAAGAATCCTCCATTTGCAGCAATTACAGCATTGCAGACCTTTGGCATTCTAGCTGTTAATTTGTTGAGGTAATCTGGAGAAATTTCACCCCACGCTTCTAGAAGCCCCTCCCACAAGTTGGATTGGCTGGATGGACACTTCTTGCGTACCATACGGTCAAGCTGCTCCCACAACAGCTCAATGGGGTTTAGATCTGGTGACTGCGCTGGCCACTCCATTACAGATAGAATACCAGTTGCCTGCTTCTTCTC
>NC_024328.1:20279575-20285450 GCF_000523025.1 Cynoglossus semilaevis
GTTTTGTGGGTACTATTTAATGAAGCTGCCAGTTGAGGACCTGTGAGGCATCTATTTCTCAAACTAGAGACTCTAATGTACTTATCTTCTTACTTAGTTGTGCAGCGGGGCCTCCCACTTCTCTTTCTACTCTGGTTAGAGCCTGTTTGTGCTGTTCTCTGAAGGGAGTAGTACACACCGTTGTAAGAAATCTTCAGTTTTTTGGCAATTTCTCGCATGGAATAGCCTTCATTTCTAAGAACAAGAATAGACTGTCGAGTTTCACATGAAAGTCCTCTTTTTCTGGCCATTTTGAGCATTTAATCGACCCCACAAATGTGATGCTCCAGATACTCAACCTGCTCAAAGGAAGGTCAGTTTTATAGTTTCTCTAACCAGCTAAACTGTTTTCAGCTGTGCTAACATGATTGCACAAGGGTTTTCTAATCATCCATTAGCCTTCTCATGCAATGAGCAAACACATTGTACCATTAGAACACTGGAGTGATAGTTGCTGGAAACGGGCCGCTATACACCAATGTAGATATTGCACCAAAAACCAGACATTTGCAGCTAGAATAGTCATTTACCACATTAGCAATGTATAAAGTGTATTTCTGATTAGTTTAAAGTTATCTTCATTGAAAAAAACAGTGCTTTTTTTTCAAAAATAAGGAAATTTCTAAGTGACCCCAAACTTTTGAACGGTAGTCTATATACTTTGGGAATGCCTTCTCTAGGATATGGCAGATTCATTGAGATTCATTGTGTAGTTTTTATTACTCATAAGGAAATTGATTGAAAAATTACTGAGTTTTTAAAGGGGAGAATCTGGTAATTTTTTTAAATGGATGAATAAGGGAGCCAGAGTTTTGTGGATGAAACTAATCACTAAGAATGAATCACTCTCTGTGAACTAATCTTTCGCTTCGTTCTCACAGATTTGTTTCATTTGTCAGGTGACAGAGAGCTTGGGTCTCTTTTGCTCTCATTCATCTTCACATTGTGGTGTGTTTTTATTTCTTAACTTTTCACATGGTTTTAATTGCTTATGGCATTTTGTGTACTTTGTAGACTTTGTCATCGGAAGAAAACCATGTTGTCTTCAGTATTTAGTGTCGGAGAACCGCAGCCTTCAATAGGGCTAAAGCGCCACCTGCTGTAAAACCAATGAAATGATTAGTTCAAGATTCGTTCACGACTCGTTCATTTTACTGTTCGAGAGTCAAAGATTCGAATCGATAAAAAGAGTCGGTCTTCCCATCACTAGTAATTACTAAAAAAATGTTTTTGTGCAGCATGTCTAACATGTGCTAAACATAATTCACAAGGAAACATCCAACCAAAAAGAGTTAAGTTCCCAAAACCTAATTACCCGTTCCAGGTGCTACATATGGATTTCATTGAACTTCAAAAGTGAAGGACAGAAACACTGTCTAGTCATAGTGGATGCCTTTTCTAAATGAGTAGATGTATGTATGTTCCCATCAAAAGCTGCTGATGCTATTACAGTGGCAAAAGCATTGGTCAAAGAGATTATACCAAGATGTGTGACAATAGAAATTATTACATGAAAGAAGTCATATCAAGCATAAGCCAAAAGATGAAAATAAATTTAAAACACCACTGTGCTAAAAACAAAATAAATACAAAATTCTAACTCTATGCAAGATACACCCATATCTTTGCAGAGTGATGACTGGGTGCTGATAAAGGTCATCAAAAGGAAGTGTTAGTCGAGTCCAAAGTGGGAAGGCCCATACCAGGTCCTGCTGACGACACCTATGGCCATAAAGATAGCTGAACGACCATCTTGGATTCATCTTACACATTGCAAGAGACAGAGGTTCTTAGTACAGGATCCAATTGGTTGAGGGGAAGTCCGACTACAAAGGTGTTTAGCTATATAGAAGCTATACGTCTCAACGTTGGTGAAGCAGGGAGATCCTCAGCCATTTAGTGTGATTACTGTATTAGGCTAACCATAGTCCTGCAGACATAAGATGATTGACAAAGAGAGTGAAGTGCTGGTAACCTCTCAAAATGATGACGACAGAATATACTCGGCCCAAGCCAAAACCATGGCACCCATTCCGTAGATTAGGAGTTCCAATGCAACTCTCTGTGTTTATTGATAGTCACAGGAGTCGTCCTGGTGCTGCCTATCGTACTCACTTTAAAAGATAAAGAGCTACAGAAAAACAACACCACCACTGACCACCCATCAATGATGAAAGATCTAGCAGAGCAACGCCATTCACTCAAGAGAGTAAAAAGAGAAAACACTGAAGCAACGAATGATTCTAAATGTTTAAATAACTATGGTGGTATTACTCTTTATTATATATTAGGTAAGACAATGGCAATCTGTGTTCAGTAATTAATTGCAACAATTAGAACTACACTTACAAACCTTATGAACTATGTGTGAGTTTTCATTATTATGTCCATAGCCCGATGTGAACAGAATCGACTGCCCCGTAGAGGATGGTGTGAAGACTGGAACATGGTAGTAGGATATACCGGTCAATGGATTCCCACAATGCCAGAAAAATGTGTACAGAGACAAAGACATTTGGAATCAATTGAAAATCCAATGTGATTTTTCCAACATCCAAAATCCGATCACTATGTCCCTGAATTGGACTAAATTACCAACGGGGAGTAATTGGAAACTTTCTGGTAAAACAAATCAGACTGAAATATATTTGGTACTTGGGGTATCGTCCCACAAATATCTAATAAAACCAAAACAGGAGCATTTACTCCTCATAAAGGCAAAGGAGACTATGTGTGTTATGAAAATTAATGTGTTATGAAAAACCTAGCTTAAGGAGCCTTAATGCAGGATAAGAGAATTTGGCATTCATCAATGATAGTCAGGAGGGAAATGTTGGAAGAATTTAATTTATCATTGCTTCATGCTGTTTGCTTCTCATATTATAATCTAGTGTGCTCAAGACTGATGGACACAGATGCTGTTCCCCCTCTGCAGTACCGCTATGTCCCCCCACCTTGGGGTCTTTTGCAATCCGTTTTTTTTTTTTTTCAAAACTGAAAAAAAGTCATATAAAACTCCTGGCCCAGGTTTATCATGTTGTCTTGGCCTGCTTTAATAACAGATAAGTGCCAAATATGAACAAAAGGAGAACTAATGAGCTCCAGGCTGGAACACTATTGATTTTATTATCTAAATTATATTAAAATTAGTAGGATACAATGATGGGATTTATAGCCTATAGCTCTAAATCAAATGTTTATGTGTTAATGCCCATTTTGTTGATTGAGTTGTCCAATCATTTTTGTTGTTTCTTTGTTTTGTTTTGTTTTTTTACCATAAATGGAGTCCTTATCCAATCCTAAAAGCAGCTCCAAGACATTAACTACTTATCATTTATGTGACTTTTTTTTAAAATGCCACAGCAATATTAAACTTTTGGGTTAGTAATGCAAATAGTAAATAGAAAGGGCTGGCAGCAGGGAATCTATTTCTCAAATTAAAGAAAAAAGTCTTCCTGACCCTGCTTTACATCAGCAGATGGGAATTTCATCATTCTATTTTATGTTGTTATATATCAATTAACTATTAAACTGTCTCAGTTAATTATCACAACATCTAAGTGTGCAATACTTCGACTTCACCCTATTTGAAGCATGACATGGCACTGCTGCGGATAATCATTTTAAAGAAGAGGCATTTGTGAATCAGCTCACACTGCTGCTTCTGCAAATTGAGAATTGAGTGCGACATTTTGCTTATCAACATGGGCAAAGTGGGAATTGACCATGTTTGACTGATTACCTGTTCCATTAAGCAAGGTCAGTGTTGGTGCAAATAGTTGTTAGATGAATTCGAGCCCTCTCTATCTTAATCATTACCCTCTTCTTCTGAAAAAAATAAGTTAAAATCAGCGTACTAAAGGTAAAAAAGGAAACATGCATTCAAATATAGGAATCACTTGTATATTGTTTCTTGAGCCCATTCAAGGTATACTATGGTGAACAAAAAAACAAGATGCCCATCTGGTGTTGTTTAGTTGAGTTAAATCCCAGTGCATACTGGGATACCATTTTTGCGGCAACCTTGTTAAGCAACGAAGAGGCAGAAAACAAACGCAGTGAATGATAATGAGAGGGGAAGTCCTTAGTGTGCGCTGCTCAGTTCTGCTATATGTTGTGTTCAAGTGCATCCCTGCAGCTTTATGGTTCTCTCATTTAAAAATGAAAATCCAATTGCATGTGATATCCTTGGAACTGAATGAAATCTACAGATCATATCTGAACCTCTTGCTGTAATCCTGCTGCTTGCTATCTCATGCTGATGGCTCCTATGAAGAGAGCCCTGAGGGTGGGTATGAGCGAACAAGGTTGTCACAGGATGTTTTGCACTCACTGTTGCTTTTGTCATTTCTGGTGATTTCTGTACTAGAGTTTTACAAAAGCATTATGCAGCATGCAAATTTTTCTCATTGATGTCTTTTTTTTTTAATAATAAGAGCTTTCATAATTAGCCTGTTAACCACAAAAATTACTTTGTGGAATTAATTGGTTGGCCCGTTCCACTGTTTGAGAAGTACTGGTATAAACCAATAATTCCACCATCTATTTATTATATATATAGCTATATATATATATACATACATATAAGCCAGCCACTAGGGTACACGAAGCCATGTTTATAGTGCCGGTCTCAAGCCCGGATAAATGGTGAGGGTTGCATCAGGAAGGGCATCTGGCGTAAAACGTTTAGCTAAATCAAATATGCAAATCTATACAGTGCCGTTGACCACTGATGGAAATTGGACTACTGTTGTTTAGAGACAGAGAAGAAGAGGAGGGCGTTTGGTTAGGAGAAAAAGAGAAAAGATGAAGAATAGAAGTGTTAGTCTGAAGTTTGGAACTTTGAATGTAGGTACAATGACAGGAAAAAGTAGAGAAATAGCTGATGTGATGGAGAGAAGAAGAGTAGATATTTTGTGTGTGCAGGAGACCAGGTGGAAGGGCAGTAAGGCTAGAAACACTGGAGGAGGCTACAAACTGCTTTATCATGGTTCAGATGGGAAGAGAAATGGAGTAGGGGTGATCCTAAAGGAAGAATATGTAAGAAATGTGGTAGAGGTAAAACGAGAGTCAGATAGGTTGATGTGTGTGAAGGTAGAAATAGAAGGAGTGATGATAAATGTTATTAGTGGTTATGCCCCACAGGTGGGCTGTGAGTTGGAAGAAAAGGAGAAGTTCTGGAAGGAGCTAGATTGGATGGTAGAGAGTATCCCCAGGGGACAGAGTGGTGATTTGAGCAGACCTAAATGGTCATGTAGGGGAAGGGAACAGAGGAGATGAGGAAGTGATAGGCAGGTTTGGTGTTAGGCAGAGAAACATAGAAGGACAGGCAGTGGTAGATTTTGCAAAGAGAATGGAAATGGCTGTGGTAAACACATATTTCCAAAAGAAAGAGGAACATAGGGTGACTTACAAGAGTGGAGGCAGGTCCACACAGATAGATTATATTCTATGCAGAAGATGTAATCTCAGGGAGATTAGAGACTGTAAGGTGGTGGCAGGTGAGAGTGTAGCCAAACAACATCGGATGGTAGTGTGTAAAATGACGATGGAGGTGACAAAAAGGAAGAGAGTGAAGACAGAGCAGAAGATCAAGTGGTGGAAACTAAGGAAAGAGACATGTTGTGAAGACTTCAGGAAGGAAGTAAGGGCAGTTCTGGGTAGTGTTGAGATATTCCCAGATGATTGGGAGACTACAGCTGCAGTGATGAGGGAGACAGGTAGGAAGGTGCTAGGTATGTCCTCTGGGCAGAGAAAGGAGGACAAAGAGACCTGGTGGTGGAAGGATGAGATCCAGGAGAGTGTGCAGAGAAAGAGATTAGAGAAGAAGAGATGG
>NC_024328.1:20285504-20300271 GCF_000523025.1 Cynoglossus semilaevis
GCTAAGATTCTCTTTAGGAGTGACAAGAATGGACAGGATCAGGAATGAGGTCATTAGAGGGACAACACAGACAGGAAGGTTTGGAGAAAAAGCTAGAGAAGCCAGATTGAGATGGTTTGGACATGTGCAGAGGAGGGACTGTGGATACATCGGTAGAAGAATGTTAGAGATGGAGCTACCAGGTAGGAGAAAAAGAGGAAGGCCAAAGAGGCGATATATGGATGTAGTGAGGGAGGACATGCAGATAGTTGGAGTCAGAGTAGAAGATGCAGAGAACAGGGAGAGATGCAAATCAATGATTTGCTGTGGCAACCCCTAAAACAAAAAAGGGACAAAGCCGAAAGAAAAAGAAGATATATGCATACATATAGCTATCGGTATACAGCTATCAATATATGGACTCGAACATATATATATATATATATATATATGTTCAAGTCCACCAGTTGTCAAGTTACCCCTGAGGTGCTCTTAGCATAGCACTGTCCCCACACACTCCCCGGGTGCTTAAAGCTGCCCACTGTTCACTTTGGTTAAAAGAAGAGGTCACATTCTGTTGTGTGCACTGGTGTGCTGTGTCACAATGAGAAGAAGTTGACTTTCACTTTCAGTATGTGTCTTTGGAGGCTTTATCGTCAGGTCAGACACCCATCTTGAGTTAGACCAGCCTCACTGAACTTCAGGCATTTAGGTGAGTGTAATTCGAGGATTCGAGCCCCAGAGGAACCACCTGCTGTGGCAGCCAGTGTGGGTTGCAAAGACTCACTCACTGACTTTCCCCATTGTGGGATGAATAAAGGACTCAATTAAATGAATTGATTAGTCTACAGCTGACAAGCTGACTGACACATGTCAAATGGATTGTGAGAGACTGCAGACTGATTAATATTGTTGGGGAGAACAGTATCTCACAGCGTAAATTCACCAACTCTAGAAAACAAAATGAGATATAGATTTTCATATTTTTTCTTGATTCTATTCAATTTTAATAATTACCTTCATTTTATTAGGAAATGAATAGCTGTGTTTTCCTGTGCAGGGATACAGTCCCTCTGTTAAGGTTTAGGGTGACATCAAATTTTGTTGTCAACAACTCATTTTGACAACTGAAAAACCAAACTGAAACACCAAAAATGACATTTAGTATATAGGATTGAGTTTTTGTTAAGTTTGCCAATCCTTTGCTGGGCAGCATACAAAGACGAACAAGCATTAAGCTTCGTGGTCAGTTATAGAGTGCCAGCATCTTTTTGGACTTAAGGAGGACCAGTAGTTCCTGTAAAAAAAAATGGAATTCTCATGTTTAATGTATTATCCTGTTCCCTATATCTCGTCTCCACTTGTTCCTGCAGGGGATGAGCGATGGGGAAGACTGGAGGTAACGTGGCTTGCTGGATTTACGCATATCGTACGTCGGGTTAAATGCAAAATAAATAAATAAAAGAGTTTGTCCAATATTTATGTTTAAGAAACGTAATTTGGCCCATGTGGATTGTCCTGTGCACTGTTGTGGCCCTCTGCCACCACGGATTTGTTGATCGATCTCAAACGGTATTTACTAAGAACTTTCATAAAGTACAAAGAAAAGACAAAAGTCGTTGCTCGAGTTCGCCTGCGCACAGGGAGGATCCAACGGAGAGTCAGAAGACTAACTGCTGAATCCTGCCCCTTCACAAGGTCAGGCTCTTTTAATTAGCAGACCCTCACCCAAAATACACAGATGTTGCACGTCAGATTGACATCCTGTTTGTTACCATATTTGATAAACGATCTTATTGTTCTTTGTTTTCCACGCTCACACTGGCTTCAACTCAGAACCTGGTTAATGTCACGTACACCTCCTGAGCTTCTGCCACAAGGTCAAGGCCTATCCTGTCGCATCAGATGTTTCACTACACATCCTGAGTTTAACTTAATTCCTGTTTCAGAGTGTCTGTGTATTTTATATTGCAGGATCCAAGCAGCATGCTTATGCTTCCACACAGATTACATATTTGCACATTTTCCAAAGCATGTTTAAATGCTATACATTTTATATTTTCCACAAGCAGCATATTTATATTTTAGGCAGGTTATATGTTTTAGCGCATCTCTTATGATCTTTTAAAACATGATTATATATGTTGCATACTTCTATAAAATATGAACACATGAATACATTTCATCCACAGCACCTTGATGAGATGGGCGTATGAGGAGAAACCAGGAAGCCTTTGGAAAACAAACTCAGTAGAGAGTTCTCTTCGCAGGGACACTTTCACGCTGCATGTCCACCTCGTAGTGCGCAACTGAATTCAATTTGGGTCCTGTCCACTTGTGTTAGTGCAGGACACAGAGGACGAGTTCAGAACCACGTGAGCTCCCTAAAAACAAAAACTAGACATGAAGCACCAAGACTAGTTCTGTTTGAAAAAGCTTTATAGTCATATTTTGGCTATCAGATTTTGGCACGTCAGATTGTGTGCAAACACACTTTGTATAACACGACCCAAGTGTATCCAAATTTAAGTTAAGTTAAATTTGTTTGGTTTAAAAAATCACGGGGTAAGGAGGATGGACCCTGTGTGCGGAAAAGTGGGGACGGCATCGCTGGTCGCCGTCGGGGGAACCGGCGTGAGTGCGAAGGCGCCCAAACATCTGTGGAGACAGCAGAACCAGACTGCGCTCTCTCCGCTCCATCACGCTCTGGTGGCGCGCAGGAACGACCGCGTCAGACAAAGAGGCTTCTCGGACACCGAGAGATATCTCAAGCCCAGGAACATGGATCGGACTTACGCTGTGGACACCGGGCACCGACCCGGGCTGAAAAAATCCAGGATGTCGTGGCCGTCGTCATTTCAAGGTCTTCGACGGTAAGAGCTTTTAAAAAGAAAACTGATTTCCTTCTTCCTCATCTATATGTCGCTTCTGTAATTCCCATCGATAATGATGGGCGTTGTACGTGCCACTGGCGCACGGGAGTGTAGAAGTCATTTGGCTCGGTTTGTTTGGAACACTTTTTGTGTCAGTGGTAGTGGGAAGCTGTTCCTGTGTGCGCTGCTGTAGTGGCAGGGGAAGGATGAATGAACTATGCGCTCCATACTCGATGTTTAAATGAAAAAGATTACTAGAATAAAAAGGAGAGCATGTTTATGTCGCCAGAGTTAGCCATTTTAAGGCAAAACAACGCATATTGTACTTAAAAATGTCCGACAATACACATGTGTTGATGTGGGATGAAAACGACGAGTGAAGCTGAAACTGTTTTTATTTTTGTCCAACCAGAAGAAATAACGAGGTGAAACCTCAAAGTGAAACCAGCAGTACCACTGTCACCGTTTATTTATTTATTTTCATGTTAATATCTGTTCATTATTCTTTATGTGGCTGGGGTGGAATGTAGCTTTGAAAGCACTGTCTGTGCATCAATGTACATAATGGTGTTTGTTATAGTGAACTACTGAGATGCTGTAAAAGTACACTGTGAAATCCACAGTGCATCAATACACCAGCCACAATTTTCCATCATTAATATTGTCATCGTTAAAAAGAAGCCTCTGGGGGAAAAAACAACCGAAAGGCCTTTATGGGCTAATGGTGGTCTCTTTTTTATATTATATTTTGCATTAGCTTTGGAGGATTTGGGCCATTTTCATCTACGATTAAATAACATACATAAGTGTGTATGTGTATTAGTGAGAGTTTGTTTCCTTTTGAGTCAGATTCTGATTTCTGCATCAAATCCCGAGTCAGAAAGTGTGTCATAATGTGTAGTTTGTGTGTTAGGGAATAAGTCCAAAAGGGCCGCTGTGTGTTATAAAAAAATCTTATCTTATCTCTGAAATAGTGACTAAGGGTAATCAGAGCGGTGTCTTTCCATCTGCATAAACTATTCGTCTGGTCAGGAGTGATGCAACAGCAATGACACGTTCTGGATGGCAGAGGAAAAACTTTTGGGCTGCATGATGTAAATAAAGTACATGCAATATTCGGTAATATTTTGAAATCTATATTGCACGACTTGAGGTTGATAAACTACTGTTTACCATTTTCTGTAAATTATTCTTCTACTTCTTTCAAAATTCCCAATTTAAATAGACATCTAAACTTACAGCAAAAAAGTTTTGTTGCAAAAAATCCTGGCCATTTTTTATGGCAAGGTATTTTATGCCAGATGCAGAGAAAGAGATTAGCGAAGAAGAGATGGGACAGTGACAGAACAGAAGAGAACAGACTGGAGTACAAAGAGAGGACAAGGGAGGTGAAGAGGGAAGTGGCCAAGGCCAAACAAAAGGCATATGAGGAGTTGTATGAGAGTTTGGAAACAAAGGAAGGAGAAAAGGAGTTGTATAGATTAGCGAGTGTCAGCAAACTTTCTCTGTTAGATAGGACTGTAAAAATTGCTGTTAGTTCATACCCCAGTTTCCTAACACACAAAGAATTCAAATAAAGATCAAATAAAGAATCAAATACAAGATCTCAAATTTTAAAAGTTGCAAGGAAGAAGTGCAGAACAATGGTTACATTCAGAACTGCACTGAAGAACTCCTCAGTGCTCAAAGCTTAAATACAGGTTTTTTACATACACATCAATGGTTAGTACCTTAACCCTTTACAGCCATGTGGTGGTCACGCGCAACTTCTGAGCACTGATTGGCAAAGGCTGCTTCAAACAAAGACTCTCCACCAATAGAAAACATGTACATGTGTTAAGCTATTCTGCTCAGTAACTCAGGTTAGATCAAAGAAATACACTTTGGATTCTTTTCCTTTTTGATCTTCTGTTTTCCTCATATTTGGGCAGAGAAACTGGTTCAGGCCAGTTCTGTGACCTGTCTCTATCTCTAAGCGTAACAGTCAGTGCCATCAGTACACGTATGTTATGTATGTTATGTAAACCATCAGCATGCACACCTTTCTTCAGTACTTCTCCTTTTAGTACAGCATTTAAAAACAAACAGTATAAATTGATATGGAAACTTAATAAAATGAATATATTGTAAAGATTGAATTAATTTTTTTATTACAATATCTTAACAGCGAGACAGAGAAATCAAGCTGGGAAGGATGTGCAGCAGGTGAGGTTGATTAAGGACAGAGGTGGGAATGTGATCACAAGCGAGGAAAGTGTGCTGAGAAGATGGAAGGAATACTTTGAGGAGTTGTTAAATGAGTTGTTTGCTGTGGTGATGGACAGATTGACAGATGAGGTCAGACAGGAGTCCCCATGGACTATGATGTTTGCAGATGACATTGTGATCTGTAGTGAGAGTAGGCAGCAGCTAGCAGAGAATCTAGAGAGGTGGAGGTTTGCATTAGAAAGAAGAGGAATGAAGGTCAGCCCCAGCAAGACAAAGTATATGTGTAAACGAAAGGCCGAACAGTGAAATAGTGAGGCTACAAGGAGCAGAGGTGGTGAAGGTGCAGGAGTTTAGGTACTTAGGATCAACTGTTCAGAGCAGCGGAGACTGTGGAAGAGAGGTGAAGAATAGAGTACAGGCAGGATTGAACAGCTGGAGAAAAGTGTCAGGAGTGATCTGTGACAGAAGAGTGTCAGCTAAGGGGAAGGGAAAGGTTTACAGGACAGTGGTGAGACCAGCCATGATGTATGGTTTAGAGACAGTAGCAATAGGCAGAAGACAGGAGGCGGAGCTGGAGGTGACAGAGTTAAAGATGCTAAGATTCTCTTTAGGAGTGACAAGAATGGACAGGATCAGGAATGAGGTCATTAGAGGGACAACACAAACAGGAAGGTTAGGAGAAAAAGCTAGAGAAGCCAGATTGAGATGGTTTGGACATGTGCAGAGGAGGGACAGTGGATACATCGGTAGAAGAATGGTAGAGATGGAGCTACAAAGCCGAAAGAAAAAGAAGAAGAGTTTCTTCAGGGCTGTAAATAGAATTTATAGTTAGTTACCAAAGTGTGTTAAACCAAAGTGTGTTGAACCATAAACTGTTATCTAAGTGTGTTAAATAATGGTCTGCTTGACAGGAGTAGGTACTCCTAAAAGGTTTTTTACAATGTAGGTCCATAAAGGATAAGGTCTGTTTCTCATCAAGTATGGGAATCGGATGAACTTTGCCCTGGGAGTAAAACTTAAAGGAAAAAACAACTTCCCAGTCTTTGTGAAACTTTCTCAATAAAAGGAGCTGCAGTCCTCATACACTTTGGGACTTAAGCCAACTCTGCAATGCTGTTGGTCTCTCTGCTCCCCCTCGCAGTGAGTAAAAAGTACAACGTTGTCAGGTGTGGTTCTTTTCAGGTCATTTTATCGGCGGCAGTTAGATGACAATGAATGACTGAATAACGTAATTTTCGGCACCAACAAGGGCGTAATAAGATGGAATAAGATGATGGTATAAGATGATGATGGTTCGCGAGCAGTGGCATAGTTCGACACGTGATTGTTCTAGACCATATGTGTCAAACCCAAGGCCCGGAGGCCAAATGCTGCCCGCCGAGCTGTTTTGTGTGGCCCGCGCGAGCTTTAAAAGTATTTAGTTAAGTCCATGCAACAGAGTTTCTTACCTGAATTATTAAACAGTTTTTTTATTACACAGCAAATGAACAATATTTGTAATAATAATCAATTACAGAAACATGTATTAGTCTGTTATGGGGTAGTTACATCTATACCAGCGGTGCCCGACCTTTTTTGTTGTTGCCTGGGACCTCCATCCATTATCGCACGCTTATCCGAGGCGAGGTCGCGGGACCTGGGACCTATTACTTTAAAATATTGCCAGTTTATCTTTAAATATATTTTCTTTGAATTAAGTAAATTAGTAAAACTCAAGTAAACACTGTGTCCCGCTGTGGCCTGGTACCAAATGACCTATGGACTGGTACTGGTCCGTGAACCAGATCTATACTGTCTTCCATTTATAACCGGCCCTTCAAGGGAAACTGTATTGTTGATGTGGCCCCCGGTGGAAATGAGTTTGACACCCCTGTTCTAGACCAATCGAATAGCTGATTGATGTCAACACTCCGGCAACCTGGCTGCCTCCATGGTTTTTCTTCTTCAGTGGTCTTCCGTAACCTCTCCCCTCTCTCTCTCACACTCGAGATGCCTTTTTGCTTTTGCAATCGCACTTTTGTTAAAACGAATAAAGTGTTTGTAGTTTTCAGCTACGTATCGGCACTCACCCCTCAACCCGACCCACCGTTGTACAAGAGTTAAATCCTGATTTTTTTTGTGCCCTGCAGAGGCCATGTCCATATAGCACTGTTTAGGTCCAGAAGATTTTGTTTGGTTTAACATAGCTCCTTTTTTATGAACTAAAGATTGTGTAGTTCTCAGACATCGGAGCCGAATTCAATTTCTGAAAGACTTTTCGTGGTTCACCTTACGGCCTATAAATATGGCATTAGATAAAGCATAAAAGGTGTCCAGAGAAAATAAATCTTATGGCACAGTCCTCACGTGTCAGTGGTGGATGACATTACTGTTACAGTATGATTCGAGGTTGTGGTAGAATTTGGACAAGCCAACTTTTGACAGCCTTTCACGGTGAGCACTTTTGTTCACCTGGTGATGATAGATCCTCACTTTTCAGCATGTGACCTGAAAGCCTCAAATTGTGTTGTCAGGCTGTCTTTTATACCGGACTTAGCCGCTGTCAGATTTTCCCATCGCATATAGGTGGAGAGCGCAGTTTTCTTTTTCTAATAACCTGAAAATGACAGTAGAGTCGGATAAATTTTCCCATTTTTTTAGTGCATTTTGCCCACGCAGAAAAGGAAAGAGGCCAGTTCTCACCCTGTGGCTTTAATTATATAAAGTTAATACATTACTGGCACATCATTTGAATGAGGGACAAATGGGTTGGGGTTAGTGGTTTATGTTCCTGCCCTACAGCAAGATGATTAATGGTTTGATCCCCACTGGTAACTGTGTAGTAATAACACTACATGTGTGTCCATGTGTGAGTTTTCTACTGGTACTGTAGTTTTGCACAGTCTGAAAATATGTGCATAACATTAAATGGACACATACATTGAATATAGGTATGAATGTAATTTTGCATGTAGCCCATATGGTGAACAGGCAACCTGTCCTCACTTAATGACCTTAGCTCGCCATGTGAGCCTGACAAGGGTTAAACCAAAAACCAACGGATGGATCATGTGACTCATACTGATCCTCAACTCAAGCATTTGTGGTCAATACTTCTGTATCTCCTTCATTCTTCTGAACAAATGGAAAATACACCTGGGCTGATAATGAAGTAAAACCTCATCACAGTTTCACCTCTCATCCAACAGGCTGAAGAAGCCTCTTCAACCTTACTATTTCATCTGTACAACCTTACCATTTAATCTGTTAAATTACATAAATGTTATTCAGACAATTAATACAGTCTACTCATTGGCTGATGTGAATATGGCAAGACACATTCTTTATTTGTTGCCTGGGGCTGTCATTTGTCAAAAGGGTGAAAGGTGTCCATTCCAAATAAAAGATTGGGCAGTTTGACTCCGGGTGTAGGCCAACATTAGTCTTCAGCTGACGCTTAATTCAAAATTGCATGTTCCGTCTCAGCCACAGAGGGAGGAAACATTTTCTACTCAAAACTGGGATAATTGGAACGTGTCGTGTCAGGAAATGTGTTTGCAGTTCTTAAAATCTGTGTCACAACACAGATGAAGCAGAGAGCTGAGAAAAATTATCCTTATTCTTTCCAGTATCTCTCATCATAAGTATGAGCATTGCCGGGGGAATTCAGACTTTGAGTTCAGAACAGTGCTGATGAGGTTGCTCTGAGAGATAAAGTCAATTTCAACTTGAAGATATTTCCAGTACGATACTGATGTTTGAACAGGATTTCACTCTATGTGGATACATGGAATTTAGGTTACATAATTTGTTGTAATCACTTTTAATCAGCCTTGATGAGTAAAAGTCAGGACAGAGGAGAAAGAATCTGATGCAGGACTGGGAGCAACAGTGTTCCCATGTGTTTCCCATGTGTCCACTAGTTCGAATTATTAGAACTTCACAATAATGTGGTGCCTTTTTAAAAGTATAAAAAAATGACAAATAACATATTTATAGTAATATAGTAATATTAATAATAATTACATATCTGTACTAACTGGAATGTACTACATATCTGTACTAACCTTTAAGAGCTGTCAAGTTTACTTTACAATTCATATCACATACTTAAACAAAGAAATACAATCTCAATACAAATACTATACAATTTATTTGCCTAAAGAAAAGACGTATAGAAATATAAAATGCAGGAATATAGAAGCATTGCTGTAAGAGTCATGTGGGGGAGGCTAACATGGAATAAGTATGTTTGGAGATCAGCTGTGGTGTTCCAGAGCTGGGGGGCACAGCGGCTGAAAGATCCATTTGAGATCCATGGAGGACAAACAGGTAGGTGGGGTAGAGGGGGGAGATGAGCAGAGGGTCTGACGAGGAGTGCAAGGTGGTAAGAGTGTGTGTAAATTTGAAGGAAGTGAGTTCAATAAACAGCAAACATCTTAAACCCACCGCTGTCTTTACTAACATACAAACCCATAGACAAGGCGTGAGACTTTTTACTCGCAGGCCACAAATAGCCCTAAAATTTGACAGGAGCAGATAGATGGAGCATTCATGTGAAATGTGATAAACAACATGGAAAAGTCATGCATAAAGTCTAAAATGGTTTTAGCCTTCTCTATGCCATCTGTGAAAATGTGGACATTGCAGGGAAAAGGCGGAAATATAATCACAATACAAACCAATTGTATAATTTGGACAAGTTTGGCCCTGAGTATCCGAATGAACCTAGGAGCTATGTTGTCGGGGGCTTAATGCCCCTGGTAGGGTCTCCCAAGGCAAACAGGTCCTAGGCGACAGATCAGACAAATAGCCGTTCAAACCCCCCCTTGATGAAGAAAACAATAAAATCAGAGAGGTTCACGACGCCCGGATTGACGTCACCAGGGCCCCACCCTGGAGCCAGACCTGAGGTTGGGGCTCGCAGGCGAGTAAAGCTGCATAGACCTGGCAGACCCAAACATATCGTGAGGGTCTGTTGGGAACGTCTGGCGTAATCCCCCCCTTCAACTCCCACTTCCGGGAGAGCTTTGAACAGGTCCCGAGGGAGGCTGGAGACATCGAGTCTGAGTGGACTATGTTCTCCACTTCCATTGTTGGCGCGGCTGTCCGAAGCTGAGGTCTTCGGTGCCTGTTGTGGTGGCAATCCCCGAATCGGGTGGTGGACACCAGAGATAGGGGAAGTCGTTAAGCTTAAGAAGGAGTCCTACCAAACCTGGTTGGTTCGTGGGACTCCTGAGGCAACCGACGGGTACAGACGGGCCAAGCGGACTGCGGGTAGTTGCGGGAGTAAAAACTCGGGTCTGGGGAAAGTTCGGGGAGGGCATGGAGGAGGACCACCGGTCGGCCTCGAAAAAATTCTGGCAAACCATCCGGCGCCTCAGGAAGGGGAAGCAGTTTCCCACCACTGCTGTTTACATCCCATCTCCTGCGCTGAGGTCACCGAGGCAGTCAAAAAGCTGCTTGGTGGCGCCGGGGGTGGATGAGATCCGCCCTGAGTACCTCAAGTCTCTGGATGTTGTGGGGCTGTCTTGGTTGACATGTCTCTGCAGCATCGTGTGGCAGTCCGGGACAGTACCTCTGGACTGGCAGACCGGGGTGGTGGTGCCTCTTTTCAAAAAAGGGGACTCGAGGGTGTGTTCCAACTTTCGGGGAATCACACTCCTAAGCCTCCCGGGAAATTCCAGTCTATTCCAGGGTACTGGAAAGGAGAATCCGGCCGATAGTCGAGAATCCGGCCGATAGTCGAACCTCGGATTCAAGAGGAACAATGCGGTTTTCGTCCTGGTCGTGGAACATTGGACCAGCTCTATACCCTCCACAGGGTGCTTGAGGGTTCATGGGAGTTTGCCCAACCAGTCCACATGTGTTTTGTGGACTTGGAAAAGGCTTTCGACCATGTCCCTTGTGGTGTTGTGTGGGTGGTGCTCCGAGAGTATGGGGTTCGGGGCCCTCTTCTAAGGGCTGTCCGGTCCCTGTACGAACGGAGTAGGAGCTTAGTTCTCATTGCCGGCAGTAAGTCGGACCCGTTCCCGGTGCATGTTGGACTACGGCAGGGCCCTTGTCACCGGTTCTGTTCATTATCTTTATGGACATAATTTCTAGGCGCAGCCAGGTGTCGGGTTGGGTCCAGTTTGGGAGCCACAGGATTTCATCTCTGCTTTTTGCGGATGATGTGGTCTTGTTGGCCTCTTCGAACCAAGACCTGCAGCATGCACTGGGACGGTTTGCAATCGAGTGTAAAGCCACAGGGATGAGAATCAGCACCTCTAAGTCTGAGGCCATGGTTCTCGACCGGAAAAGGATGGTTTGCACCCTTCGGGTTGGGAAGGAAGTCCTGCCTCAGGTGGAGGAGTTTAAGTATTTTGGGTTGTTCACGAGTGAGGGTAGGATGGAGCGTGAGATTGACAGGCAGATTGATGCAGCAGCCACAGTAATGTGGTCGCTGTATCGCTGTATTACACGAGAGGAGCTTGAAGTAGAGCCGCTGCTCCTCCACATCGAGAGGAGTCAGCTGAGGTGGCTTGGACATTTACATCGCATGCCCCCCAGACGCCTCCATCGGGAGGTGCTCGGGTGCCGTCCCTCTGGGAGGAGACCTAGGGGAAGACTTAGGACACGCTGGAGCGACTACATCGCTCGGCTGGCCTGGGAGCGTCTTGGGGTCCCTGTTCGGTTTATTCTAACATACGTATGTGACGACAAAGTAACAACACAAAAGACGTCTGGATCTTTTACTTGCAAGGGGAGAGTGCAGCTTGCCTTGCTGGCAGCCTCCTCATCAACTCCGAGTTGCTCCACCCTTCCTCTGCTCTTTTATTTAGTTTACAAAAGTATCAGATTACATATCATGTGATCGTGTGTGAGTATATGAATGGGTATGGAGTAAGAAGGTGGGTGTGAATGTGGGTGTGGCTGTGTCTGGTAATTTCTCCATCAGCCTTGAGCACACTAGATTATAATATGAGAAGCAAACAGTTCCTTAAAGCGACAGTACAACATGAAGCAATGATAATAAATTAAATTCTTCCAACAGTCCCCCCAGAAGAGCTGGAGGAAGTGTCGAGGGAGAGGGAAGTCTGGGTGTCCCTGCTCAGACTGTTGCCCCCGCGACCCGGCTCCGGATAAGCGGTTGATGATGGATGGATGGATGGATGGATGGACAAGTTTGGTGGGCCAGATTACAAAGGTGAACTGTAAGGCATCTAGCCCCCAGGCTTTAGTTTACCCATGTCTGCCATAGAGAAATGTTTTTAAGCCTCAGCCCTATTCCAACGTCCACCTGTAGATTGGATCTCCAGGCTACTTGAGAGATCAGATTACCATACCTTATACCATATGCATAAAATCCATGGGGAGTGATAAAACCATATTTGCAAAGTAGTGTAAATGTTGAGTGGTCCAAGTTAAAGGTAGCACCCAGATTTTTAAAAGCCTTGAGATGCTCTTAAGGTTCTCACATGGTACAGAAAATGTCTTTATTTTGCATTTGCCATGAAAGGCACTTGTGGAGTTCCACCCAGAGAATGTACGTACTGTATGTATGCCAATCAAGGCTGAACACACACTGGTTCCTAGAGCTGATGACACCTTGGTAATGTCAATGATGCGTGTCCTGTTGCTTGTCCCTGTGAAAAAATATAAGCTGCATGGTAAATTTGTCTGCAGATTTAGAGCAATGACTGCCACATCAGGCCTGGGCTATTAATGATGAGAGTTGTGTGCTCCTGTGCAGCATGCTGTGCATGCAAAAACATCCTTGTGTCACATTCTTCATGATCACAATGCTGGTGTTCAACAGCATGAACAGATTGTACACCCACTACTATAGTCACACAGTGACATTGATCCCTATGTGTTATGTACAAGCTGAGGTTTTTGGCCACTCCTGAAAGGTCTGCATTACCCCTCAACCTGAGCCACCCATGTAGACTCTTCTTGTACGTATTCCACTGTGCAATTGTGAAATCTTGAATTGTTTCGTGCTTTACAGAGGCTATGTGTATATAGCACTCTTATATCCTGAAGTTCTGGGTTTTTTCTCATTTTTAGTGAGTTTTTCACTTCTTCGGTATTGCAAGATGAAACTCTTCAGGCAGCCTTCTTGCTTTTCTATTTACCAAAAGCTGCTACCCTATTGGTGTAGTCCAGTCACGTATTGACCATGCCACCTCTCGCGCACAAAATCTTATTGTGCCCGGAAGAAGCTAGTTCTGTATAAAATGTCCCGTTATAAAAAAAGGGGCAGGATTTTTTGCGATGAACTTTTTGCTGTAAGCTTAGCATAGCTCATTGTTTTTATGAACTAAAGATTGTGTAGTTCGCAGATGTCGGAGCGGAATTCAATTTCTGAAAGACTTTCTATGGTTCACCTTATGGCCTAATTAATTTGAGTTGGATGGCAAATATAAATATATATTTGAGTTGGATAACAATATTACGAAGTGGATCAGTAAACTTGGTTTACTGATCCACTTCGTCCCACATCTGTCCTCATCAGTGGGACAGATGAGGAAATCTTGTCAAATATTTGGGTTAGGGTTTTGTTTTTAACTCATTTAACTTATGTAGTATATGTGTTGTGCTTCCTTTTTGCCTGCGTTTAGCTATAGAAAAAAAAATCATCTGATATGAATGGTAGCAAAAGTAGCCAATGGAAGTGTGTAAGTGAAGTAGATTAAAGATGCATTTTAACACTTGCTGTATCATTTACATGTTATTGGTAATCATTGATTAATGAAAAAGTAAGACTGCGAAATTACTCTGAGGTCTGCAATTGCCTTGCGAAATTGTCTTACTGACTTAGTCGTATTATTATTATTATTATTATTATTATTATTATTTCTAATAGTTTTTTCTTTTATCATTTTATGCTTCCATAATGTAGTGGTAATTACTCCTGCCTTATACACAGCAGCTTCTGGGTTCAAGCCCTATAGACACCACATACTTAATAATACTCTTGTGGTGACCTGTGTGGGTTGCAAAGATTTACCCTGTGAATTTCCCCATTGTGTGATGCTGAGCAGAATAAGGAGCAGGATTTTTTTAACTCTCAGACGTTTTTAACTCTAAAGCAAGGACGTGTGACACTTGATGAACCTCTTAGACTGCCAGGTTGTTTACTAAAGTGTGCATTAGATGATCTGTCTGACCTCGGCTCGAAGTGCGTGAGGTGGTGAGAATACATTCAAGACTAAAGACCAATCGCCAAACCATTATTGAAATTCCATCTTTTGTGTGCACTAAAGCACCAATGCGTTGTCAGAGGCCTGAGTCTTTAAAATATCTGTTTGTGTGTGTGTCTGAGAGGTTTGACGGCTAACTCCTGCCTATAGAGTAGGTACAGGAGGATATGGAACATATGGAAGAGAAAGGTAGGCATTGACCAACAATTGCCGACCATAGGGAATGGATCTATATGTTAAGCTCTGCACCAATGACAGGCAACTTCCTTATCTCATAGCTATCTTAAAGATGCACTTTATGCACTTTTTTCATAAGCTTCTTCACTGTGGCCATGTTTCATAAGTGAATCTGAATGGTCCTTGCTGGGAAAAGTGATGCAGAACATCAACACTTGTACACAGTGACAACATTTTCTGACACTCACTCAGATAATCAGGACACACCCATTAGTGTTGGTTCTTCAGACGTTATTGCAGGTGAGAACTGAACTGGAAGAAAGTACTTAAAAATTGACAATACTAATGTTCGTAATAACAACA
>NC_024328.1:20300285-20313515 GCF_000523025.1 Cynoglossus semilaevis
CTGCTGAAGCCTGCCTGCTTAAAGTAGCTCTTGCAGACAGACAGCCTGGGCGTGTGGGGAAATGTTTCTGCTGTAATTACTCACTTGTTCTGGCAAATGAGAGGGAGAGAGAGAGAAGGACCGGGTGAAATGAAATCTGAGAAGGTCACCTCAGCTCTCTGGCTTAAGTGACTTTTGTTGGTCCAAGTTTCTGTCAAAAGGCGTGATGTTTGCGTTCATTTTTTCGTCATTCTACACATTTCTAGTCAGATGTAAGTGGTATGCAGTCAGCAAATCCATGGTGGACAGTACGCTGTGTGTCTGACCTACTGAGAAACAGGCCGGCAGACGGACAGACAGGAAGTCACAGTTCAGAACAGTCACATGGCAGTGAAGCCCAAAAAGCAGAGATTGAAGTGCGATGGAGGCAGGGGAGGAGTGATGAGAGCACAGTTGGAAGTGACTCTGTAATGTGCTGTGCAGGACTAGAGCATCTATTCTGCATCTACTCTGGTAAAAATTGTGCTGAAATTGTTTCATAGCAGCCCATTCAGGTAAAACAGGGGATACTTGGGCATGTGAGCCTCAAAGATCATCCTGGCACTTTTCACATCTGCTCCAGGATAATTAATACACATAAATCCAAACAAATGCCATTTTTACACAGGATAACTGGTAGCAACAGACTAAATCAAATTCTGAAATTTCAACACTACAGCCTCACACACTTATATTTGTAGTAGTGGTGAACAGGGCTTGTATTTGTCATATTTTATTGCCAATGATACATTGGGGCGGGCGTGTCGTGTTTTAATTTCTATTCTCACTGTGGTTTTGCAAAAACTTCTACCTGTCATTAATAGAGCAAAACTTGTGTCACTGCTGGAATTCATGTTATCCCAGCCTATCATGACAGATTGTTCACAATAACAGTGCTGAAGATTATTCCGTGCACATCATGTCGCAAGATAATAAAAATAGGGGCTGCGGAATGAAAGTCAAACACCCGTAGTTTGAATATTGCAGTACAGAGGATCCCCACTGGCTGAAAACACTTTTAACCATTTTATTTGGTGTAAATTACATTTTTCTGATGCCTTAAGTATAAAATGTAGAAGCATCAATATAATTAGTACAATGTGAAAAAAGATTCATTACTGACATGATTTGGTCCAAATTGTGCTTGACAAAGTAGATAAGACTTTTTTTTATCCTGTAGACAGTATGATCTGGATAAAAAAGGGAACTCGATACCTAATCTTTTTTTGTGTGAAGAGATAACTAGTTTTTCATTAACGCATCCTCTTGTTATAATTATACCATCACAGAGAGACTCTGAATTAGCTTCCTGCTGTGTCTGGTGTGATGTACAAATAAAGAATAGACATATCTCCTGAATGTGCTTCAAAGTCTCTTTTAATATATATTTTCCAGATATATAGGGGTTTTCTTTTCTTTTTTGTCACTGCTTAATTGGAACATGTAATAATTCATTTTTGTATTTTTATATTGTAATGGGGTAGCTTTGGACAAGAGAATGAAAAAGTTTTCACCGCTTTGAGTGGGATGCTCAGTGGTTCATAACAAAGATGAAAAAAAAATATGTAAAAAAGATTTTCCATTTCAAAGCTCTCCACATTGATGCAAACAGCAAACACGATTTAAATTTAGAAATAACAATGATTTACCGAACATATATTATATATATATATAATATGGATTTGTATTTACGTTGTAAAAAGATTGTGTTTTCATTTCGTCTTGTTGCACCGCAGCAAGTAACAGGCTTTCCTTGCAGAATTCAACAATCAAGCATTAGCTGCAAGTCGGCTAATCAAAACATGTTCCTAATTGTGACGGACAACTATACACTACAGAGGCATGTCGTTCTCGTAAATAGGAGAAGACATCTTTTTCCTCTCAGGACATTAGACATTGCTGGAGAAACTAGTTATGTGCAAGGTCCGGCAGCCCCAAGGTAAAAACCCATCACCCAAATGTGTTACAATCTAGTCCCCAGCTTTGGCGCTGCTCAAGGCTTGTGTGAGACCTCGGCAGGAATCTGGAGCATCTTATGATGGGGAAATGGCATTCTTCTAATATCCGCTCTACCGTTGGACTGTCAAAATTTGGAATCTGTGGGTGGAAAAAAATGTCAGAACAACAACAACAACAACAACATCTACAGCTATATAGACAGAGAAAAAAAAAACCCAAGCTCAGTCTGGACATTGGGTTCCATCAGCAGCATACTGTGGAAGCACAGCCAAAGCACTTTCACTCTGTGCTCTATTTAATGCTTGATTTTTCTCCAGCCAGTCCTTCTCCTCCTCCGGTGACTGCTACTGCCTGTAAGGTTTTTAGGCAGTATGAAGCATAACCCCCCCGGCTATGTCATTCGACCCCAAGCGTGCTGGAGAGTGAGGCAGGAGCTGCTATTGGGCGTGTGGCTATATATAACTACAGTCACTGCTGTAATCACTGAAACACTGCATGGGCTGCTACACAATGGCAAAATACTGTATGGGTTTAATTCTGTAGATGTAAAATGTGTTTTCAGACTTTGCCCATTACCTCTTTGCTGACTCAATAGCAAACTTTTCATTAGCAGGGATCAGCTCACATTATGTGGCTTGGTTAAAGAAATTGGTCAGGGGTAATAAAACGAGTCATGAGTAATAAATTCTGTGCCTGTGACATTCCCTGATGTTTTTAAATGCATCAGAGACTGAGAAGCAGACAGAGGCGATAATTATGTTTATACGAGCCCCTTATCTGGGTCTTGGTGAGTAGTGTTAGTGTTTATTTGTACAGAAATGGAAGATGTATTGAAAAGGTTTCCTCCGACAGGCTCTGTGACTTATTGAGGCTTTGAAAGATGAGGAGGTGAATTAAAATGTTATTCTTCTGACATGTTGTGCCGGATAGTCAAGTTTTGTCCAGTAACAATGGATTAAAGAGACTTATACTTAAGGAAAACCCAAAAGGTAATTTGTCATGCATGATGTGTGAGGTTTACAGACGATGCTGCAAGGTCTGACCTTGTCACAAGCATGGTGTTGTAAAGATCTCATAGCTTGACAGTACTGTAAATATCAGTTCTCAAGGGTATGAAGAATAACTCATATTCATATAGAAATATTTTCATTTGCATAAGCACTACATTGAGAGTGAAATATGTAAGGTAACAATAACAACAATGTAACAATTATTTTTTTAAAAAATAAGCTATAATTAGAGAGTATATTGTAGGTTAAAAAACAAAAAAAAAGTACACATATATTCCTCCTTACATAAACCCAAATGGGTGATTTTATTTTCCAGCAGTACATTTAGTTGAGAGATCTAGAAATACAAGATTGTATCCCAGTGTTGTCTGATAAGACAACACTGGGGTTTCTTATCAGAGCGAACAGGCAGGTATCCCTTCTCCCCCACCCACACCCCCACAAATTTAAATACTGTTGCGAACCTGATAACATGTATATTTTTATCTGGACAAACCACTGTACGAGGCTTGTTATCATAATGTAGGTGCAATGGGTTAAGTGCTGCTTGGGAGCACTCGTGTTATTAACCAGTCTCAAATCAATAACACAAATCAGTCTCAATAAAGTTATCTTTAATTAATATGTTATCCTACTAATATAGTAATAATGTATTACTTAAAGTATTACAAATATACTACAATCAATAGTATTCACAAACAATTAAATATCTGAATGATTTTTCCTGAGTTCTTGACAAATTGGGTGGCTTCAATGAATAAAGTAACAACACAGACAAACAAAAAATAATCAAATTTATTAACACAAGCCTATCACATTAATGATAGTAGTTGAGACACAAACTAAACAAGGCATCATAGTGTGTGTGTGTTGTGTCCGTGTCTACACGAATGGTTGTGTAAGAGAGAGAAAGAGAGAGAGATTTTGCCTCTTAGCTACCAAGCAAGTGACTGAGCCCTTGAGGCGTGTTCACATATGCGACTGCGCGGTGAACGAAAAACTTCATCAAAAGACCTGCCTTCTCCATACATCTCTGAACTCTTGCTCTGGTCATGGGATTGAAAAGCCCTGTCTGTGTTCTAGTGCATGAACAATTGATAAGCTGCGGTTCTGCACGTTGTTGAGTGCAAACAGGTGTGCAATCGGGAAAACCACATCTTGTTCAAACGTGCTATGTTGAAAAAGATTTCACTCATGTCATAATTGAAAACAGGGGTACCCAATAAGTAGATTGGGATCTACCAGTAGGGAGCACTGGTAGGTCATGAGCAAGATTAATCAGTACCCAAACATCAAAGTATGTAAAGTATGTAAATACAATTTTCTGTTCCTGTGAGTAAAAAAAACCCACAATTCATATATAATATGTTTAATAATTCTAAATCCTTATTTATAAATTGTTAACTTTTATCGCTTCTGTTTTTACTATTTCAAAAAGTAAATAAGAGATTAAAGTAGGTTGATAACAAAGAAATTGATAAAACCTTTTGGTTTGTTTTTCCATTTTTTATAGCCTCCAATTTAAATTAATTTTACTGCAACAATCTTACTGTGTACTCCTTTGATTTGTTTTTATGGCTTTTTCAGTAAAATAATCTTTCTTGTAATGAATGTGACTGCTGAAATCCACTTCCAATGACTTGGGATTTGATGCTCATGATGAATGAGGCAACTGGTTTTTCCTCTTTCTGAGCTAGACCGCTGGGTGTGTGGAGCTATTACTGGTGAAAACATTAGTCTATTGGTCTAGCAGTTCCAGACTGCGTGACTCATGACTTGACTTCATATCGCTGTTGGATTTACGTAGCTTGTAAATCAGCCCAAGAATGTATGTATGTCTGTTACAGGAGATGGAGATGGTCATTGCAAACCCATGGGAAGAAATAGAACAGAGGAATGGGTTTGATTGCTCTCATTACAAAGCCATTAGTTGATCTCTTCAGATTATGTGGTGTACTTTACAAGAACATTACCATCATCATCATCAGAGTCTGTTCTAATGTGTGCAAGTAAGATCTGATATGGGCCATCAAGCTTTGCTTTGTTGTTTTTCTAATGACAACAAGATGCTCGAAATGATCTGAATGAACCTATCTATTGAAGTTGCAGTTTAAATTTCACATGGTAAAATGAGAAGCAGATCATATAGGGCCTCTGCTTGTTGACTGTAAACTGCAATTTTTTTTCTTCAGTCAAATGAGCTCTTTGACATTTCATTATCTAGAGAGAACTGATATATTTGTGTGCAAACGTGTGTGTATTTATAGACAACCAAATATGTTATTCCTTTCGCATGTACAGAGCGCTAAACAGCACTGAATCATTTATATGTGATATGCGAAAAGATCAATGTGTTTCATTTACTGGTTTTGTTTGTAGATTAATTATTCCTTTTCATGCTCTCATTGTCACACTCTTTGATTTTATAGTACATAGAACTAACTATTGTTTTAGGCAAACAGTTAAACCTTTACATTTGATAATTCACAGGGTAGCTTTAAATTAATCATGATTACTGTATTTTCTGGACTATTCCTCCTCAGTATGAGTCCACAAAAACATATATAAGTTGCTCCGGAGTATAGGTCTCACCAGCCAGCCAGAGTGCCCTCTAGAGGCTATCAGTGTGAAAATAACAAACATGTAAATTTTCAGTGGTACAAGAGTAGCTGATACTGGTCCACAAGCCTAGAGTGCCCCCTAGCGGCTGTCAGTGTGGTTAGTAACAAATAACAAATGTGAAACAGATAAGAAGATAGAAGATAATAAGGTCATAATTGTCACAGAGTTCAGGTGCATTTAAAACGCTATACATTTGACTGCACACAGGGGTTAATAACTGGTAAAAGCTTGGGTCACATTTAGTTCAAATTTCACAATTAGAGCTCAAATGCCTTATTATAATTGTGTGGTTAACCTTTACTGAAACTTACAGTAATGGTAATCTGTAATATAATGTCAGGCCAGGCTCAGAAAAACCCTTGGTACAAGTTTATTTCTGATTAGGTAGCCAAAAAGTGAAGACATTAGGAAAGTTGAAAATTGAATTCCAGCAAGGGCAATAGCATGTTAAATTGTTAGGGTAACATAATAGTGATGGGAATTTTAGCTCTTTTAGTGAGCTGGATCATGTTGCTCAGCTCACCAAGAAGAGCCTCTTTCGGCTTCCAAACGGCTCTCCATTTTACCACTTATGCCTTTACTGACTTTGACTTGTGATTTGTATTTGAACATATATCACTTAAATTTCAATAAATTGCTGTAGCCAATTGCATTTACAGTTTCCATTTCAGGATTTTAATGGCTTTGGTTGTGTTAGCTGCATGGTCACTAACACAGCAAACAACTTTGTTTTCAATTTGCCACTCCTTTGCCACTCTTAGCAGCTCCTCTGCCAAGTTCTCTGAAATGTGTCTGTTGATAAAATTAAGACAGGACACTGTTCTATAATTTTCTATAAAGTGACATGTAACAATGACGATATAATGTGACACTGAAAAAGGTGGTGGTTCTTGATGTCCAGCAATCAGTTGTAAGACAAACTGCAGTTGAGGCGCGTTCTCTATACAGTCTTGGATTGATTTGTTGAGAGAGTGTTTTCCTACTTCGAGGGACATACGTTGGCTTGAGAGCCTGTATGAAACTTCTAAACCCTTTGTCCTCCACAATTGAGAAGGGTTTGAAATCATTCACAATCATTTTAGACAATTCTTCATTAGTTCTGTTCTGTTGTACTGGTTATTGCTTTAGATATAAATTGGCTTATAGAGGTCTGTGTTTTAGTTAGTCGTGTACCTGATGTATGGGGGTAGTATCAGCAGCAGCAGTAGTAACCGTAGCAGTATCAGGAGCAACTGTTGCAGTAGTTGCTTTTTTCTTTCAACTGAACCTCTGGATGCACAGTTCTCAGAAGTTATTTGTGGACCCTGCTTGACTTTACAAATTCTACACTGTGCTTTCATGTTGTCACAAGTGTCAAAATGCATCTAAATACTACTTTTTTTCTGTTTTTACTAATCTTTGCATCACACTTCTTTCTCGTCTTCACCCTCTCTCCTTCAGCACGTCTCTCCCTCCCCCTCCTCCTATCACCACCTCAGCAGTGCTACCCCCGCCCCTCCGTGCTTGGTGGTATGATCCTTGTCAGTCCTCACATGATTGATTGGTTGCATAGCATGCACATACACTCGCAGTGCCTGCAGGTACTTCTCCTAAAGAGAAAAGTAAAAAAAAAAAAAAAGAGCCGGCTCAAGTCCTTACGCGAGCTGTCTCCCGTCATTCAAAAGAGCCAGCTCTTTGAAGCAGTGTGTTTGCAACGACAAGTCACTATAAAATAAGATACTAACTGTGTGTTAATGCCCCAGAGCTAAAATACTGGCTCTGTTAAGAATCAAATGTTACTGTTTTTAAGTCATATAGCACATTTGAATTCCATAGGGAACAAAGAGATTAGAGACCTTATAAAAACTCGTGGGAATTTCTGGGAACCCTTTAGACTTAATGTTAATAATTGCATGTCTTGGCTTTTACTGATAATTTGAACAACACAAGTTAAAGGTCAGTTGTACTGTAAACGTGATTTATTAGCTATGAAATACTGTAGATATGTCCGGACTGAATGAGTAATAATCTGCTTGCATTTTCTCCTGAATGCATTCACTGAAGGTCACCTAGCTCATTTGGGAAATAGTCGCCATGGCTACATTAGTTAGAAGGTTGCACTGATTTCCTTAGAGATGAGAGCTCATGGGGATGTTTTTGAAAACAGGGACAGATTTGTACAGGAGCAGCGAAAAACGTTATTATCAGTTGTTTTTCATTCGGTTTATTGTAACTATTTTTTTTAAGTTTTACTACAAAGACCAGCTGTCTATATGTTTATCTATCTATCTATCTATCTATCTATCTATCTATCTATCTATCTATCTATCTATCTATCTATCTATCTATCTATCTATCTATCGTAATTTAAGGACTATAAGCCACTACTTTTTTTCACACGCTTTACAATGATGTGGCTAATTTAATCTGTCTATTGTTATTTTATTTAGACGTATTTGTGCAGGTTTGACCTACTTTAGGAGCTTCATGGGTGATCTCTGTTTTATTTCACAACCTGCTGAAACAAATAATTATCATTCAATAGCATTGAATAATTTTTTAACCCCTGCATTTTTTTAAAAGGACAGATTAATGTGTTAGGCCCTGATGGTAATGCATGTCATATAAGCTTCGAATAAATTCTCTGTATTTTTAGGAACTGTTTGTGGTCTGTTGCCAAAATAAATCTTTTATTTCGGTTGTGTTATTGCTGTGATGTTGCAGTTTAGAGGTGCAGCACTTCATAATTCTCCACAGTACAAGATTCAAGATTCAAGATTCAAGATCGGGTTTATTTGTCATATGCACTTTCAACACATGGTCTACAATGCAATGAAATGCTTGGGATGGGGGGACCGTAGACTCGCTGGGGTAACATAGAACACACAGTGCTAGCAGCATGCGATACTACTACAGGGAATAAGGTAAGAAATAGAGGGAGAAAGGGGGAATAGAACAGTGCAGTGCAGGCAGTGCAGGAGTAGTGCGACACAAGATAAGGACATCTAAGTACAAGATAGGGACATCTAAGTACAGCACAGATAAGAGCATTAACACACGGAGTAAGAACTTGTAGAAACACCGGGGCAAAACATAACACGGGATTGGAACATACGCACACACAGGGACATAGGTTATTGCACATATTGACGTGGTTATTGCACATGTTGTCGTGGTTAGAGTTATTGCACAGAGAAATAGAGCACAAGAAACCAGAGCAGCGGGACCACAGACCCTAACTCAAAGTTCATGTTCCTTACACATTGATACACCTTTCAGTCCCTAAATTTAGCATCCATTCATTGAACATGGTTTTGCTCTTGGAGGATCACATTTACATTTGTAACCCACACTTGAATATCTCTTAGTGTGGATCAGCACCGTTACTTGATTCGTACAAATCTTAATCTCTTCATGTAAAGCACGTTAATGTCATTCCACGTTAAGTACATGTTTTATGACAGTAAAAACATTTACATGACTTTACCTGATTGTGCATATTGTAGTACACGAAGTAGGGGATGGGTCCCCTATAGAGCCAGTGGGGTGAATTAACTTAAATTTAATTACATTTTATAAAAGCAGCAGAAAAAGGTTTGAGAAGCACTGTTAAGGTAGAGCGTAGACAGGTGGCTGTGGTTCTGTGGTCCCAATGGATGCACTACCTGGGTTTTAAATCACATACTGTAGAGCTTACACCATTTGTCTTTCATTGTCCCACCACAATTGTCATATTCACCCACTGTCTGGATTTACAGCAGCCACAAATGGGAAGGTCCTTTACTGTACAGCTGTCTTATTCCTCAACTCTTTCCTCATCCATAGCCTATATTAGTGTCTTTAAAAATATCATTGTAAATCTGAGAGCTGCACATTATGCACAGGACATGAAGAATGTGTGCATCATAATGAATGTCTTCTGGCATATTTCCCCTGAGTCACTGTTTAATAAAACTGCTGCTGTGTCTAACATAGTGCATTGCTGTCTTTAGGTCCAAAGTCTATTCTGTCTTTTCTCTGTGCTACAACTACACAATTGTGCTACGACTACAACAATATAATACAATATACACTACTTTTTTCACACACTTTGAACTCTGCGGCTTCTTCTTCTTTTCCTTTCGGCTTTGTCCCCTTTTTTTTCAGGGCTTGTCACTGCGTATCATTGTTTTCCATTTTACCCTGTTCTCTGTATCTTCTACTCTGACTCCAACTATCTGCATGTCCTCCCTCATCCATAAATCTCCTCATTGGCCTTTCTCTTTGTCTTCTACCTGGTAGCTGCATCTCAAGCATTCTCCTAACAATGTATCCACTGTCCCTCCTTTTTACATGTCCAAACAATCTCAATCTAGCATCTCTAACCTTTTCTCAAAACCTTCCTGTCTGTGTTCCTTTAACGACCTCATTCTTGGTCCTGTACATGTCACTCCTAGAGTGAATCTTAGCATCTTTAACTCTGCCACCTCCAGCTCTGCCTTCTGTCTTCTGCCTATTGCTAGTGTCTCTAAACCATACATCATAACTGGTCTCACAACCGTCTTGTAAACCTTTCCCTTCACCTTAGCTGACACTCTTCTATCACAGATCACTCTTGACACTTTTCTCCAGCTATTCCATCATGCCTGCACTCTATTCTTCACCTCTCTTCTACAGTCTCCTCTGCTCTGAACGGTTGATCCTAATTACCTAAACTCCTGCACCTTCACCACCTCTGCTCCTTATAACTTCACTGTTTTGTTTACACACATGTTCTCTGTCTTGCTGTGACTGACCTTCATTCCTCTTCTTTCTAGTGCAAACCTCCTCCTCTCTAGGTTCTCTTCTAGCTGCTGCCTACTCTCACTACAGATCACAATGTCATTTGCAAACAACATAGTCCATGGGGACTCACGTCTGACTTCATCTGTCAATCTGTCCATCACCATATCAAACAAGAAGGGGCTCAGGGCCAATCCTTGATGTAGTCCCACCTCCACCTTGAAGTCATCTGTCCTTCCAATAGCACACCTCACCTTCAACGGCTCTTTCAGTGAACTCAAATGTTAATTGTAGGACTCATCAACTTTATCACTCTGTAGTTGTTCCAACTCTGCACATCACACTTCTTATAAATTGGCACCAGAACACTTTTCTTCCACTCATCAGGCATCTAGTCTGTCTCTTAAATTATGTTGAATAACCCATTCAGAAAATCTACCACCACTTCCCCTAAGCACTTCCATACTTCCAATGGTATGTCATCAGAACCAACTAACTTTCCACTCTTCATCCTCTTCATAGCTTTTCTTACTTCATCCTTTCTAATCTGATCTATCTTCTTCCTAATAGTTTCTGGCTACTCATTCAACAACTCCTCAAAGTACTCTTTCCATCTTGTGATTACATTCCAATCTCTGTCCAACCTCACCTGCTGCACATCCCAGTTTGATTTCTCTGCCAATCTATACAACTCATCTGTGTGGACTTGCCCACACTCTTGTAAGTCACCCTGTGTTCCTCTTTCTTTTAGAAATAGGTGTTTACCACAGCCATTTCCATTCTCTTTGCGAAATCTATCACTGCTTGTACTTCCAAGTTTCTATCCCTAACGCCAAACCTGCCCATCACCATTAAAGTCTGCTCCAATCAGCTCCAATCCAGCTCATTCCAGAACTTTTTCTTCCAACTCACAGCTCACATGTGGGACACATAACCACTAACAACATTCATCATCACTCCTTCTATTTCTACCTTCACACACATCAACCTCTCGTTTCACCTCCACCACCTTTCTTGCATATTCTTCCTTTAGGATCACCCCTACTTAATTTCTCTTCCCACCTGAACCATGGTAAAATAGTTTGTAGCCTCCTCCAATGTTTCTAGCATTGCTGCCCTTCCACCTGGTCTCCTAAATGCACTTCTCTCCATCATATCAGCAAGTTCTCTACCTTTCCCTGTAAGTACCTACATTCAGAGTTCCAAACTTAATACCAACACTTCTATCCTTCATCTTATCTCTTTTTCGCCAAATTGATCGCCCTCCTCTTCTTCTTTGTCTTCGACCAACAGTAGTCCAATTTCCACTAGTTATCTGTAGGTCAACAGATCTGTTGACTGGCGTCGTTTTTGACGGGCCCCGACCGATCCAGTATGGAAAAAGTTTTTGGAATACTCATATTTGATTTGTCCAAAGGTTTAACACCAGATACCCATCCTAACGCAAACCTCACCATTTATTCGGATTTGGAACTGGCATTGTTTAAAAAGGCATTTATTTAATTAAAAGTGAAATAAAACTTCTTTTTGCACATTTCTATTCCTTCCTAAGCTATAAACATACTGTACAAATATTGCTTACCACCTATACAGTAAACAATAATACAATTTACAGTGTCATAGCAATGAGTGTTGTCTTGTCTCTCTCTCCCCACCGGGGAAGGAGGCAGAGAGATCATAATCGACTTCAGGAAGCACAACATTGACCCAGCCCCCCTCTACATCAATGACAAGCACGTGGAGATGGTCCACACATTCAGGTTTCTGGATGTCCACATCTCCTCTGACATCTCCTGTCAGAAAATATCACCTCCATCACCAAGAAGGCTCAGCAGTGCATTCACTTCCTGAGAGTCCTCAGGAAGCACAACTTCAGCACCAACCTGCTGCTGTCTTTCTACCGCTCCTCCATTGAGAGCCTGCTGACATACTGCATCACAGTTTGGTTTGGCAGCTGCACTGCTGCAGACAGGGAAAGGCTGCAGAGAGTTGTAAAGACAGCACAAAGGATCATTGGCTGTCCTCTACCCTCCCTGATGGATATTTACCACTGCCTCCCACTGCCTTAGCAGAGCCAATACTATTATCAAAGACAGCTCACACCCTGGCTATGACCTGTTTGACCTGTTTCCCTCTGGAAGGCACTACAGGTGGGTTAAAACAAGGACAAATAGATTCAAGAACAGCTTCTTCCCTAAAGCTGTAACTACCCTGAACTCCCATATGCACTGACCAGACTCCCTCAGGCTACAACTGTATCACTGTCATAATAAGCTGTACATTACCTTGTTATATGTGCAATTTCCATAACATGCAATTGTCCATTCCGCTGGACAACATACATGTGCAATATGTGTCAACACCTACCTCCATGTATATTTTTACTTAGATCTCTGTATATAATTTGTCTTTTTTTTTTTTTTTGCACAGATACTGCTTTTTGCACTGTATTAGGAACCGCTACAATTTCGTTGGACTCTAAGTATAATGACAATTAGGGCATTCTATTCTATTTTAAGACAGGAGGCAGATCTGGAGGTGGCAGAATTAAAGATTCTAAGATTCTCTGTAGGAGTGACAAGGGTGGACAGGATCATGAATAAGGTCATTAGAGGGACAACACAGACTTCTTTGGAGAAAAAGCCAGAGAAGCCAGATTGAGATGGTTTGGACATGTGTGGAGGAGGGACAGCGGATACATTGGTAGAAGAATGTTAGAGATGGAGCTACCAGGTAGGAGACAAAGAGGAAGGCCAATGAGGAGATATGGGGATGCAGTGAGGGAGGACATGCAGATAGTTGGAGTCAGAGTAGAAGATGAAGATGCAGAGAACAGGGTGAAATGGAAAAGATATGCTGTGACAACCCCTAGAAAAAGGGA
>NC_024328.1:20313624-20315142 GCF_000523025.1 Cynoglossus semilaevis
TATACATAAATATATAAACATATATGTATTATATGTATATATGTATTATAAATATCAATATATAATATATGCATGTAACTCTAAATCAGTTAATTGTCATTTTATTGTATTTCTTGCATTATATATAACATTTACAATCTTTTTATTTTTAAAATACATAATTTGGTGCATTTAGAGTTAAGAACAAGATACTGTATGTAACTGGCTGTATCATAATATATTAATGTACTGTTATGTATAAACATATATATTATGTATATGTAAATATAATATATATAATATAAGTATATATAATATGTTTTTCAGACTTCCACCCAGCCAGTTGCATTAGTAGATTTCTCATTACTGCATTATGGTAGCACTTTTTATATTTGGAATTATAAATTTGTTAGATTTGTTTGTTTATATTATTTTGTTTGTTCATGAAAAAAGAATCTTTGAGCATTGTGACCCAATGTATCAAATATGATACAAATTGAAACTCATATATGGAAGATGATATTTGAATTTATTTTGTTTGTTTGTTCAGAAGGACCAATAAGGGGTCCAAGTTCAAAGAATTGGAAAGAATCTGTCAATAATGTAATGGTTTGGGCTTTATAGGGTTAAGGTCCACAATTGACTAGACATTTTTTTGACTAAACAGAGGATTAACTCACTGATTAACATTCTGAGTTGAAAGATAGTGGATGAAAATATTAAGCATTACGCATTATTAAGCATAATGCATTCTGCATTATTTCTTTCTGCAAAACAGTACTTAGTTGTCCAAATTTTGGCAATTAAAAAAAAATTAATAATATACAATTATAAAGTCAGCAAAATAAAACATGTCATTCTCAGATTTTCTTTCAGCCTCGAACAGCATATTTTGTCAGTGCTAAGTGGTCTCTGTGGAGTTCATTCGTAACTATTAGCCGGTGCATCTGGAATAAAAAGAACCGAGGATTTGATACTAAGCAGTGAAACATATTGTCCTGGGTGAATGAGACACAATTACGTGTATTTAAGATACGCTTTGTTCCGTGTCATCTCAAACCGAGTACCCAATGGAGGTCCTAACAGTTAGGAAGCATGCACTCAGAAAACAGCAGCTCTTGTTATACGAATAATATGATATCAATTTGTTACAGCCAGGATGTAGAGTGCACATAAACAGGCAGCCAATCATGAAAAAGTGAAAGTGAATTATTTGTCATTGTGACACAGCACATACAACGAAATGTGACCTCTCTGTTTAACCCAGGTTCTCAATGATTTTCTGTCATGGGGACAGAAATGTTTTCACCCCTCTGCACCCCCGTGAATTGAAATACTATTGAGAACCTGATAACATGTTTATTTTTATCTGTACAAACCACTGTATAAGTTGCTGCCAACTAGTGACTGGAGAATGGTTATCATTCAAGCATTTACAGTAGTGGTACACTGTCCATATTCATTGGAAGCTCCTCACACTCCCCGTGCCACCTTGCCGAGCCCCCCATTTAAGAAACACTGGTATAACCCATGTTGCAG
>NC_024328.1:20316654-20325178 GCF_000523025.1 Cynoglossus semilaevis
TGGGAACGCCTTGGGGTCCCCCCAGAAGAGCTGGAGGAAGTGTCGAGGGAGAGGGAAGTCTGGGTGTCCCTGCTCAGACTGTTGCCCCCACGACCCGGCCCCGGAAAAGCGGTTGAAGATGGATGGATGGATGGATGGTATAACCCATGTCATGCTCAGAGGACCTCAGTTATAACTGGGCAGCTTCTAACCTTCCAGACCCAAGGCTACTTTCTTTACCACCATGCCACCACTGGCCCATAATGCACCAGCTTCATTTCACAGCCTCGGTGACCTCAGCTGTCTGTCACTGCTTTTGTTACAGGTTGTTATTGTTGATTTTGTTCTCAGCCTGATGGATACCCCTAGGAAAGGCAGTTATAGATTAAAATCCCTCTGGGACATGTCTATTAAATGTTACCATCAAACACTGCAGCTGTGGAGCTGTTGGGGTTTGAAAGAGCCGGTGTTCTTTGGGCAAACTGTCACCTGTGGGCAACGACAGGAAGCAGGCAGGACCCAAATGCAGTACTGGTGCAGGTCGTTTTATTAACAAAGTCCAAATTAACGAAACAAGAAGAACTACCAGGCATGGAATTCTCTTTGTAACACGGAACACGAGGAAACACAGAACAGGAAACTCACGAACTGCTACAGAACACAAACTGCCTGACAGAACGAACTGAACAATGATCCAACTACAATGATCAAAAACAATCACAATGATCCAACAAGGGCAGAGTGAGGGAGAGGGCATATATATACACAGGGAACACCAGGTGACAAGTGAAGCCAATTACCAACAGGTGAGTGTGAACCCACAGATTACCCCACAAAGCAGACAACAGGAAAAGGAAACAGACAGACATGACACAAACATTATGGCGTATTGGGCTTCTATTTCCTACAGTCATTCTAATAAAGTAATGCATTAAATCAGTAATTGATTTTAATGCACCTGAGTGAAAGATATTAGCAGAAAACTTTCCTCTGCAAAGTTTGAAATTGATTAGAGCGTAATGTGAACCGCTGTAGTCTCTTCCCGCATATTTGCCTCTTAGAACCATGTGTCTTGAGTATGTATGGACCCAAGGTAACAAAAGAGGGAAATCGGATGCACTGAATCCCATCTGTCCTAGAAATGGTCTACCACCAATCCACCACCGTTACTAATGCATATCAAGCCACAACATGCAGGAGATATTTTTCTTTAATGTGTTTTATGAATTGCTTACATCATGTTTACTTTTTACGCATAAAACTGGTTCACCATTATGTGCTCATTGGCCTGAACTGGTTTTTTATGCTCGGCTTACTGTTTGCGTCAGGTTCTGTTTCTCTATCTCCTTAATTATGAAGTTCATCATGAAGTCATCTTAGTACATTGAATGAAGAGTAGTGCTGTCCTTCCTGCAAAACACACACAGACATGAGACACAAGACTTCCAGTTACTCAGAGACTGTTATATTATACCAAACAATATCTAAGCAGGGATATCCCTCTCTGTGTGAGTATCTATGTCTGTACACTGTGAGGAACAGTTCCCACACACAGTAGTGCCACATTGCACACACCGCTTTACGTTGTAGCAGCTTAGCTCTTAAGGAGACTGAAATTCTCCTCATATGTCTAATGAACAGGAATATTTGAACTAGGTTCTCTCCAAACAATGGTTCTCTGGAAACACTCGTGTAGTCTTGTGTTGAGGTCAGCTCTGGTCAATTCTCAGAGGTTGCATTGCTACTTTATTGTGACTGACCTGTGGGTGTGCACCATGTCTATCTGAAGATTAATAGCATTTGTGATTAAAACCGGCTAATTGTGGTAATTGACTTCATGATTTAGTATTCATGAGAGACTAAAGGCTTGGTGCTGTACTCGGGATACAGATTATAGTTCACCCGACCAGGATAAAAAAAACATTGACCCAAACACATTATGTAAGAGTGTATATACGGGACACAGCGAGTACTCTATACTGCGTGTTTGTGTGTGCACATGTCTGTATGACTGTCTCTCTTTGCTGCCAGAACACATTTTGATCCCAAACCACCAAGGTACAAGGATGTCTTTTGTTTTGAGGACAAACCTCAAGGAGTTCTGATGGTCACAACCTGGATGTACAGTGATGCATGCATCAGAACCAGGACTCAGACAGGGTTATAGCTGAAGCTAGAGTTTATTTTTAGGGAGTTCAAAAGAAATTCCGTATTTTCCACACTATAAGGCGCACGTAAAAGTCTTTTCTCAAAAATTGACAGTGCACCTTATAACACGATGCACCTTATGTATTACTTCTGGTTGCGCTTACTGACCTCGAACCGATTTTGTAAAGCCAAACCACACAGCGCATCACACATGATGTCACACAACTGAAGCAGACTGGGAGCCAACAATGACGTTTAACAGTTAAACTTTAACTTTGTTATCACAAGTTTTAGATGCTCAACAACAATTGTTATACTATGGTTGTGTAACCCATATCCGTGCAACGTCATGTCGTACAAAAACACAACTCCGTCTTCGGAGTTGTGTTTTTGTTTCGCTTAATGCGCCTTATAACCCAGTGCGCGTTATGTATGAAAATATTTCCGTTCATTAATTGTGCGCCTTATAATGCGGTGGGCCTTATGGTCCGAAAAATATGGTACTTGATTAAATAAGTGGCTCTTTGATAAATAAATCATGATTCATAATACAAAAAATATATATGGTATATTATTGTCTATTAAAATAATAATACACTCAAATTAATTCAGTTGATAATGGAATAATTATTACCGTATTTTCTGGAATATAATTTATATTTTTTTCATCCTTTGGCTGGGTTTGTTACTTATGGACTTTTTTTTCCTTCATTATGCAAATTTTAGCTGGTGCGACTTATAGTCCATAATATACAGAAATATACTTGAAAAACAGTGGTTTATTATTCTTATCCTGACATGTTTAATAATAGATTCATACACCAATTCTAACCAACTAGGCTTGGGTTAGGGTGAGGTCAGTGTCAGGCATTTAGTTCAGATGGTGAGGTGGGGGGCAGGGTACTTGTAAATTCATTATTTCTACAAGTGTCCTTGCACTAGTAGAGAGACATGCCTGTGTGTATGTATGTGTGGGTTTATGTGTGCATGTTGTCTGTGGCTACTGGTGGAAACAGAAGGTGGCCCAGTTAGTCATTCAGGCAGCCATACAACCAATTCCTTGGTGGAAAAAGGGAACAAAACACAGCAGCTGTCCAACCAACCAAACATGCATTCAGTAAACAGGCTTCCAGTTAGGTGATTCACCATCTGCCAAACCTTTCACCATTCACCCAGACACCCAGTCATGTGCTGATACCTCCATCCCCCACAGTCACACACACACAAAGACACACTCTTTTACAGGATAATGAAATAAACATTTCTTTTGGTTGATCTGTGGTGGCTGTTGTGTTCTTCTTCTCGGCTCGACAGCACTGCCCATGTCCTTGCATGCTAAAACCCTATTTAAACATCAAACTGCTGCCAGTGAAGGTGCAGCAGCTGCTCGTGTCTTTCTCTTCTGGTTTGTATCTCTTGATGTATGAGCATGACTGAGGGCACAGCCCCTAGTCCCATGGTAAGACTGTATGTACTACTGGTTTGAATGTTGCACACGTTAGAAGGTATCTGGATGAAGAGCAGTGAATAGTAGACCTTGCCTCTTCTCAATTGATGTGTTTTTGTGGTTAAAAAATAAAGAAGCTTGAAATGTCTCTGGAAAGTTGCCACAGAAATGCAGTGTTCATGGAAATCCAGTGTGAAGATGGAACAATTGCATATATTTTTATGGTAAATGAAATAATCTTTGTGATGTATTTACTTTATTGATAATAGTATTATTATAATTTTGACAAATTAACAAAAATCTTCCATCCATCCATCCACTTTTGTGCGCTTATCTGTTACCTGGTCGCGGGGGCAGCAGTCTTCATGACCGCCACCCAAATCACACTGCACTGTACCAGCCTCTCAAGAACCTTTCTGCGTGTGGTGAGTCCACTGGAAGGCGCCAACCACCCTAGCCAGAATTTGATTTTGCCCAGGAGGTGGACCCTGGGGTTCCACACCAATGATGCAATGAAACATTGCCTCTGTGCCAAAGCCCCACACAAAAATCTTTATTAGGTAAATTGATTTTTGTCATCAGTAATGTAATTCATCATTATTATTTCTCTATTTCCTGTCCCTTTCCAATGAAATACCAAATAATAGAAATTATATATTTCTTTTTAAAGCAGGTATATAATAAGGTAAATAATTTGCTTATTTATTCCCTGACTAAGCAAACTACAGTATGACAAAAATGTACAGTATTTTCCAGGCTCCTGAGTATAAATTGCACCAGCCAAAAAATGCATAATGAAAAAGAAAAAACGTAAGTCGCTCCGGAGTATAGGTTGCAGCAGTGCCCTCTAGCGGCTGTCAGTGTGAAAATAACAGACTTGTAAATTTTCGGTGATACAGAAGTAGCAGATACTGGTACACATGCCCAGAGTACCCTCTAGAGTCTGTCAGTGTGTAAATAATGAACATGTGAATTTATGTATTTTAATATATATTATATGTATATAATATATAAATGTTTTTGAGTTTTGCTGCATCATTCTGTGGTGTTTTGACAAATAGTTTTCAAGATTTTCTGGAGTAAAATGTTGTTTTGTTTGAGAGTTTTTATAATTTTCTGTGTAATGATTGTGTCACCCTTGTGTGAACTGAAACACACAAAACATCTCTTATTTATTGGTGGGGCTGCTGTTGTGAGAATATACAGTAGTGAACCTTTGAAGCCTCTTTTGTAGTGTGGAGTTATGCACAATAGCTCAACTGTATGTGATTCATTAGAAGCTGTAAGATGTAGAATTGATTTTTGGATTTTACTACTCCACATAAACCAGTGTGAATTTCATGTGACGTTTCTGTTTCACATTTATCTTTTCAAAAATAATTTGTGAAATACCTGTGTTTTTTTATTTTTTTTTATTTATATTTAGTTGACAACTCAAGCCATTCTGGAGCAGCACTAAAGAGCTTTTTATACATGGCGATACAAGAGCTGGTTGTGAAATGGCTCTTAGGGGACCTTGAGAGGGTCCTTGGACTGACATGTATAGTAAAGAGCCCTACATACTACAAGGTGTAAACCTTCTTTGCAGTGCATTCAGTTGGCTGTGCACCGTTAGGACTAATGTTTTACTGTTTTACCTTTTTAACACTATGGGAATGAAGGGAATGACTAAAAGCATCTGTCTGGATAGTTAACACAGTGATATCGAGTGTAGGTTTCAGTCAAAAATATTATTGTTATGTGGAGGATTGTTCTGCAAAGGACTGTGGTTGTAAAATGGTGTGGAAAAACCAACATTAAATATGTGCAACGTTAGAAGTTAACAATCCACCTCAATAAATTTTCTGGTATGATACTGTGTGTTATACTAGTAGCGTATATCTTACTGTGAATGGCTGTGTGCGTATGTGTGGGGCACGGGCAAGAAAGAAAGAGAACGGTCGAGGAAGTTGAGAGCCCTGACATGTTGAAGTGTGAGTTGGTTATACAGGAGCTGTTAAAACGCTGTTTATGTACTGTTGTGCTCAGTGTGGCTGATAATAAAGCCCCCAACTTCCCTGTTTCTGTTTACCTCTGCTGTGGACAAGCACAAAGTGAAGCGAGTTAGCTCCGGAGCTAATGTTAGCTTTGGCCTGGAGCAGATCACTAAATCTCCCCTGTGCATTCCAACTACGGTCAGGGGACGAAGCAGGGAATAGCTAATGTGTAACCAGCCATGTTACAGACACTGTTTGAAAAAAAAGAAGCATTTATTTCATTAATAGGGGAAAAAGGTCTTTCTTTCAGTGTAAATATTCCATGTTACAACATAGACATATGCGACTTATAAAGACATGCTGCTATATATGTACAATTATTTTTTTCTTTTTAAATTTAGTGGGTGCAGCTTATATTCAGGTGCGCTCAATAGTCAAGTCTGAGAAAAAAGGACTTCTAACAGATCCTTAGAGCTGTTTTTCTGATTAATAGGGGCTTTTGCCAAAACACGTACTTCATTAAAAAAAAAATAATTTGTTTATGAGTCACTGTTAAATGTAAAACAGTAAGTTTTTCTATGGGGTGGAATAACTTCACTTGTTTTAACTCAACCTAACAGTTCAAAGTTAAGGTGTGTTACGAGCTTGGGATCAATTACAGTGGGGGAAATAAGTATTTGGCCCCTTGCTGATTTTGCAAGGTTGTCCACGTACAAAGAATGCAACGATCTATAATTTTAATCATATGTATATACTAACACTGAGAGACAGAAACGCAAAGAAAACACTTGTCCATTTTAAAAGCACAACAGCAGGAGTACAGCAGGTCTTCTTCTTCTTTTTCTTTTGACTTTGTCCCTTTTTTCAGGGGGTGCCACAGCGAATCACTGATTTCCATCTCTCCCTGTTCTCTGCATCTTCTACTCTGACTCCATATATCTCCTATTTGGCCTTCCTCTTTGTCTCCTACCTGGTAGCGCAATCTCTAACATTCTTCTACCACTGTATCCACTGTCCCTCCTCTGCACATGTCCAAACCATCTCAATATGGCTTCTCTAGCTTTTTCTCCAAACCTTCCTATCTGTGTTATCCCTCGAATGACCTCATTCCTGATCCTATCCATCCTTCCATCCATCCATCCATCATCCATCATCAATCGCTTATCCGGGGCCGGGTCGCGGGGGCAACAGTCTGAGCAAGGACACCCATACTTCCCTCTCCCTCGACACTTCCTCCAGCTCTTCTGGGGGGACCCCAAGGCGNAAGCCAGTCGAGCGACGTAGTCGCTCCAGCGTGTCCTAGGTCTTCCCCTAGGTCTCCTCCCCGAGGGACGGCACTCAAGCACCGGCGTCCGGGGGCATGCGATGTAAATGCCCAAGCCACCTCAGCTGACTCCTCTCGATGTGGAGAAGCAGAGGCTCTACTTCGAGCTCCTCTCGTGTTACAGAGCTCCTCACCCTATCTCTAAGGGAGCGCTCTGCCACCCTGTGAAGAAAGCTCATTTCAGCCGTATCCGGGATCTCATTCTTTCGGTCATGACCCAACGCTCATGACCATAGGTGACGTAGGAACGTAGATTGACGGGTAAATCGAGAGCTTCGCCTTTCGGCTCAGTTCCTTCTTCTCCACAACGGACCGATACAGCAACCGCATTACTGCGGCCGCTGCACCGATCTGCCTGTCAATCTCACGCTCCATCCTACCCTCACTCGTGAACAAGACCTCAAGATACTTAAACTCCTCCACCTGAGGCAGGACTTCCTCCCCGACCCGAAGGGTGCAAACCACCTTTTTCCGGTCGAGAACCATGGCCTCGGACTTAGAGGTGCTAATTCTCATCCCAGCGGCTTTACACTTGACTGCAAACTGCCCCAGTGCATGCTGCAGGTCCAGGTTCGAAGAGGCCAACAAGACCACATCATCCGCAAAAAGCAGAGATGAAATCCGGTGGCTCCCGACACCTGGCTGCACCTAGAAATTCTGTCCATAAAAATAATGAACAGAACCGGTGACAAAGGGCAGCCCTGCCGTCGTCCAACATGCACCGGGAGCGAACCAAGCTCCTACTCCGATCGTACAGGGACCGGACAACCCTTAGAAGAGGGCCCCCAACCCCATACTCTCGGAGCACCCCCCACAGAATACCACGAGGGACATGGTCGAAAGCCTTTTCCAAGTCCACAAAACACGTGGACCGGTTGGGCAAACTCCCATGAACTCTCTCAAGCACCCTGTGGAGGGTATAGAGCTGGTCTAGTGTTCCACGACCAGGACGAAAACCGCATTGTTCATCTTGAATCCGAGGTTCGACTATCGGCCAGATTCTCCTCTCCAGTACCCTGAAATAGACTTTTCCCGGGAGGCTGAGGAGTGTGATCCCCCGATCATTGGAACACACCCTCCGGTCCCCTTTTTTGAAAAGAGACACCACCACCCCGGTCTGCCAGTCTAGAGGTACTGTCCCAGACTGCCATGCGATGCTGCAGAGACGTGTCAACCAGGACAACCCCACAACATCCAGAGACTTGAGGTACTCAGGGTGGATCTCATCCAACCCCAGCGCCTTTCCACCGAGCAGCTTTTTGACTGCCTGGGTGACCTCAGTGCAGGAGATGGGAGGATCAGCTCCTGAGTCCTCAGCCTCAGCTCCCTCCGCGGAAGGCGTGTCAGCGGGATTAAGGAGATCCTCGAAATATTCCTTCCACCTCCTGACGACATCCCCAGTCGAGGTCAACAGCCCTCCCGTTTCCTGACGTTTCCAACAGGCCCTACGTCTCTCTTCACCCTAGTGTCCAATACATACGGCCGGATGTCAGATGACACAACTACAAAGTCGATCATTGACCTCCAGCCTAGGGTGTCCTGGTGCCAAGTGCACTGATGGACACCCTTATGTTTGAACATGGTGTTTGTTATGGACAAACTGTGACTAGCACAGAAGTCCAATAACAAAACACCACTCGGATTTAGATC
>NC_024328.1:20325599-20351228 GCF_000523025.1 Cynoglossus semilaevis
TGCCAGAGCCCAGACTGTGCGTGGAGGTGAGCCCGACTATATCTAGTCAGTATCGCTCAACCTCCCGCACAAGCTCAGGCTATTTTCCCCCCAGCGAGGTGACATTCCATGTCCCCATAACCAGAGTGGTTGTCCAGGGATTGGGCCGTCGGGGTCTCCGCCCACAACCGCCACCCAAATCACAAGAAACCGGCCCCTTGTGGGCCTTCCTGTGGGTGGTGGGCCCACTGGACCTGTTTGCCTTGGGAGACCCTACCAGGGGCATTAAGCCCCCGACAACATAGCTCCTAGGTTCATTCGGATACTCAAACCCCTCCACCACATTAAGGTTGCGGTTCAAGGAGGGCCCTGTCCATCCTTGTCACTCCTAAAGATAATTTTAGCTCCGCCTCCTGTCTTCTGCCTATTGCCTATTGCTAGTGTCTCATCATGGTTGGTCTCACCACCATCCTGTAAACCTTTCCCTTCACCTTAGCTGACACTCTTCTGTCACAGATCACTCCTGACACTTTTCTCCAGCTGTTCCATCCTGCATGTCCTGCTAACATACCTATATAACATACTTCTTTGCCACTGCTGACTTCCTCATACAAAACCACAATTCCTCCCTATGCCTTTTTCTAAATCTACAAATACACAATGTAGCGCCTTCTGATCTTGTCTGTACTTCTCCATCAGCATTCTCAAGGCAAATATTGCATCTGTGGTACTCTTTCTAGACATGAAACCATACTAATTTCCCAAATTTTCATTGTATGACGATTTATCCCTCTGTAGTTGTTACAACTCTATACATCACCCTTCTTATGAATTGGCACCAGAACACTTTTCCTCCACTCATCAGGCATCTTGTCTCTTGTCTTGTCTCTAAAATACTGTTAAACAACCTAGTCGGGAAATCTACCGCCACTTCTCCTAAACACTTCCATACTTCCACTGGTATGTCATCGGGAGCAACTGACTTTGCACTCTTCATCCTCTTCAGGGGTTTTCTTACTTCATCCTTTATAATCTGATCTACTTTCTTCCTAATAGTTTCTGGCTCCTAGGTTCCCTTTCATTTTCCTCACTCAACAGCTACTTAAAGTACTCCTTCCATCTTCTCAGCACACTTTCCTAACTTGTGATTACATTCCCCTCTCTGTCCTTAATCAACCTCACCTGCTGCACATCCTTACCAGCTTGATTTCTCTGTCTCGCCAATCCATACAACTCATTTTCTCCTTCTTTTTTGTCCAAAACTCTTATACAACTCCTCATATGCCTTTTGTTTGGCCTTGGCCAGTTCCCTATTCACCTCCCTTGTCCTCTCTTTGTACTCCAGTCTGTTCTCTTCTGTTTTGTCACTATCCAATCTCTTCTTCGCTAGTCTCTTTCTCTGCACACTCTCCGGGACCTCATCATTCCACCACCTCCTTTCTCTGCCCAGAGGACATACCTAGCACCTTTCTACCTGTCTCCCTAACCACTGTAGCTGTAGTCTCCCAGTCATCAGGGAATTCCTCAACACGGCCCAGAACTGCCTACTACTTCCTGCTACAACCTACTTCCTTGCTGAAGTCTTCACAACATTTCTCTTTCTTTAATTTCCACCACTTGATCGGTCTTTACTCTATCTTTTTTTCACCTCCATTATCATTTTGCACACTACCATCCGATGTTGTTTGGCTACACTCTCGTCTGTCAATACCTTACAGTCTCTAATCTCCCTCAGATTACCTCTTCTACATAGAATATAATCTATCTGTGTGGACCTGCTTCCACTCTTGTACGTCACCCTGTGTTCCTCTTTCTTTTGGAAATAGGTGTTTACCACAGGCATTTCCATTCTCTTTGCAAAATCTACCACTGCCTGTCCTTTCATATTTCTATCCCTAACGCCAAACCTGCCCATCACTTCCTCATCTCATCTGTTCCCTTCCCCTACATGACCATTAAAGTCTGCTCCAATCACCACTCTCTCTCCCCTGGGGATACCCTCTATCTTCCAATCCAGTTCATTTCAGAACTTCTCCTTTACTTCCAACTCACAGTCCACCTGTGGGGCATAACCACTCTCAACATTAATCATCACTCCTTCTATTTCTACCTTCACACACATCAACTTGTCTGACTCTCGTTTCACCTCCACCACATTTCTTACATATTCTTCCTTTAGAATCACCCCTACTCCATTTCTCTTACCATCCGAACCAATGTCTCTAGCCTTGCTGCTCTTCCACCTGGTCTCTTGCACACACAAAATGTCTACTCTTCTTCTCTCTATCATATCAGCTAGTTCTCTACTTTTCCCTGTAATTGTACCTACATTCAGAGTTCCAAACTTCAGACCAACACTTCTATTCTTCCTCTTTTCTTTTTGTCCAAATCTATCGTCCTACTCTTGTTCTTTGTGTTCGACCAACAGTAGTCCAATTTCCACCAGTACCCTGTAGTTCAACAGCACTGTTGGTGATTGTTGTTAACCCGGGACTCGACCGATCTGGTATGGAAAAAGCTTTAGTGATTTGCATATTAGATATGGCTAAAAGTTTTACACCGGATGCCCTTCACGTCACGACGATGAGCACGTGGGGTCATTATCAAATTAGAAACCCTCCTGGTGGCTCTAACATGATAATATATGGGATGCAGTGTGACTAGATGATGCTCAATTTTCTAGTGGATTAACATTCAATATGTTCTCATATTTCTGTCTCTGGAGAAATATGATGATCTGAACTGGGTGGAAGAAAAAGCTATTTTCTCCTCGGTGTATCAGTAGGCCCATTCGTTATCAGGAGTATCTTTTCGTGACAGGAGGTATAATCCACCCTCTCAACTAATATGTGAATCTTTCACATCTAAGGGTGTGGTTTTATTCAATTTCCTGCCTGAACCATTTAAAAATACTTTGGCATTTCACAGAGCGTCAAATTAGCTAAGATCTATTAGCTCCACGCTGTGACATACACAGTGAGGAACCAGCAACAGGTTGGTCTCTACTGGTGACATAATTTTGTCTCCTTTCTTCTGCGAAAATGTTGTTATGCAGCTATTACAAATCCGGAATGTTTAAAAGACTAAAAAAGCACCAAGTGCCTGAAGCACTTCCTAATGCACTTCCTGAGTGGGATATTAGATCTTCAGACGCCCCCTTGAGGTGAGGCAGAGTACTGCCTGCCTCCCCTGCTGACTTTTTTTCTGTAGAAGACAGAAATCAGTGGAAAATATTAATATTGATTTTATGTACTTTTTTTTTACTGCCTCCCCTAACCGCATGTCACTGGTTGGCAACGTAGTAGAAGTGTCTACCATCGAGTTGTGCTTCATTAAATTGGAGTTGTTTACACCGGACGTGGACAAACTCTTTGCTCTCGGACATAATGTACACCGGACATTTTTTCTCTTTACCTTCATGAGGTTAAAGTAGTGCCTGTATTTCCACCTTGAAAACACCGTCTTCCCCTTTGACTCCGGATTTGCCATCTCTGAATGTTTGCGTGTGTGTGCTGTTCGACCTGTGTGCTGGGTTTATGTGTAAACACATATTTGCAGCTTCTGTGTCTGTGTGAGCCAAGTCGGAAGACAGCTTCAATGAGTAGCTTCAGTAATGCGCAGTAAAAGAGAGTTGGTGACAGTAATGGTGTTATAACGATAGATAAAGTCATTAGTTCCATTACCGTTACTGAAAAAAGTAACGCTGTTAGTAACAGCATTTATTCTAACGCCGTTATTCCCATCACTGGCGATGCCTGAGTGCATCTGAAATTCAATCTGTTGATGTATATTGTTTTAGACCAGGTCTGAGTTACACTTGCTGTAAAATGGAAGAAATATTTTTATTGCTGGACTAATACGGAGGAAGGTGACATTTTCATTTTAAAATCATTCAAATTGAAAAAGTGACTGCTTGCAAATGCAGGCACAAGTTCTTTCTTTCTTTCTTTTGTAGCCCACTAAAACTGTGTGAATGACCAATAAAAAACCTCATCTGAAGTCATTCAGGCAGATCAGCTTGTTTATCAGGATTTTCACATGTACTTTCATGTGGACAGGTGAACGGTGTATGTACACTTGTATTGCTACAAAGACTGATGAGCTGCATCATCACCAACGGTCATGCAGTGTTTATCAGTTACTCTCCTGTGAATTGACAGAGTAAAGACGTCTTATGGTTTCTGATTGCAATGTAAATAAAAAGGAAACTATTCTATAAATATCATGAAACAAAAGCAGACCCATGTCAGCATTAGCATGTCTGTAACTGCCTTTGTTTTTTTCACAATTTTCCCACTTGGCTCATTTTTATTCCCATCACGTAGCGTTCCCACGGTCTTCCTCTCTGCTTTCTGTTATTCTGGAATAGCTTGGAAACTCATGTTACTGTAGAAGTGCTTTTCGTCAACCGCTGTCAAAATAATAACATGCGGAACATGTTATTATATGGGTTTGTAAAAGGCTAATGAGTTTGCTTGATATTCAGAAAATTCTAAGCTTTAAGTCTGTGCCAAAGCAGTTTACTGTGTCCTGGCAAAACAGTCCTTCATTGAGTAAATGTTGTGTTTTTTAATTCCATGCACAACACACATTTTGAAATTAAGGAAACAACAAATTTCAGCATCTGTCAGCTACCTGTTAAAAAAGGCACATGATAATGCATGTCATTTTTAGTAGAGTGTTGAATGGGAAACTATCTTAGAAAACCATGTGTAAAAGGAACCCCACCACCATCACCTTCACTCAGTCAAGCCACCAGAAACCTGCTACCATCTGTGTTGCTTTGCTGTAGGACAGTGATACTCACAGACAGAAATTATTTCACGCCCCCCACCACCTCCCTCACCCCTTCGACCCACACCCCCATAAATTGAAATACTAATAAAATGTATATTTTTTTCTGTACAAACCACTGTATGAGTTGTTGCCACCTAGTCACTAGAGGCTTGTTTATCGTTCAAGCATTACAGCAGTGGTACACTTATCCAGCTTGTCATATTCCATTGGAAGCCCCTCGCACCCCCGGCACCTCACTGTGCCCCACCAGGGGGCCTGCCCTACTATTTGAGAAGTACTGCTGTACATGATGTGTGGCCTTCTAACAAATTTCAAGTGAGATAAAGTCACTGTAATTCCTCAACTATTGGCTTCAGCAGTTTGGTAAGTAGTTCTCATTATTCATTTGTTTGGAACAAGCAGCCAATCCAGTTGCCTATTCCAAAGTAAATGTAGATGCAGATGTAAAAAAAGTAATAACTATAGACTCCAAAATTAATATACATTTGCAGGAAGACACACACGTATAATTGTTTGTTTAAATTACTAGTGTCACTTTGTGGTGAACAGCAGATGACGTGGTAATTGTGGTTAGTGGGCAAATGACATTTGAGCTGTGGTTTTAGTGCCCATGGGGGTAAGATGAAAAATGGTGACAGCCATTTGGAGTTGTCATCATACCTCTGACACCTCCTTATATGTCGAACCATAGTGATTTTACTTCATCTTAGTAACAACCTAATTGTTAAGATGTGTGTGTTTTGTTTTGTTTTTTATAATTATTTGAATATTTTTTATTTCATCATTGACGATGTCTGAATTCTGTTTCCACCTGGGTGGACAGTGTAGGCTTGGTAAAAAATAAGTCAACCTGTTTGTTATTTTTAAAATGGGTAAGACAAGTTTAGAATCAATTAGAAAACTTAGTAAATTGTTCAATTTGACACCTTTTAGCCTTACATCTACTGTATTTTCCAGACTACAAGTCTATAAGTTTCATCCTTTGGCTGGGTGTGCGACGATACTCAGGTGCGACTTATATATTAAAATACAGTTTATATTTTCATATTTGTTATTTTCACACTGACAGCCACTAGAAGGCACTGCTGCTACTTATACTCTGGAGCGACTTATGTGTTTTTTCTTCTTCATTATGCATTTCTTGGGTGGTGCGACCTATACTCCGGAGCAATGTCCCCTTTAAGATGCGCACCTGCACAATCACGCACAGCTCGAACTTTCTCAACGTACAAAGAAAATCTGTGCATCGCAAAAAATAACATTCAACATAAACTGTGTTGATCATTGAGGCGTAAAAAAAGTAATGATGTATTTTACTGACTGACAGGTGTCTAGCCAATACTAGATAGTTCACTTACGCTACGCAGCCAATAATACCATTAACATTGCTTGCATATGTGTCCTGCCCATACGCGCCGTGGCGCTGTGCAGATTAGCTAGGTAACAACGGTGTGGTAGAATCAAAAGACTAAATGCTAACGAACGGGCAGCAACAAGTCCTCTCATCAAGTCAAAGTTAAACTGAATTGCGGTTCTTTTGAGATGGACTGACCGTCGGAGTATGTGCAAACAGAAGATAAGAAAGGTCTGCTTTGAAAACCATGGAGCAAAGCTAAAGTAACAAACAAGTTTGCCATCAACAGATGTGAGAATTAGATTAAAATAGATTTGTTAATTTTCTAGTAGTGATGGGAAGACCTACTCTTTTTACTGATTTGGATCTTTGACTCTCAAACAGAGAGTCAATTAAAACGATGTGAAAACCTAAGAAAAACACACCACAATCTGAAGATGAATGAGAGCAAACGAGACCTGAGCTCTGTCTCACTTGACAAATGAAACAAAATTGCGAGAACGAAGCTTTGAACGAATCTGCGAAAACAAATCTGTGACAACAAATTTTTAAACGACTCTGTGAGAACGAATCTGAGATTAGTTCACAGTGAAAGATTAGTACGCAGCGAGTGATTCGTTCGTAGTGAAAAATTAGTTCATAGTCAAAGATTAGTTCACAGTGAAGGATTAGTTCGCAGTGAAATATTAGTTCGCAGTGAGTGATTCGTTTGCAATGAGTGATTAGTTCACAGTAAAAGATTAGTTCGCAGAGTGATTCGTGAGTTCAATATGAACAAATCTTTCATATGACTTGGGAGTCACGAATCTTTCACGATATGAAAGATTTGTTCATATTGAACGAATCACTTGCAAACGACACATCACTATTTTCTAGTGACATTTCTTAAGATTTTTCATTTATGGATATTTCTAATTAAATGCTGTTACTACTAGATAATTTATGGGTAGCATGAATGCTAGAAAGTTGTGTAATTATATTTTTGCAGACAAAGTTTTACAGGAATTTACACTGTATCACAAGCTACAGAACACGTCATTGTGCAAAATGTGAATGTGTTTTAATGTTTACAAAGTGTTATGTCAGGTGCATATGTCTCATTTTCTCCAGAGCAAGACCCTCACCCAGACCACAACTGCACTTAACCTAGGCCAAATGTAGGACGTTCATAAATAACATACTACACAACTAATGAACAACAAGATTTTTGTCTTTTTCATTTTAAGTGGGCTAAATTACTTATATTAAAAGTAACCTAATGGAAATTCTAATTAATTTAATAATAAAAAAAATAAAACCCATATACCCTCTCAGCCTCCTTTATTCATCCCAGTGGTCATTTTCTGTCACCCTGCTTCAGTTGCAGGCTGCTCTAAACTCCCTTTTCCTCTGGCGAGCTTCCCCACCTCTACTGCCCCCTTCTGTCTCCATCTGCCAAGGCAGACTGCATGCCAGAAAACTGCATAGGTATTGAGTACCGACGAGATATATGCAACTGAACATGGGATGCACAGTATGTATGCAGTTAGCCTTTGAAAATGTACCTGCAAATGTGCACGCAATTAATCACAGGCTCTAGCAGAGTATTCTGATGGATTCAATCCAAGCTCTACAGTAGCTCTTTCCGTAATTGAAGACTCCATGAAGTTTTATCTTCACCGGGTCATTACGAAAGGCTGCCGCACAGTCAGATCCAACTCCTGGACTTTTTAAATGTCAGTGTCGATCAGGACAGAGTGAATTAATCATAATAACCATTGATGCTCTTTCATTACACAGACAAGTCCATTTGTCCATTTTGTCCTGAGTTTTGTGGACTTTAATGTAATCTGAGCAATTGACTGATTGATATTTAATTATTTATTTTTTGCAAAAGAAAATCTTTTATTTTAGCCTACAGACAAAGTGAATATAATTACTTCATTAACATTCAGATGCTTGGCTGTTGTTCCAAGAAAAAATATTAACTCTAATGTAAAGGGGTGACAATAGTTGCAGACGTGTGTGTGTGTGAGAGAGAGTGTGTGTAGTCCTAGAAGGACAAACTTGACCTTTGACTTTTGTCCACTAACTGTCCAGGATATAACCTCTCTGTCATTCAGAGACTGGCTGCACAAGACAACATTGTCAGTGCATGGATAATAGGCAGAAGTGATGGAATTAGAGTACTTCAGAACAGTCGTTTCATCTTATGTCATTTTGTTGCACCAAGCTGTCCTTCATAGAAAAATACCTATTAGATGCACTGACAATTCATACTGTACTCTTGCAGCTTCCTCATTTGTGCATCGGTTGTTTTTTGTAAAAGGCTGCCTGCTTTTACCACAGGCTGTGAGTCATCTGAAGTGACAGCTCATTAAATGTAAAAGCTATAAAGAGAGAAAAAATGTCCTCAACTGAATGGAAAAAAGACGCAGCACTTAAGAGAATAGTATTTTCAGGAGTGACAGCTGATGCAGTACAAATACAATTCTGAGAAAAGGCACAGTGACTCCGTGTGACCTGTGGTGTAGATGAGCCTTAAGGTTGTGTGAAGGGAACGTTTTAATAAGTGAACAGAGAAAACAGCAGGCTGCAACAAAGCCTTCAATGAGATGCTTCACTAGAAAGGATTTTTTAAGAAATGCTGCCATCTATCGACCAAGTATGGGAAGTTACGTTATGTTTTTTAAATTTTGCAATTAAAAGGCTGTTGTTGAGTACTTAATATAGTACTGAATGTATATATATATATACACACACAGAGAGAGAGAGAGAGAGAGACATGTCTATGAACAAATCTAAATAAAAATTATTTGAAGAAATTGATGTCTGTGACACCTTCAGTATTATTTGAGGTGCATGCAGATATATATATAACAATAACCCTGTTATGAGGTTTTCATACTTTTATATACAGTGATAAAAAAACCACTTAGAGCTAAGCATTTACAGGAAGGATAGTTATGGCTTACAATTGTGTTTGCATATTTTTCAAGAAAAAAAAGTGACCCAGTCACAAGGACTGAGGAGACAGAAAGCTCATCAAAACCTCTGCAAAATTTTTCAATGGCAGGTTGTTCGGTAGAAAGAGTATTCACAGTATTTTCATTTCAAGTACAAAGTTTCTAGGCACCAATCTGTGCTGAAAGTTGGTGTCTCAGTGGTTTACCAGGGGTCAGTTACATGTTATTTTCTTTGTTTGTGATTGGCAAATTTTAATAATAATAATGATAATAACCACGGTTGTTATTATTGAGTATCAAATTACCCCCTTTACATGGGTTAACTAAGAATAAGTTAGTGCCGGAGTACTAGTACAAGTTTCCACGTGAGGGCGGCAGAGCTGTATTAAGCCTCGTGTGTGTCAGTCGAAGGTGAACGTGAAATATGGTTCACGTTGAAGCATGCCACATTATTTAATTATTTGCCTTATTACTATTTAACCCCTGTCCCATCTTCATCATCCTTCTGACACGTAATTAAACTGTAAAGCACATAAATGTTACATTAACATCTGCAGTTACTTACTTCATGGGCCCTTACCATTTTAATTTCCCGCAGATATGGCATGAAATTAACCAGTCAAGTGTCACACAGAGAAACATTTTGAGAAAATAATCACACCCCAGGTTGAGCTGTCAGCGCTGGAGACTTGCAGCATTTGTTTGGATGAAACGTAATTTTAGAAATCTTTTTTTTTTGCTCGTAAGCAATAAGTTATATGCAAATTGGTATTTAAAAATGGTCCATAAGGTTTCCATAAATTCTACAGCTAGTATATAATATTTTTGCAGTTTGTGATTGTCAAGTATGAATCATACATCTGTTCCTAGGGTTCACTATGAACACATTGTCAGACTTTGATATACTCCTACACACCACATGTTTTGGTTAGGAGTTTCCTTTACTTTCTACCCTTTGTCTCCCTTTGCTATGGCTAGAATGGCAAGCAGAAGGTTCTGGGTTCAATTCCCAAGCCTGATTGATTTGCAATAACAAAGGGCATCCAAAGTAATACAAATTGTATCACAACACTAACCCTAATCTGGAGACCAAAAAATTTGATTCTTCTTCTTCTTTCCTCTAGGAATGCTCCTTAACAGCGTTACATCCCAACTCGGAAGTGCATGAAAGTTACTGTGTTGGTCCCAGAGTGTGTTCTCAAGTGTTGAGTTCTTGACAAATTCATGTGTCCGTCTCCATCCATGTTGCCCCTGCAGTTCCTCAAAGAAATGGAAACAAAGAGGAACACTAGGGTGAGGAAGAAAAAGGTAGAGGACAAGCAGGGAGAGAAAATAACATTCTTTTTAAAATTATTTCAATATTGAATGGCTTCTAAAACAAAGTACATCATCTCTGTTATTTAGTTAATAAATTGTACGAGGTCCAAAATGGACCAGTTTATGCTTTCACTACTAGAAGTGTGCACAGAGTAAATGGAATTCCTAAGACAAATCTTAAATATCTTAATATTAATTTGGAATATAGGTCATCAAATAAAGTAGTGCATACAAGGAGAAGTACTTTAAAAGGCACAGTAAATATAAAAATACACCCATATTTCACATACTGTAAGATTTGTTTTAATCTATGTTTGTGTTAGGGCTAAGACAAGTGCGATTCATGCGGCCTCTGGGGTTGCAGGACATCATCTTAAGTATCAAACTAGCATTGTAAGGAATGGATAGATTTGGTTGCGGTGCAGTAAAAAAAAGGAGAAAAAAAAGCGGAGAATGAACCTGCAGGAAAGATGACAAGGATTATTTAGATTTTAGATATTTATGAACTTTTTTTTCAACCTTTTGGCTACTTGGAAGAAGTCCTCAGTCTCTCTTTCTTTCTTTTTTCTTTCTTTTTTTACCGTAAAATGAACAATTGGACTATTGTTCAATGCTGTTGTTAGACTACCCAATACACGCTTGACACTAGCTTGACATTAACTAAAACTTGTTTGCGGGGGCTTGGTAATATTAGCTTAGCATTAAAGCTATGATGACTTTCTACTTTGCTTTAAATTAATAGTGTTTTGCCGGTGGGAGTCACTAACTTCATTTAATTTTAGATAATAAAAAATGTTGAACAAAAGTTTGATTTAAATCTGTACAGCCAACATGAGCAGTCTAATCATTTATTTGTTCTTCCCTTCTAAACAATGTTATTAGTTAAAATTACATTTTTTTGTTGATCCACGGTGTGATAAAGTCTTTGTTTTCTGATCAACTCTTTGTTTTGTCGGGAATTAAATGCTTGTGTAGTGTACAAAAACATTAAAACAGTGACACACAGACAGTGTGACGCTGCAGACTAAGTCCTCGTGTTAGCACTTCTTACTATTAACCAATTCGTTTAGCAAATCTTACTAATCAAATAAAATACTACAGTGTTCACACTTGATTTACTACACACCACCATCTCACTCGGTCTGTTTAAATCTGGTGTCAGCCACAGTCATAGCAATAAATCTGATGTATTTCAGTGTTGTTCAACGTTACCGTTTAGATCTAATTAGCACTGCATCAACACTAATTTTCCACTGCAGCTTGGTTTGGTTGAAGGTAAACAATATGAGAAGTGATTTTATGCATTGCTGGCTGCAAATCGTGGAAACATTCTAATAAAAAAATGGCTAGGGGTTATGTAGAGCTCGCTGCAAACTCATATATTTTAATTTATAAGTCGTAGCTGAGTATAAATTGCAAACTCAGCCAAAGGCTGGAGAATTTGGTATATTTTTTGGCCATAAAGGCACAGAAGATGTGTTGGTGTGTGTGTTTCTATACAAATATGTTTACACACCTAACTCGGAAGCAGAGAGCAGAGAGTCCTGGGTTCAATTCCCAGAGGAACCACATGATTGCCGCTTGCTAGAGGCAGCCTGTTAACAGCGTATCTGCTGCTAATGCAACAATTTCACAAATATGGGACCAATATAGTACAATTTAAAAAAAAAAAAACACTTGAGAGACTCAAGTATTTGAGGTCTTTTACATAGGAATGGTTGTGTTTGTCTGATTCATGTTTTCATGATTATACAACAAACATTTTCAATGGGAGTCAGGTCTGGACGGTAAACGCATACATTTCGCATCAATTAAGCCATTATTTATGCATTATGAGGTCCTGTGTTGTACTGTTGAAATATCAACTGGGTTCCAAGAAAAACACTTAATGTTTAAACACGTAATGGAGTGTCTCTTTCTCTACAATAGTGATTATCAACTGGCAGCCCGTGGGCCAAATCTGGCTCACTGAACTGTCAAATGACTAGATGCCTAAAATTGTAAGTAATTAAACCAACTGAAAAACTTAAATAACTATCAGTAATCATCCCACCATTTATGATTTTTTTTTTTTTTTAATAAATCTGGCCCCCAAGCTGTCTGTCCAGAAATTGCATACTGTACAGTATCACGGCACCTGATGGAAGCCCACAAGTGGACACTTGTAAAAATAAGTGACAGACAACTCTTGCCATTGACCTATAGACGCAGCCATTGAAACTTTTGAAATAGCCCATTAATAAATAATGAATACTTTCAGTGTGGTCGGTCCACAAGTGTGTGTGCAACGTCGCTGCAGCTGATCTGTGCCTGAATTTTCAGGCACATGAACGCGTCACCGGTGTTCCTTGGTGTTACACAAGCTCATCGTATCTCTCCCAAATCCTCCTGGCTTTACTTCTGTCTTTCGCACACACACACACAACACTCATGGTTGCATACACGCACACTCTTCAAACAAATTCACACACATGCTCACACTCTGGTCAGCCTCAGAGGATCAGTGGCTGATAAACTGGCTGCAGTCATCAGTCAGTCTTTGAGTGCAGGCAGAGGAAAACATGATGAACAGGATGGCTTGTTTCAACAGGATAAGGCAGAACTGAGGCAGAACTGGACTGATTCAACCTGGGCTGGGAATTTTCACTGGTGCATCACAGAAGGTTGGCCAGCTGCGCTGGAACAGACTGCACTGGTTCTGCTTCACTCTTGTTTGGCATCGTCTGACTGGACTGTGCTTAAGTGTGCCTGCAAGAAAAGAGCTGGAATAGACGGAATCCCCAAATTTAATTTTTCCCTTTTTTTTGCATGCCACCTACTCTCCCTCCCTCCCTCCATCCATCTTCCCTCCATCCTCTTATCTTCTCTCATGCACGTACACAGCAGGCACCCAGTGTTACAGAGCAGACAAAGGCAGCAGCACTCAGTGCTTTTATTAATTTGCTGGCTTCTTGAAAGACCTTGAAGGAGGAGTAAAAATCAGTATTTTTTCCTCTCACATATCTCTCTCTCTTTTTTCTGTAAAGGGAGGCTGCTGTTGTGAGGCACAAGAAGAGGGGCTTTTTTTAAGTTGATTTTTGGATTTCTTTTCATATTTCACAATTCTGAGGGAATTATTGGACTCTCCCAAAAAAGAAAACATGCTTCGAGTGGGTGTTCACCTTTTCCCTCTCTGAAATAACTTGCATCCTGCATTTTACTGACCATTTATTTCCCTGCTGCTGGTGCTGGCAGTGAAGGGAGGTGAAGCCGGGGCAGGCATGGCCCAGCAGGCAGGCATGGGGGTGACCCACCAGGACACCCTGGCAGTGCCCCCCATGCCCAAACACTCCGGCCTGAATGAAGACCTGGTGAAGATCCTGCGGGAGAACCTGCTGCAGCCAGAACGGCCACGAGGACACCGCCGGTCTCCCTCCTCCATCTCCCCCCGCCTTTCTCCACGCAACTCCCCTCGTCTGCTTCGTCGCATGCTGCTCAACAACAACATCCACAAGCAGAGGCGCTTCACTGTCGCGCACACATGGTGAGAATCCCATGAAGGGACAGTGACAGGATGATTCTTTGGTTTTTGTTTGGGAGCAGAATGTGTGTATGTGTGTGTCATTTGTTGCAAACATGTGGTTTATTCTACACCAGTGTTCAACTTAAAGGTCAGTTGAAAAAATGCGGTATTTGAAATGCTGCCTTGTGAGAGTAAAGCAGCTTCTCTTCTTTCTCTATGGTTTGTCTGTTTACCTGGACGCCTGCAGTTTTTGACTCTTAATTAGTCTTTTATTTCAGGCTGTCTATCAGCCTCTGTTGCACACGCCCACGCTTCATCCCCGTCTTCCTCTCATATCTATTCCCTCCTCACTTCTGTTTCTCTCTCTTTTTTCTCACACCCCCTTTGTTCTGATTTCTATCCCTCAACCCCTACCCCCTCTACAGGCAGAATCAATACCTTTTTTATATAACTTACCTCACACTATTGTGTTTTATGATTCTTTTTTTCCTACTACTGCTTAAACTCCAGTGTGTTACCTGAATCATGATGTAACTAAAGATGTTACAGCCTTTTTTGTCCACTGCATTTTAAATATAGTGCCATCTATGATATATTAATTACTGCAATGACCATGTATCTGCAATACTATCTCATTCTTCTGCCTGAATGTACATTCAGATAGAACTTTACAAATGCATTTAAATCTAAAATCATTTGCTTTTTCACATCACCTAGTATTTTTTAAGTTAAAAAAAGGAAATATTTTGAAGTGCTTTTCTTACCACCTTAAATTTCTCTGATGTACAACTTAAACATCAAACTCAAGGTGGATGCCTTCAGCACATTCTAAGACTGTCAGCTCTTTCCATACTAATACTATTTGCTGCATCACTGAGAGTAGAAAACACTAAAAACACTAGCAAAACTTGTCTGATTCTCTCTTTGTGTTCTGCCAGAGTCAGATCTTGATTGCAGGCAGGTCGGCCAAGCTTAAACATGTCTGCAGCCTCACACTGTTATAGTTAATTCATAGTAAATCGCATTCACTAACTTTGCTTTCATTTGTTTTTACCCTTGTTAATTACAGATGATGTTTCTTCGATTATCATCTGTCACATTTTTGTTTTCTCTGTAACAAATTATAATTAATCAGACCACAGACCATGTTTTCATACATTCATGAAAATGGGTAAGAAAAACCAAAGCCACGCATATGGGTTTCTGTTAAAATAGAACAGTTCTCTTGATAGATAAATGAAAATCCTCTATTTTGACTATGCATGGATTTCCATATTTTATGCAATTTATGTGCAATTTAAAAACCAGAAAATTGACCTTGTAAGTCTTTAAGAAATGCTTAAATTTAACAAAAGAAAGTGGATAAACCCTGTTTTACAACTAGTTGTACCTTTTACTGCACATGTAAAATGTGTATTTGTGTCGTTTTTCATTTGCCTCCAATAATAAATTGCTGTAATAGCACAGGGGAAATGCTCAGTGTCTGGTGGCTCCTACAGCTCTGTGCAATTTTAAAGGCAAACAGCTCTCTCTCTGTGCATTTATAATTTAAATATTTTCAATAAAATATCGGCAGGCAAATATACGTGGCCACGAATGCACACATACATGTGTGATGGATTTCTCATGGTTGTTAATTCCGATTATGTAATTTTACACACGCTGCCGTCATATTCTCTTGTTCCTCTTTAATCAGAAAGCTATTTCTCACAGTTCTATAAAAGGAAGCTGACACGTTTCATTCCCAAAATTGATTTTCCCTTTTTGTTGCCACACTCTGCCTCAGTGAAACAGGAGAGCCTGCTGATAGAATTAATATCATATTTGGAAATTGAAAAAAAATGGAAGATTATTTTTTAGTAGCCCCTTATCCTAAGTTGGATTATTTTTGCATTCAACACCTTAGGTGTCCGAGTGAAGTTTCTCTCATTCAATCTGATTTTCCTATCCTAGGGAATAAAATACAGCAGTATCGTTGGTGCTGCCAAGTTTGAATTTGGTGACAGATGTGTCCTAAGCTAAAAAAGATTAAAACTTAAAACTAAAGCATTAGCAAAAGTGCACCATGAAGCATCTTCATTGACTTTCTGACACAAAGCTACACTTTGCAGATTAAAGTGGTTTGCTGTCTTTGTAAATTTGGGCAAAATGGCGTTTTGTGTTTCAGGTTGTCAAAGAGAGAAACACTCCATTAATATAATTTCAGCATTGCATTATTTGTTTTAGTGCTTGGCCTAAATTTGAGTCTGTTGTGTGTAAATCTCTGAAGAAACATTTTTTTTTCGTTTATTCTCTGCTCTTTATTGTCATCCTGCCTTGTTCAACATCTACTTGCTGTGGCTAAAATTAGAAAAAAAATAGTTGTAAATTTTTTATTTTCTTTGGGGAAGTACATGCTGCACACATTCAGAGGATTATGTATTATTCCTGCACTGCACGACTGAGTTCTTCACAGTCCTTGTTAAGCTACCTGTATGTTCTTTTCTTTTATGTTTCTTTGCTATTTTGTGTCAAACGAGACAAACAGCCACGACTAATTGCCAGTGAATTATATTGCCTACTTATCTACACATTCTACTAACACTACTACAAATCCTACAACACTAGACTGGTTCAACCAAAGGACAGAATACCCGAACAGAAAAAGAGCAACTTTGTATATGCAGTACAGTGAGAACTACCCTGATCTCTACATTGGGGAAACCAAACAACCACTGTACAAGCGTATGCAACAACACAGAAGAGCCAGCTCCTCAGGGCAGGACTCAGCAGTTTATTTATATCTTGAAGACAAAGGACACACTTTTGTGGATGAGGATGTACATGTCCTCACCAGAGAAGACAGATGAGAGAGAGGGGTGAAGGAAGCCATCTATGTTAATCTGGAGAACCCATCTCTGAATAGAGGTGTTTTGAGACACAACCTTTCATCCACCTATAATGTAATCCTGGGTTCTCTCACCAAAAAATTCAATCATCTCCCTAAAAACAAGTTCACAGTTTCATTTCAAAGAACACTCAGCCAAAGGTGTCACTCAGGTGAAACTATTACTCCATAGCTATGGTATCACTCCCATTTCAGACCTCTAACCTTGTGTTTTTACATTCCGCCCTCCTTAGAATAGGATGTTTCACCACACCTCCATCCCCCTTTCTGCAACGACCCTCGTTACAGGTATGCAGCCCTTTTTGAGGCTAAATACCAGAATTTCTCAGTAGTCAGTTTGAACTTCTGAAGACGTTTCACTGCTCCTCTAAGTGATGAGCAGTGAAACGTCTTAAAAAAAAAATAGCCTGAATTTCCCAAAGGGACCTCCCGAGGGATTAATAAGGTTCTATCTATCTATCTATCTATCTATCTATCTATCTATCTATCTATCTATCTGTCTATCTGTCTGTCTGTCTGTCTGTCTGTCTGTCCGTCCGTCCGTCCGTCCGTCCATCCATCCATTCATCTACTCTCTAGCTGCAAAGTACCTTTTTTCACAATTATGATTACCATCCATCCATCCATTTTCATCCGCTTATCCGTTACCGGGTTGCGGGGGCAGCAGTCACCACCCAAATCACATTGCACCGTACCAACCCCCCTAAACCTTCCTGCGGGTGGTGAGTCCAACAGGTATGTTGACTACCCATTGGCAGTCTTGCCAAGTGTGGGGGGTTAGTTTTTTCTATAGCTGTGCTTGTGTCAACATATGCTCGAAGAACAACAAAGAAACAATTTGTCTGTGGAAGACACCATTAAATGCCTGCAAGCACTCGGAGGCTGACAACTGTGGTGTAATTTACTCGTTGTTTTACAGCTGCAGGGAATCAGGGACACCTTGCTATAAATCTGGTGACACACACACATACACACTGACGATCCTTCTCCATGGGCCAACTATTCTGTAGCCTTCTTTATGGGAGCAACTATGAGAACGATTGACAAATTGTTTTCTGGGATCTTGGAATGTTTGGGATTCTGCCTCTGAAATATTGATTGGCTGACCTAATGTGGAGAATTTTTTTTACTGTTTTACACAATAGTGTAAAAAACCAAGCCAATACTTTAACCACATCAAAAGCATTTTTGTGGTTACCTTAGAGACCTCTCCAAAAATCTGTCAATTATGCTGGATCCAGCAAATGGAAACCAACAAACAGATCCACAAAATCAATCCCGAAATCAGTGAACCACCCACTGTCCCCATAAGGATAGAGAGGACATTAAATTTACATGATGAAGCATTTTTGCATTGTCATATTGTTTGGAAGAACTTGCCCTTTTCCTTTAATATCAATTAAGTTTACAAAGTAAAAGTGAGATGAAGAGCAGTATTTATCAAGGAGACTAACCAGTCCAGCCAATGTAGGAAACAAGGAGAAGCCAGTGAGAGCCTGTGAGTGGAGGTTCATGCTATTCTTAGCCATCATATTGTTGTTAACGGTGCTGCAACCTGGCAATCTAAGCATTTTAGTCAGATTGAATACACCAATACTCTTAAACGATTCGATAGAGCAGAAACCTGTGGGCATCATCATTTTAAAGGAAATTCAGAGAAAACAATGCCAAAGTCCCTTATAAAAAGCAGTCTTCAATTCATTATTGTGTATTTTAAAGTTTTATCTAGCAATATGTCTAACTAGTCATAGTTTTAATAATTCAGCTGCAACCAGACTTTATTCCTTTTTTTTTTTAGAAAGCTCTTACAAGTTGCACTCTCTCAAGGGCTGTAGCTTTTATGTCAAAATGATTGATGATTAATTAAGTAAGACACTGCACCTTCGGAAATATAAGCTCTCTTTGCTATCAACATCAACTTTGTCCTGCACCGTGGCTGGGGTATCAGTAAACTTCACAGGCTCCATACCTAAAAGTGTGCACTCATTCTTATCATTTGGATTCCGTGCTAGCTCATCTTTCTGGAGACTCCTGAGATTCCATGCAACTTTCCCTTCTGAGAACTCCAGGCTCGAATCAAGCTGTAACAACACGCCCATTCCTAACAATGGCTGACATGCCTGTCCAATCCATAAATTAGTGACAACTTCAGCAGACCCAACTGACAAAGTCACAGGTTGTGGTTGTGTGAAAACACATCCTTTCTCCACCAGTGCCATATGCATATTGGGTATCAGATGTTAATGGAAGAGACTCGCCTTTAAATATGACAGAGGAATAATCGTCAACTCGGCTCCAGTATCCAACAGAAACTCAACCTCAAACTTATTGTTAATGGTCGTACTCACATACAATCCATCCTTACGTGGCCTCACTGCAGCGAGGCCTACCTTGGTTTCCATGGACCGCAGAAAGTAAGGCTGCTCTCTGGCAATCACTTAATATCTTAAACCGTTCATATTCATTATCCAAGTCACTATCTGGATGAGTATCATTTCTTTCTTGGCTACCTGTCCAGCACTCCTTTGCCCAATGGCGTTGTTTACCACATTTTCTACAAACATCATTAGATCTATGTCTGTTTCCTTTCCATCTTGATCCTCTGTGTTTGACCCTGTGGTTATTTACACCTACATCTAGGCCTCTCACCATATACTCATTGTTAAACATGACATGGTCTGTGACAGATATTATTCTGTGCTCAATGCTGTTCTCAACCCGCTTAGCTGCACCAATTAGCATATCAAAAGTGTAAATTACATCCTCCCACATTGGAGACATCAACTTAATGGCTTGCCTTAACTCAGAGGATAAGTTCTGCAGGAAATTAGCTTTCAAAGCACCATGATTGTTGTTGCTAATGTTATCCTCTGTTAAACCAACCATACCTGAATGCCTCAAAAATGTTTCTGTAAATCTGTGTGCAAAATGATCAACAGGTTCATTAACTTTCTGAATACAACCAGACACCTTAGACCAATCAGTAGTTGCATTTGTGACACTCCAATCGCGTAGCGCTGTCCAGCCATCTGCAAGATCCTGCTCATCCTCACCTATGCTGTTCTGCACCGCTCATCTCAATCTCGTTGCTTCGGAGGTGTAAACGGTGCATAGTATCGCCACCCCATCAAAGGGATGCAGCTGATATATTTTGCGCTGTCTGTTTATTTTAGACCACACATTCATACCTGCTTTCCTAGGATGCTGTAAATCTTTTGACCACTGATCTATGTCACTAGCTTTTGCTGCCTTCTAGGAAAAGATATCTCTGTCAACACGTCTTGTCACGACAGGTCTTAACTTTGCCTTTGTGATGTTATAGTTTTTACAATCATCTTCTGACACACATTCATCAACTGATGGCATAAAATTACGTCCCTGAGCGGATATACTGTAGAACGCCCTCAGTCTGATCAACTCTTACGTCATCCCATTTATTCTTATGGTCGGCTTTTACTGCCGCCATTTTTGTTAATTCCTTTTTGAGAATTTCCTTCTCCCACTGAAATTTACGTTTTACGTTCAATTCTACGCCTCAGAGTATTCTGACTCAAAATCACCACAGCTAGTGCTAATTTGTCTTTTCCCGACAAATGCTGCATCTTCCCCCATGCACGTTTCGTGTCGTCTGTACTCCATAAATTATCACTATCTGGAATTATATTATATTTGGCCTCCATTTGTTTTTCAACATGGATTGTTTTTAACTGTGTGGTTATTATTTCTTTTACTGATTCTAACATGCGTTCCTCAGAAATATCTGGCACTGCCCGTCCACCCTTCTCTGTGGTGGGAATCTGATAGGACTTAGTCATCTTACCAACAATAATGCCGTTAACACGCCATGACTGTCTCTGGAACAATGCAAAAATCTCGATAACGCTTTAGTTGCAGTGTAATCAGCAGCTCTACTGTTGTCAAAGCCTTTCACTGGGCCTTGTTACAATAAGCTCCGAAATAAGTTGAGCAAGGGATTACAGCTTCTTCCACAATTATTACCAAGTCACACAGGCTCCTGACTGAAATTACAACGCTGTCACTTAACCAGTGGTTACACCCGTGTTACGTAGTTTTAATACGCACACTTAAAAGTTACAGTGTTGGACACAAAAACACACAATGATGTAAGCTCCGGCTTGCAGCAAATCAATGTGGGCCCAAAATATATTCAAACCTTCCTGAATGTTCACTTCCAGTTCGTTTATCTGCGCAACAAAAATGGAAGAAACTCACTGCACAAGATGAACGATCCACTTCTGAAGACGAGATCCGGGTCACGGCACCAAATTGAAAGATTCTTGCTGTGCGACGTGTCTTCAGGCAAGGAGTGGAAGCAGCCGGTAGATGGTCGATTCTCACATATTAATTAGTGACAACCTAATATATGCTATATGCCCTTTTCCATGATTTCCATAAAGCTACCTGAATATGTAGTGAGTCTACAGGTTGATATACGCCGCTGTACAAGAGACAAAGTCTAGGTCAATGAAGGGGTATTTTTCCGCCTCACTCCTTATTCAGTGCTCGCTCTTCGTAAAATGTGTGTATGTCCTCCGTTTTTTTTGAAAATGAAAGACTCATTCATGTAACGAACTTGCAGCCGAGCGGGAAACAAAAGCCTAAACTTAATCCCCTTCTGGCAGCTTGTTTCTTCACAGTGACTAGACTGATGTCGGAGTACATTCGCAGCATTGCTTCACGGTACTTGAGCTCTTGTTGTTGGGTCCAGCGATGTGCCTTCTCCCTTTCTTCAACCCGGTGAAAACACACTGTTAGATTTCAGTGGTTTTCACATTTGCTTGGGTCTGCAGCAGGAAGATGATAAGACACCAAATGGCTTTCCTGAGCACACAGTCACATAGCCCCACACATTCAAAGAGAATTTGGGGAAATTCTCTTCACACCAATTCTCTTCAAGTGTGTGTGGGGCTATGTGACTGTGTGTGCTCGGGAAAGCCATTTGGTGTCTTAGCAGCTTCCTGCTGCAGACCCAACCAAGTGTGAAAACCACTGAAATCTAACACCATTAAAGTCTGCTCCAATTGTGGTGGAGAAATATGGTAAAACAATGTAAGGGCCAACTCACTAACAGGCAAAAACAAGCTAAGTGAGAATAACAGGAAGGCGCAGGAATAACAGGAAGAATGGACACAGGCACAGGCAAGAACAGGTCAAGATGGCCTGGGTAAATGAACATGTTACCAGGTTGTCAGCGATTACTAGCCAAATGTTATGTAACACCATGTTTGTCTATGCCTATAAGTAGGATCAGCATGTATCAGAAGGTGGGATTTGTTGGTGAATATTCAGATGAGATTCGTTGTTGGACCTGCCATGGTCAGAAACCTTTAATACAATAAATCCCCTGAGACGGAAAAGTGTGTCCTGATCTTCCTCATTTGTAGACATCCCTTTCTACAATATAATTGGTGACCCCGACGTGATTGCTTGGGCCTGCGGACCAGGGCAGCTGGATTCCCCCACAGTAGGCTCGTGACTGTATACTGTATGTTGCAGCGGTGTCTGTACTGGACAGAGTAAAGTGTAAACTCTCAGTAGGCTCTGACTGTAGATTGCAGTAGTAGACTGTATATGGTGTCTGACTGGACAGAGTGAAACCCCCAGCAGTGTAAAAGAGATAAGAGATAAAAAAGAGACGTGTGGCTGATATTTGTGTTTGATATATGTGTGGCTGATACCTGTGGCTGATATTTTATTCTGATATCTGTTTTAAAACAACTTGTAAAAGTGAAGATTTGTTTGTCTGTGTTTACATATTAAGCTTGCATGGTTCAATGTAAGAATAAGTTCATGGTAGTGCATTAATTTAATTGTGCCTTTGAAACTGCATCGTAATTGGGTTTTTAAGACGTTGTTGAAGTTGTGTTACAGTAAGAAAAGTTGTTAGGTGTGGTCAGCCAAATGATCTGTCAATGTGCACTAAATATTGAAGGAATCACCATTTTGAAGTTGTGCATAGTTATGCAAAGCAATTGTCGTTTTAAAATAAACGCAATAAATAAAATAAATAATAATTTTGAAACAAATGTGCAGTTAAAAATTCGGGAAAACACCCCTCCCACTAGAAGGAGCTTAGGGGCATGGGGCATAACTACTGACAACATTAATCATCACTCCTCCAATTTCTACCTTCACACACATCAACCTGTCTGACTCTCGTTTCACCTCTACTTCATTTCTTGCATATTCTTCCTTTAGGATCACCCCTACTCCATTTCTCTTGCCACCTGAACCATGATAAAATAGTTCCTCAAATGTTTCTAGCCTTGCTGCCCTTCCACCTGGTCTCCTGCACACACAAAATGTCTCCTCTTCTTCTCTCCATCGTATCAGGTAGTTCTCTACTTTTCACTGTAATTGTACCTACATCCAGAGTTCCAGACCAACACTTCTATCCTTCTTCTTTTCTTTTTTTTGTCTGAATCAAACCCCCTACTCTTCTTCTTTGTTTTCGACCAACAGTAATCCAATTTCCACCAGTACCCTGTAGGTCAACAGCACTGTTGGCGGTCGTTGTTAACCCAGGCCTCGACCGATCCGGTACGGAATTTTTGTGATTCGCATATTTGATTTGGCTCGAGGTTTTACACTGGATGCCCTTCCTGACGCAACCCTCACCATTTATCCGGGCTTGGGACCTGGCACTATAGTAACACTGGCTTGTGGCTACCTAGTGGCTGGTTTATATCCACATACATATACATATATACTGTATAACAACGGTATATATATTATATACCTCGAACAGGTATATATCGATTGAAGAAGTTGTTCAAAATGTTTGCCTTCTCCACTCCCTCGTCCTCTAAGCTGGTATTAGCTTTATGGCCTGTGATGGTTCTCACACCATCCCAGACCTCCCTCATGTTGTTCTGTTGCAGTTTCTGCTCCACTTTCCTCCTATAAATGTCCTTAGCATCCATCCTTAGCTTCAGGAGTCCATCTCCTGATGGAGCGTTTGATGATTGACTGCCTTTGGACCAAAGGGGTGTACTGTGGCTGGACGTAAACCAGGTTATGGTCAGACTTGCCCAGAGGGGGCAGGGGATGACTCTATTTGCCTCTTTCACATTAACATACAGAAGATCAATTGTCCTGTTACTCCTTGTAGGGCAATCCACCACTTGATGAAAGTCAGCCAGTGTAGAGTCCAGAGTGACGTGATTAAAGATAGATTTGCGCAGACTATTTATATAACTATTTATATCTGTACCTTATTTTGCTGCCGCTTTTAAATATTTTTTCTTACAAATACAGCTGCTACTACTACTATTATTATTGAGAGCTGTTGCCAAATGAAATTTCGTTGAATCCTGTACAATGACAATGAAACTTCTTTTTCTTCTTGTTGTGAGGCAACAGCTCCCCTGTAGAGTAGCATCTCTAAGCCAGAATCCCACTGATGCCATCACACTGCTGAGATGTTGATGAGGACTAAATCAAACAGGCTTGTGATGCTGTGTTTTTAATTTTTAAATAAATTACAAACAGCGTGTTCCAGCAACATAAATTGTCTTTTTTGTTTGTTTTTTTTTTTTTTGCTAGCTTGGTTGCTATATGGTAGGAGGTGGTTACTGATTAAGAAGCCTGAGTGGAAGATACTAAGCATGGAAAGGGCTCAAAAGACGTAGAACGAAGTATAACTTAGAGAGGAAGTTTCTTTGGTAATAAACTGCAGGTGTCTGCATCCTTTATTTTTTTAATGTCTTACAGACCGACTAGGGGATAAAAAGTACAGGCTTAATTTTCTTAAATCTAATAAAGCTTGCCTCATTCACTTGCGGAGGGATAAAAAAAGGTCATTACTCAAGATGATAGGTTCATGTGGCCAAGAGCTGTCATTATTATCTTACTGGAGAGAACCGCATTAGTCTGAGGTGAGATTTTTTTTTTCTTCTTGAGCAATTCGGCATTAGTTCTTATTGATAAAACAGGAAAAAAAAGAAAAGAAAAAAAAAAGTGGAATAAATGCATGCCCGCAATAAGATGCATGCCTGTGACAAATCCATCGTTCCCATCTGATTTCATGTGGCAGCCTCAGCTCATTAAGGTGTAATTAAGGATGGAAACTTTTCAGATCATAAAAACAATTGGCCCATTAGAACACGGTATTTTTAGTTGACACATTTCCACGCAGACAAAACACTGTCTGTTGTTTACATTTACAGTGGCTGATGATTTATCAACAGAAGACTATTTAGAGTTAATTCAGAGAGGGATGGGTCCATAGTTTATCATTGTATATTATTTTTCTTTCCTTTTACTCTGACGTGTGAGAGTACTGTCAAACACTGGGAGATTTGTATCTATGCAAAAAAAAAAATAAGCTGGACACAGTGAGACGCTCCTGTTTTGAAAATCAAATCTTTGCGTCATTGTCAGGCCTACTATGTCAGTTGCACTTCTTATTTCAGGTATGTATTATAGAAGCATGGTACAGAGTATAATACAGCTACACTTTCACGCCAAACATTACTATCCCTGCCTCGGCACAATTTTGCCTCGGCACTAGGACTGAGCCTGTAATCCATCCATCCATCCATCCATTTTCATCCGCTTATCCGTTACCGGGTCGCGGGGGCAGCAGTCGCCACCCAAATCACATTGCACCGTACCAAACCTTCCTGCGGGTGGTGAGTCCACTGGAAGGTACCAACCGCCCTAACCGGGATTCGAACTTGCCCAGGAGGTGAACCCTGGGGTTCCACACCAATGACAGAGACATTGCCTCTGGGCCAAAGCGCCACCTTGTTCTAGTCTACGGTGTTAAATAGTGAGTATATAATGTGTCCATGTGGTAGAAGACTCACAGCAGGAGTCAGTGCAG
>NC_024328.1:20351304-20359360 GCF_000523025.1 Cynoglossus semilaevis
ATATATATATATAGCTTATATATATATATACAGTATTTATAAGCTCATAACTCGTCTCGAGATACAAGCAAGCCTTCGAGCAGATTTGTGCTTCGAGATACGAGATTTGAGATATAAGCATGCTTACAGACACTGACGCTAGGTGGCCGAACACTCAGAGCAGCCCACGCTGCTTCACTCATTCACTTCATATGTACGGTGACTTCTGTACCTTTTCCCGCGAGTCTTCCGTATTGTGTTTGCGTTATGTTTCTGTAAGTTACATAGTGTACGTGTAAGGTATGCTACGGAATCAAGTGTCTACGTACGGGCCAACCCTCCCTTCCTCCCTCAATCCTACTCCGCACATGCCACCATTAGCCACTACCGTATCACCTGTCTTGAAGGTAAGAACTCATAATTAAAACCACATTTTATTTTATATCACATGAATCCTTATATAGTATATTTTTTTGTATGTCTCTATAGCAACTAAATTAAAACATGTTTTTTCATTGTTATTAGCACTAATAAAGGTAATTATAACTAATAAAAAACTTTTTTTTCCTGTTATAGAGCACCTTAAGTTACGAGCTTGGTCCTGGAACGGATTATGCTCGTGTCTCGAGGTTCTACTGTATTTGATTGTCTTCCCCTATTTCAACCCTCATGCCGTAAATAACCAAGACAGACCTCAAAGAGCACACAGCCAGGTTCCTCCTACTTTAGGAGGAACTGGTCACCTCCATATGTTTTGCTGAATATAACTCTGTTCAGATTTTTAGACAGAGGCTAAACACCTGAATTTTCTCTCCAGTCAGCTAAAACTGAAGGACCTACGTAGATAAGAGGTCCAAAGGCTTCTCAAGACCCAGACTGTCCAGTTGCCTGTTACTAAACCGTTTCAGATAAAAACCTTTAAATACTGTGCATTTTGAAATAATAACTATGAAACAAATGTACAAAGTGAGTGGTAATATGTTAAACAAAGATATATTTTTAAAACCTTGATCAATAATCAGTGTGGGTCTCGCCCTTCATCTCACTGCATTGTTTAGTCACAAACCCTTTCACATCAGCCCATTGACCAGACCGGTTTCTCTTTAATCTGCCTGGTGTCGTCAGTCTGAATGGTCTCCCAGCACGGACAAGCTGTTGTCCAGATCCAGCGGCCGTAATGAGTTGCATGTCCAATTATGATGCAGCTGCATCCTGTGCTGTAAGAGCCATCATGTTATTGATGTCTTCCCTTGATCATTTTTCACAGCTACCTCCAATATCCTGCTTCTTTATGATGCTGTTTTCATCTTTTGTGTGCTTGCATTTACGTGCAATTGCAAAATGTCCACTGTGTATGAGGCTGTTTTCATCTTTTGTGTGCTTGCATTTACGTGCATTTGCAAAATGTCCACTGTGTAAATACATCTGCTAGAGTCATCTGTGCCATTGTGTGTCACTTAGTGTACGTGCTACATCACTCCACCCTCATGTCTGTAAATAGATAGTCATAGAAATCTGCTTCTATACTGCAGCGAGTTCTATAGGAATAATAGATCTTTATGAAGACAGAACATTTGTATGCTACTGCTGGTCTCAGTGTGATTGGTCCGTATCCTGATTACCAGTCCTCTGCTGTCTCTTCGACCACCGGGACTGTCTTCTTTGATTGCATTGATTTAGTTCTTTGAGTATGAGGTGATTGGTCTGAACCCAGATCCTTGTGAATCTCATGAGACTAAGGCAGAGACAGGAGGTGAAGGGGGGAGGGGGGGTGGGCTGGTGAAACTGCACAACTGTGTTTGTGTATGTGTATTGCATATGTATGTATTGATGCAGGACAGCCTTATCAATTCAAAGCATCGGTGTGATGTAGTACTCATCACTGAGTGATGTTAGGGGTAAATTGTTCTCAGCCAATTAAACACAGAAGGCCATTTACACACGGTTGACACTCAGATGTCTACTGACCTGTCTATTTACTATACAGTCTACGGGGCAAGAAGCAGGTTGTGTATGAATATGATAGACGTATATAGATTTATCTTAAAACAATGCTTCTCAAAGTGTAGGGTGGGGAATGGAGACATGACATGGACATTTTCAAGGTTCAAGTGGGAAAATCAACAGTCGCAAAAGTCAAGTGGGGAATGACCAAAAAATGTTTTAGAACCACTGTCCGAAAGCATGTACTGTACAAGACAATAATTATCAAAATTCGGGAACCTTCTTTTAACGTACAAAAATATATAAATTATATAATTTATTTATATTATCATTATACTTTTGCTATATTATATTTATTCTTTTACTGCCTTTTCCCTGCAATATCCATGTTGCTGTCTTAGTTTCCTCAGAGCCTGGATTAGGCTTACTTAAGATGGGGAACAGGCTACAGAATTGTCATTAAACATAATCGATTTGGGTTTGAGGGCTTGCAAAGACGGTTCGGACCATTGTCCAATAGGATGCCCCAATTGAACTAAGCTCTTTAACCCTTGCTACATCTGGATTGGTCATTGATTTCCAAGAAAAAGTGCTTCCAGCCACTGGCTTCTTTAAAGCGCATTTATTGGTTTCCGTGACAACAGGCAACTAACCTGTATATGAACTCCCAGTGCCAACAGCATTATGGGGGATTGCTGTGTTTCCAGGCATGTTGAGAGCTTTGTATTTAAACCCCCTCTGCTTTCATGTCACTTGTGGAGAGATGACCTTTCTGTAAGACTGTGTAACGCCCTCTTCTTAACATGATGATTTACTACATGTATTTTCAATGGCCTGTCAGACCGCCTCATTACATGAACTTTCATTCACAGTAGATTTCTACCAAGCTGTTGTATGTGGCAACTCAGGCAAGGCATTTGTATGTCAGAAGCATGTTCTTCTGTACTCTGTTTTAAAGAAGAGCCATATTGTTGTACATTTTAATATGTACTGAATCTGTTACACCATTTGTATTGAAAGAATATTTAAAAAGCCAGTATTACACAGTTTAACTTGGCTATTCTGAAACAGAGAAATACTGGTTGTATCTACTTTTTTATCTGTTATCTGTTAAGCTTTCAAAGCCTAAAGATGTAAACTACTCACTGAAACTAATTTTGATAAATGTCAAAATTGAAATTTACAGCAGACATGAGTTGAGCAAATTCCAATCATGCCAAAAAAAAAAGAATCAAAAATCAAGCAAAAAGTCTGTTTTTAATCTTTACTGTTCTACAAACAGAAGTCAAAGGTGAAGTCTACAAACCTCTACATTTGGTAGTGTTAGATTAGGTAATGTTCGCCTGTAACATTAGCTTTTTCTGCAGTTTCTGTTGTCATCTCCATGTGCTTTTCTAAATCATCTGTAAAGTGTCCAAATACAACAAAGCTCTTTTATAATATTTTTATTTTAAAGAAATCTTTTAAATCAGATGTGGTGACCGAGGTCTACGCTAACAAAAATGAGACATAAATCTCTTATCAACATTTTATTAAAGATTGTTTGGGAAAGTTTTTTTTTTAAATTATTATTTAGTAGAAGACAAAATGTTTCTTGTTAATCTTTGTGGCATTCAATTGAGATCATGGAAAGTTGCAGCTCCACAGCTCATAGTGTTGAAATTGGAGGCCACTGCCCTTGAATCTATAAATCCCCTCCAAAACCCTAATACATCAATGGTATTAAAATAAAATAGAACTCTGTTGAAAAAGCACTGTACATCCCTGTTACAGTAATACGCCTTTTATGGGTCCATCTGCATTCTACAGAGTACATTTGTAATCAGTCAACTGTTCCGTTATTCACCTTAGAGAGAGATAGGATATACAAGATGTCAAAAAGGAATGTGAGCTTTATGACCCCCCATACCCCCACCAAAAATGTTTATTTACTCTACGAGTGTCGAGGTCAATTTTCCACCAACACCTCCTCCGTCACTGAATCTGTTGAATGTTACTCCATCATCACCCACATCATCAACCCCTGATTTGATAATTGTATCAGATGATGAGGGCGTGGCGTACCAGACCCCGCCCAGCTCCGATGATGCAGAACAGATGCTGTCATCTGAAGAAGACGCGTGTGAACTTGAAGAAGAGGGGCACGCAGTTGACGGTTGTTCCTTGAACTTTTTCAAAATAGTATAATCAGCCCTATTTCACATCATCAATCTCGTCTTTTACAAGTTCAGAGAAGAGAATTGTAACGGGTGCTTGACCAACCATCCCAGTATAGGTGCAATGGGCCGAGTGCTGCTTAGGAGCACTCGGTGTTATTAACCAGTCTCAAATTAATAACACGATCAGTCTCATCAAAGTTATCTTTAATTATTATGTTATCCTACTAATATAATGTTGGTGCCGAAAATTACGTTATTCAGTCACCACTGTTGTCATCTAACTGCCGCAGATAGAATGACCTGAAAAGAACCACACCTGACAACGTTGTACTTTTTACTCGCTGCGAGGGGGAGCAGAGAGACCAACAGCTTTGCAGAGCTGGCTCACCTAAGTCCCAAAGTGTATGAGGATTGCAGCTCCTTTTATTGAGAAGGTTTCACAAGCACTGGGCAGTTGTTTTTTCTTTGAGTTTTACTCCCAGGGCAAAGGTCATCTGATTCCCATACTTGATGAGAAACAGACCTCATCCTTTATGGACATACATTGTAAAAAACAGAGTACCTACTCCGGTCAAGCAGACCATTATTTACCACACTTAGATAACAGTTTATGGTTCACCACACTTTGGTTTAACACACTTTGGTAACTAACTATAAATTCTATTTACATATAACAATAATGTATTTCTTGGAGTATTACACTTATACTACAATACATAGTATTTAATAACAATTAAATATCTGAAGGATTTTTGGAGTTCTTGGCAAATTGGGTGGCTTCAATGAATAAAGTAACAACACAGACAAACACAGTTTACAAAAATAATCAAAATTATTAATACAACACTGTCAAGTTAATGACAGTGATTGAACTCATAAACAATGATCACAACAACAAAACAAGGCATAAGTGTGTGTGTAGGTGTGTGTGTGTGTGGTCGTGTGAGAGAGAGAAAGAGAGAGAGAGATGTTGCCTCTTAGCCACCAAGCAAGTGACTGAGCCCTTGAGGCGTGTTCACATACGCGACTGCACAGTGGAAGAAGAACTGTGAGGTAGAAGGGACGGCAACAGGAATCACGTGAGGCGTGTATGTGCTCACGGAGGTGTGAAAGGGTGTTGTGTATGTGCACCAAAATGCACTCAGGTACAATGAACAGTGCTTGTGATGTTATCAAAGTATATGGGGGAAGGGAGGTGTACGGCGCGGTCTACTCAAGACAAAGGACTTTGTCAAAGTTTTCCCAATACTTATAACCATACAAGTTAACACTAAAATACTCATGGTGTACAAGAGTATAACACCGAGTCAGGAGGTTAGAAAAGAAGTGCATGCAACAGCCTAGCTAAAAGCAGCACAACAAAATTCAATGTGCGCACTTAAACTGTCCCTAAGTTTAAATAGCACTTAACAATACTACAGATTAACTAACGTGCCCAAATGCCAGCCTTGCTGTAGTGAACGTCTGCTTGTATTTAGAGGGTAGTGGAAAGACCGCACTTCTTGGGTCCTTGCCAGAGTTGAGGACGTCCGTCTGGTTCCACTGTGTGCAGAGAGTCCTCTTGATTCTGAAAGTCTGCTTCGGGAGGAAAAAGCCTCTGATGGTCAATGTGCCGGTTCACACGATTACTGTTAGAGCAGGTTTCTCTTTTCATCAGGGGCCCTATGGAGCGAAAGTGACAGAGAGACTGAAATTGGGGCTGACCCCCCAATTTAAAGGTTGCGGAGGTCACTGATCGTGACGTATGTCGATTTATGGGAAGCAGTGGAATTATGGAAGTTAGAGCCCTTAAAAGGACTGTGGTAGTACCTACACCAGTCAGAGGGAGCATCCTTGCTTGGAGGAAATCGGAGATTATTTCTACCATGTTCATTTTAATAATCTGTTGAAAAGACTATACATACCCATATTCATTCCAACCATCCAGCATCTTTTGAGCCAGTACAATATTCTGGCTGATGAGCTACAAATTAGAATCAACCTTTTACATCTGCTGGACTCATCACCCAGTTTCTTTCACATGGAAGGACATCTGCAGGATGACGTCGTGAAAAACGAATATTTGAAAGAAATAACCGATATTTGGGAAAGCTCTTGAGTTTGTTAAAATTTTGTTATCACAATCTTTAACGATGATACAATGTTAACTTTTTTGCATGCATTTCTATATCGCTTTGTAGACATTTATCTTGAAATTATCTTTTACGTATGTAATCACAAAACATTATCTGTTATGTATAATAAAAAGAGAATAAATACACATCATCGTGTCCATTCTCCTCATTCTGTTTTCAACATGTCACAGACACGTTTGATGAAAAAAGCGTATTACAATCCAGCCCACCCAGGCAGCTTTGGTGGTGTAGAGCAGCTCCGTAGAGGTGTGCAAGATGATATGGGGAAGACGGTCGCGTTAGAAAATGTTAAAACATTTCTCTCTGAGCAGGACACTTATACTCTAAACCATACGTGTCAAACTCAAGACCCGAGGGCCTGTAAATTTTTTTAACTATGTCCCACTGCAGCCCGGTACCAAATGACCAATGGACCAGAACTGGTCCACGGACCGGGCGTTGGGGACCCCTCCTCTATACAGTCTTCCAGTTACAATCGGCCTTTCAAGTGGAACTGTATTGCTGATGTGGCCCCCGGTGAAAATGAGTTCGACACCCCTGCTCTACATAAACCTGTTAGAAGACATTTTCCTAGGAACAAGGTTTTTTCACCACGATCTTTATATCAATTTCAAGTGGATCTGTGCAATATGCAAGCCCTGTCTGAGCATAATGATGGGTACAATTATTTACTCACTGTTATAGACATATTTTCCAAGAAAGCTTACGTCAGGGCTCTGAAAAGAAAAACTGCAACAGAAGTGGTGAACGCGTTTGAATCCATCTTTGCTGAAAGACAGTCGTCTAAAAAATTACAAACGGATGCAGTAAAATAATTTTTCAACAAGACTTTTGAGACTCATTTTTCCACAGCCAGCGATCTCAAGGCCTCAGTAGTTGAAAGATTTAACCATACTTTAAAAGGAAGAATGTGGAGATATTTTACAGCAAACAACACTCTGCTCTACATAGATGTGCTACAAGACTTGGTAAAAAGCTACAATCACAGCTATCACAGCAGTATTAAAATGAAACCAGTGCAGGTGACAGCAGAAAACACTCAGGTGTTTGCAGGTGTTTGAAAACTTGTACGGAGATGTGCAAACCAAATCAAAAAACAAGTTTAAAAAGGGAGATCAAGTCAGGATTTCAAAATTGGGAGGTGTGTTTGATAAAAAATATAAACAGAGTTTTACAGATGAGGTGTTTATTATAACCGAATGCATCCCTCGCAAACCTCCTGTGTATAAACTAGCGGATTATGACGGAGAGCCCATCCAAGGTTCATTTTACGAGGCCGAGTTGCAAAAAGTAACGGTGAGGAAAGACTACCAAGTGGAAAGGATTCCGCAGCTAGTCGGTGACGTTTATGCACCGCTTTTGAGAACTGTTGATGTTCAAGCAATATACGGCGACATTGTCACGCAGTATTTTAACCCCGCATATTATTTACCGGTGGCCAAGCATCACATTGAAAACATTGAGATCCAGTTAAAGATGGATCAAAACAAACTGGTAGATTTTAACTACGGCAAGACTATTGTGACGTCTCCACTTTAGACCAAGGACTTGAAATCAAGGTCAAGGTCAGCTTTATTGTCAATACCTTCACATGTACAGAACATACAGAGGTATCGAAATTACGTTCCTCGCCTTCCCGTGCGCTGACAGACATAGACAATACTGAACGAAAAACATTAAGGTGCAATAACAATGGTGCATGTGTAGCTTTAAGGTGCTGTATGGTCTGTAAAAATATATACATGAAGTACGTAATAAATATAGTAATATAATTAGCAGCAGATGAGGTGGTAATAGTGCATTGTATTACAAGTCAATAGTGCATTTATGGCATTTCAA
>NC_024328.1:20360490-20368008 GCF_000523025.1 Cynoglossus semilaevis
GGGTGGTTTTGATGTGGGACATGACTAGCCGTTCAAAGCACTTCATGATGATGGGTGTCAGTGCTACGGGGCGGTAGTCGTTGAAGCAGGATGGGGATGTTTTTTTTGGTATTGGGATGATGGTGGCAGCTTTGAAGCACGCTGGAACGATGGCTTGTTCCAGTGAAATGTTAAAGATGTCTGTGAAGACATCCTTCAGCACCTGACCTGGGATGTTGTCTGGTCCTGCTGCTTTGCATGGGTTGATGTTGGTAAGTGACCTCTTCACGCTGGCTGCAGACAGGCACAGGGTCTGGTCGTGGGGGGTTGGTGGGGTCTTCTGTGGGTTAGTGCTGTTTTGCATGTACAACAACAACAACAAATATGTACAACTTCAGACCTCAGCGTCATTCGGTATTGAACAGTCATTCAGTATCGAACTACAGTGAAGACGAACGGGGCAAGACAAAGCAAGAGAAGAAACAAAATGGTTCTGTTAGGCTCAAGGGAGGATCCTCACTGTTTTGTGCATTATTATGAGAGTCAAGTGGGGAGGATTTGCCCGGGTTTCATGGTGCACCTGTTTTGTATGGCTGTGGCATAGGCTCTGTTTTCGAAATTATTTCGTTTTGTAAGTCCTCTGGTGAAGAAGAGTTTCACTCTGGCTAAACCCCACCTTGAAGCTGCGGCCAGCAACATCGCCTCAGACGTGTTTAGTCACGTGATGTCGAGAAACAGTGAAGAACCCCAACAGGAAGGATCTGGAGGTATTATGGTCTTGTCATGTAGGGCGAGAAAACGAACTCCGGGAGTACGTATCCGTTCGCGCTCTAATAAACCCTCAAACTCTAAAAAGAGAAAATCAGTCGCAAAAAGCAGGCGAGGGAGGAAGAAGTCTACCCAAAACTCTTTGATTCTATCTTTTTAAAATGGCTCTGTGACATCAGAAATCCTCAGAATGTACTCTGACAGAACTGGATTTATTTTCAACACCTATGACCCAGTATTCCATCGACAGTAAATCCTACACAGAAATCTCACCCCTGTCAGCCATAACCGACAAAGGGCCTATAGAATTTTTCCTCCCTGGAGACGGGGAGAAGTACCTGGATCTAAACGACACCATGCTGCACCTGCGCGTTAAAATCACTAATGTGGTCGGTATGAACCTGGCACCCGATGTGAGTGTGGGTCTCATCAATAATCCTCTAAATACAATTTTCGGCCAGTGTGACGTTACTTTGGGCGATAGACTGATTTCTCAGTCGAGCGCAACACACCCCTACAGAGCCATCATTGAGACGCTTCTCAACTTTTCAGAGGACACACTCAGGAGTCAATTCACCGGAGGTCTTTTTTACAAAGACACCCCCGGAGCTATGAATCCCATAGTCACTGCGGATGGTCCTAATACAGGTTTAAACGAGAGAGCTGATTTTACAAACGCGTCTAGAGAAGTACACCTATTTGGCCCTCTTCACAGCGATATAGATTTAAGAATTAAACTGACCCACGCCAACGATGCTTTTTGCCACATGGCAGCCGGTGACTCTACTTTTCGTATGAAAATATTGGGTACTGCTCCGTTTGTTAAAAAAGTGTCAGTGTACTCTGCCATTCGAATAGAACACGCAGCGGCTTTAATGAAGGGTAACACCCTCTACCTCCTCTCACGTGTCAACATCCTCCATACCTATGAACTCTAGGATATGGACCCAGGAGAATCGATTCTTAGGCTCTATGCCTAAATATGTGGTTCTGTTCATGGTGCACCACAAGGCTTTCACCGGGAGAAGAGACCTATCCCTCTTTGATTTTATTCATAACAACATTGAATACATGGCTCTCTGTCAGGACGGAGGACAGATTCCTGCTAAAGCTTTCCAGCCCAATTTTAGACAGGGACAGTCGGTCAGAGAATTTTACAACATATTTTTGGCTACAGGAAGACATCTTAAAGATTTGCCTCTGACCATCGTCTGTGATGAATTTAACAATGGTTACACTCTGTTTGTATTTAATCTCAACCCGAGTGATGATAACAATGCCCTGTCTGTCATCTCAAACGGTAATCTAAGACTAGAGATGAGATTCAGAACTCTGCTTCCGCACACCACTACGCTTATAGTCTAAGCCTGTTACGATTCTATTCTGGAGATTAATGCAAAGAGAGAGGTTCTGGTGGACTATTATTAAATTAATTAACGATGGACAACGTTCAACTGGAGAATATTTTGCATAATCTGTTGGGTGATGTGTTTTGCGGTGTATGGTCCAGTGATCATCTATCCCTGTTGAATTCAATCTTTAAACCACCCACCTACTTTATAGTCAACACTCACCCCTCCCACATGCCGGGGGAGCACTGGTTAGCTTTGACGTTGGAAAAGGATGGAAAAGCTACCTTTTTTGACTCTTATGGACTTCCGCCAGACTTCCCTAAAACCATTTTACAGTTTTTGAAAGAACGCTCTCAATGCATCAAGTACCACGGCATGCAGCTTCAGCACCATTTGTCAGCCGTCTGTGGGCATCACTGCGTCTATTACCTCAGTCATCGAGCGTGCAGGTTATCTTTTGAGCGAGTACTGTCTTTGTACGATCAAGACGTGAATGATCTCATGGTGTACGATTATGTAAAAAAATATCAAGGTTGTATTAAAAAAAAATTGAACTGTGCCTCGAAGCAGGGAAACTGTTGCTTCATTTCATTAAAAAATGTACACACAAAAATATTCTTAATAAAAACTTTATTGAAAGACAAAAAATCATTTTACAATGATTTATGATGAAAAATTAATCCATCGAGAGGACAATGATTTTCCTTTTGGTTATCCGTTATGTTCAGTTCTGAAAGAGTATTTAAAAATGTTGACCATCCAGGGGGTGGCGGACCTCTGTTTTTTTTCTTAAAAGGAAACAGGAGTTGTTATCCATTATATGAGAACCTTTTACAGAATCGCCCCTATAAACAAATTCTCCCCTTGAATTCCAACTTTTGCGATCCTCCGATGACTTCTTTAAAAGATACTCTCCATTATTGCGGTCTCGTGGAGGGAGACATCCATCACCGTAGGGTCTGACATCTGCTCCTGGGTTCCATACGGACTGATTTGTTCTGATTCAGAGGCACTCGCTCCTCCCCCTGACTCTGCTTTGTTAAGTTCAGATATCTTTGAAGGAGTGCGTTGTATTTTTTAATTTTTTCATGAACGCTCACTCCCCGCTCCTCTAATACGGTTCAAGCACTGCGTTTATATTTATTGCTCCTAAAATGTAAAAGAATTTTTTTAACGCAGTGAGGGGCGTAAAACACTTTCTCTACACCCTCCAGTGTTTTCGCATGGACTAAAAAGGGTGTGTGCTTTCCGTTCTCATCCGCAAATTTTTTGAAATCATAAAAAACTAAATTTGGACGGGTGTTGTCGGGATGTAGAGTTTGTATATCTTTTTTATACAGTTTTTTTTATCAGCCAAAAGTTTGATAATTTTTTCTGCCTCTTCAGTTTTTTAATTTGTAAAGGAGTCAAGGGGATGTTTCCCTCACATTTAAAGAAATTTCACTCATGGTCTTTATAAAATCCAGTGAGCTGCGGTCTCTGCGTTTCTTGGGCGTGGCGTGGTACAAAGCAGTCAGCAAGGGAGCATTCCTTTTTACGCGCAACAACATCGCTTCAACCCTTGGGTATATAAACTGCGAGCTGCTGGTGAGGAAGTACACCCGTTCTCAATCTGTATCGCTCTGGGCAAACGGGTGTGAGGTCAACTAATAAATACCCGTGAGGGTCATTGGTGCTGTCTTCAAAGCTCTCCAAGAAAAATGCTTTTTGTGAAGGGAAAATCTGATGAGCCAGTACATTAATCTGTAGTTTGTCCCGCGGATTTTTAAACAAGATCAAATAATTGCAGTTCAAACGTATCGTGCGACTGTATTTATCCTGGTGAAACAGATTTTGAGTCAACATCATGATGCTCATGTTTCTGTGATGGCGATACTGAGTAAAAATCTTTACCACAAAAATAAAATCGTCCAAACTAATCAAATGGTTCTGGTCTGGAGGAAACAGACTTTCATCTTCAAATGAATCAGGTAGTCCTTGAACAAAATGTATTTTTTTATTCATCTTTTGCAGTTCGCTGTACATAGGTTGAAAAGAAATATAAATCCACACAATATTGTCAGGTACAACATCCATCACACGATTAAAAATTCCCAAAACATTTTTTACAAAATAGGTTTTCCCACACCCGCTCGGACCCACAGCTAAACATGAAAAAGGAAATATAAATCTAGGATCAAAATCTATTTCTTCCATGTCTTAATAAAAATGAATTAATACCCAAAAGGAAGAGTTGTTCCGTCGGCAAAGAGCCGTCTTTAGTCGTAGACGATCCTACATTTTTTGGCAAATGAAACATTTTTTAATACAAAGTCTTTTTTTAAATTGCCTGATGCTGTGCTGAGGGGTCTGAATCTCACCGGGGCCCTCCACCAGATCTCTGACACTGTCAAAGTTGATCCGCTCACAGGATTCTCTGGTCTGCATGATGCCTATTAACTTCATGACTACTTTTTTTTGGTTTTTGGTTTGATAAGCATAACTCTTGGGACCCGCTGCCACAAATTCCTGAATGCTGTCACCCCCTAGGTCATCCGTCAAATCCCCCAAATAATTACCCAGTTCTAGGGGGGTCTCACCGTCTTTTACCGCATAAATGAGACTGTCTATGTAAAAAACCCTCTCCTGTAATTTCTCCAGATAATTATACATTTTTTAAACGCATGTGTGCTGTGGTGAATGCAGCGATGATGACGTTGCTTTGTTTTTCAGGGGGCTGTACACACTTGCGGGTGTGTTTCCACCTGATTGAAACCCTTACACCGTCCAGAAGGTCAAAGTACTCGATTTCATATTTACCTGAAAACAAGTAGTTGAAAATTTGTTCTGGATCTGAAACAATGTTGGTTTTAAGTAAATTGTCCCTTGTGCAAATTTTCCCCACAGACTGTTGAGACAGAGTTTAGCCACCTGTCTCTTTACGGGGTTGCTCTCAATTTTGTCTAAAAGAATGCCCTGATGTTCCTGATAGTCCCTGATGTATTTTTCCCTGCTCGTCTGATTCGACGCCTCTGCAGGATAACCTGAAGATTCCTGCTTACCCTTCAAGAATGTGTGGATGTAGTCGGTAAACACAGTATCACTGCTCCGTTCAAAATGCCAAACTTCTGTAATTTTACCAACTCTATAACCCATCTGCAATAGTCACGCAGACCCCTGTCAAAGCTCTTTCCTCATGGTTGTGTTTACAGGAAGTCTCCTGTTTGTTAGCTTCTGCACAGGTGCGGCAGAGGGGAAAAAGTCATTTACCGAAAAGGCCATGAGGGGGATAAACGGTAGCCGAGATTAATCCAAAATAGCTTTTTGGAGGGTAAAAGCATGTGCTGTTGACGTAAGGTTAGAGAGAAGTCACATCTACGTAGTGGACAGTTTCTTTGGAACCAGCCCTGTGTCTCAGCTTTAAGGCACTGGTTCTGCCCCCATAAAGAGCTTTAGATGGTTTTCAGTGCTGAATTTGTGAGGGAAATACCCTGCTTGAGAAATTGTTTCACCTTAGCGCATGAGTTTTTCATATCATCCCACTCGTGTTCTCTTACCACTGTAACATGGTTTGTTTTGTAACTCCTCAAGTCTCTCTTCGCTCTCTGCATGAAGTTGACGAAAAGTGACTCCTCTCATGGGGCAAATCTGTGCAGGGTTAAAACAGAGAGGACAACCATGGTAATAGCAACCGTGAAATTCCCAGACCCTTTCTACATCGTTGATGTCGGCATAATCATCTACAGAAAAAGGGCCAATCTGTTTTTCTCCCTTATTTAGAGGATAAATATGTTTTGCTTCACCATCAACCATTCCAGCCACTGAATAGAGCAAGATGAAAATCTTTTTTGATTGTGTTTGTATTCTTTGGCGCAGGGAGTGTTGGGATGCAGAAAATTTGTATAGATAGATTTGTATAAAACATTGATGATTTTCGGATTCTGGTGAAAGTTTTTCTAAAAATTGCTCTCTAAGAAATAAGAATGAGCATGATGTCACACTCCCTTGAAAATGTGTCATTGCTGAATTACACACAAAGAGATCTATGACAACTCACCTGAATTAGATAAGCCTGTTGACACTGTGACATGTTGTTCCGGCACTCCCAGACCCACCAAAAGACCAGACCTGTCAGGTTTATATGAGTATCAGGATGTGTTTGCCTGCAATGAGAATGATTTTGGGCATGCAACTGGAGATGAACACCACATAAACCTGAAGGACGACGCACCATTCAAGCAAAGATCCAGACCAATCCACCCCAAAGACTATGAAGCTGTGAGAAAGCATCTGCGGATGCTGCTGGACGCAGGGGTGATCTGTGAGTTAGAGTTCCCATATGCTTCCCCAATTGTATTAGTACGGAAAAAAATAGAGAGGTCCGTCTTTGCATTGATTATTGGAAGCTGAACTCTGCATATGCATTGCCCAATCTTGAGGAGGCCTTTTCAGTTCTTGCCAGATCAAAATGGTTTTCGATAATGGACCTGAAGTCTGGATATTACCAAATCGAAATGTAGGAACGTAATAAGCCCAAGACTGCTTTCGTGTCCATTGGGGTTTTACGAATACAATCGCATGCCCCAAGGCATCAGAAATACTCCCTTTTCATGACTGATGGAGAGGGTCATGGGTAGCATCAATCTGAAGGAAGTGCTAGTGTTGCTGGATGCCATAATCGTGTTCTCCAGCACGGCCTGAAACTCTCACCCATGAAATGCCATTTCTTTCAGACCTCTGTACGGTATCTAGGCCCCATTGTTTCGAGCAGGGGGGTGAAGACTGACTCAGACAAAGTTGGTGCTCTCCACACTTGGCCTAGACCCCAAACCCTAGGTGAGCTCAAGTCCTTCTTGGGCTTTGCTGGGTATTACTGCCGCTATGTCCGAGACCATTCGAAAAATGTCAGGCCCTTGAATGATCTCACTGGCGACTACCCACCCTATTGGAAGGGCCAAAAGACACCTAGCCCTGGAGGGTACTTCAACCCCAAAGAACCCTTTAATGAACGATGGACACATGAATGCCAAAAGGCATTTGACACGATGATTGGAAAACTCACCTCTGCGCCTCTCCTTGGTTTTGCTGACCTAAAGCTGCCATATGTACTCCAAACCGATGCTAGCACTTCAGGGTTAGGGGCTGCTCATGCAAGCAGAGGTCTTTCATCCAGTGAAAAGCGATACCCCACCCATAAGCTTGAATTTCTGGCCCTTAAATGGTCGATTGAGGATAAGTTCTACCATTACCTCTATGGAAATGCATTCACTGTTGTGACAGACAACAACCCCTTAACATATGTTTTGAAGTAAGCTAAATTAGATTCTGCTAGTTGCAGAATACATGCAGCACATTTGTTCTCAGAACATTTGAGACATTGACTGAGGAAACCACTGGTCAAGAGAGCTGACGAAGCTTGGAAGCCTCCATTGAACTCTGA
>NC_024328.1:20368020-20388844 GCF_000523025.1 Cynoglossus semilaevis
TACACCGAATAGGAAACCCGATTTGAATTCCGAGCCTATGGAGGTTCGGTGGCGAGCTAGGAAGGACAAGAAGATGGATGGAGCGGTGCACGGTGTGGCCAGCCGTGGGATTCATTCCGAAGGAGACTAAAGAGCATCACCACTTCAACATAGAAGAGAGAATGTGACTACCCTTAGTGTAGACTGTGAACAATTTACTAGAGGTGTAAATTAAAGAGGAGGGAACTTGTCACAAAGGCACTGAGATAACTGAAATATGGCTTCCTGATAAATGATTAATACATTTGTTAGTGCAGAAGTACATTCATAGACCATGCCAAGTAAATCCCATTTACTTAAGTAGTAAGTAACACATACCTTGTGTTTCTGGAGCAAGTGGTGAATGTACGCATCAATAACCTAGAATGAAAGAGAAAAAAAAAAACAATGAAATAACCAAAAACAAATAAAGTAAAACATTTTTGTATTCAATGATAGTAGAATCTTTTGGGTATTGTTCCTAAGAGAGCCTTGTAAGTGGGTGATAGGTTGTGTCTTAGCCCACCTCCTCTGTTAAGTGGCCCTAGCCAAAATGTGAACATTGTTGTCCTCAGAGGAGTGTGTTTTGTCCTTGAGGTATATGTGAACAGCTGAGTCCTGTCCTGAGGAGATATCCCCAAGTTCTGCCTAACAGAACTCTTGAAGAGGTTGAACCTTGACCTGGATGACTGAGAATCTTCATAGAAAGAAGTTTAAAATGTTTATGTGCATTGCTAACTTTCAGCCCTCATTCATCCAATGTAAGATATTTTAGATAACTTCACACAAAATTCATAAAATGGTTAGAAATTATGGAAATTATGTTAAATTTTCCTTTTTCTCTGTTTTTTTTTTTTTTTTTGTAGTTCCAATGCACACAAAGGAAATAAACTGAATATATACCTACCAAAACGTGTAGTGATCAAGAACTCAATTTTATGGAGAAATGGCAGGGGCCCATACACTTTCATCCAAGACTCTAGGCCAATATTATAGAGACTTGCAAACGAGCTTATACAATACTGTAAACCCTTTTCTTATTTTATTTATTATGGTACTGTTTTAAAACAGCTGGAAAATTATTATATTAGACATTCGAATTGCATACACATAAGTTCGGAGGCTACATGAGCAAGTGACTACATGAAAATGAAGATTCTTCGCAGTATTAGCTATTCATGCACGTGGCAAGTTGAAATTGTTTGACTGTCAAACCTGTGCATTGAATACTGGTCATATAATGTATTAAAAATACAAGAAACTAACCTTGTTTAACGGTTTCGTTTGCTATATGATATATTTAATTGAAATTGCTGTTCCGAACAACCAATGATACACAAAGGAAAATCTTGAAAATGATCAGGGCCCAAACTTTTTCATACCACTGTATGTTACCTTAATATGTTTGCGTGTGGTACGTGTAGAGTGGTAAAGATTCTTGCCTTTGAACTTTGAGCATCCTAACCCTAATGAGATGTCACCAGTGTGCAATCATATTCTCCTAAGCATCTCGGTCTCTCTGCCCCCCCGACTCACTGTTTGGGTCCATAAGTGTACATTTATGGTTTCACTTTCTAGGGTTCACTTTTTTATTAGATATTTGACCTTGGTTGGTCTGCCCACCTGACTTCTGAAATTGAATGTGTTGTTAACCTCCCTGCTGGGGTGTAGGGGTGGGCAGAAGGAACGGTGCATGGGAAAAAGCAATCGAGACGAGGGGAAACAGTAATTTAAAGGCAAGTTGTTTTTGCAAACAAATTACATAGAGCTCAATTTCCCTGCTATATTCCCTGCAATTTGAAAGCATAGATCCATGGACTGATATTCCTAGAATATAAGAAATTAAAAGAAAACAAATTCCAGCTAAATGTGTGAAATACACAATTTCTCATAAAGACATTTGTCTTTCTGTGATTAATTTAGCATTAACCCCACATTTCGAACTTTCAATTTCTTAGTAACATTCTGCTCAACTGCTCCCCGACTCTTCCTTCTTAGTACAACTCAAATACAAAAATACATAAATAAAAGAAAATACAGATGGGGATGTAAACAAAGGGCCGTCAATCCTGGTAATTAATTTGAGAAGAATAATTAAATTTAATTTTTATTGCATTTGACGGATTGGCAGAGTAACACACTGTATCCAATCAAACATCCATCCATGTCCTAGTATATGCACACAATGCCAGAAAAAGTTTTTTGTGTCATGAAGCAGATACATTCCCTCATGTGTAGGTCACTGAGGATTAATCGTTATTAATTCACCGCAACTAAAAGATTTAATCGTTTGACAGCCCTCATGTCTAGCTTGTGCATTTCAAATTAGAAATAAGTATAAAGTCAGAAGTAGATTAAAGGAAAAGTCTAATGACTTTTATATCTGACAGATTGTAGTGTCAATGCTAAAAGCAAGGGTATGGACAAAAGACACTATTTTTGCTATTACACCAGAAGACAACATGTGAAAATTCACAGTTATTTATTCATAATACAGATTGTTAATATTCAAATAGACTTTCTATTACTGTACAACACTGAGCTTCAGTGTATGTGTATGAAGAGCCAATATACATTGTCATAAAGAATGAACACTCTAGTGTTTAATTAAATGATGTAAATGTATGTAATAACTAGCCTTGAAATGTGTTTTAATTAGCAGTGCAAATACAACTCCAAGTACGTCAGTAAACATAATTAGTTGAGTGAGTGAATGAGTAATGATGTTTTTTTGGGGATTTTTGTTATAGAAAAAATATCACCATGGTGAGGACTTTGGATCACTTACCTCTATTTTAGACTCCTAAGCTGTAGTAAAAGTGAAAATGTATACAAGCCTGTCAGCTCAGGGAGATTTACAGGAAATCCAATGGCACACAAATCATATCATATGCCATAAAACAGCCAATATTTCAGATGTAGTTTCTTCACTGCTGCCCTTGTTCGTATTTTCTGGTGATATTCAATACATAGCATTTTTACAGCAGTCTGTCATGGGCAGGATATTAGTGTGTGGTGTGTGTGGGGGGGGGTGGGGGGGGGGTGGGAGTCAGGCCCAGATATACTGCTTCTATAAACGTCAGTCTCATCAGTGTCCCGGTCTACTCTTATTCACATTTCTTTCCTTTTTTGTTTTCCTACATCATGTGTAAAATCATTAGTTTTTCAGACAGTTAATCACAGAGGAGCCACTCAGTGCTCTGTCTGCATTTATATCACAATGAGTGGCGGACATAAGGAGGATAGGCGGGAAGAGGAACACAGACGTGAATATGGGAACTTGACTTAGATCGATGGGATTGTGAAGATGGAGAGCAGTTTTCTCACCACTGCAGTATATTGATGTACTGTACACTCACAATCTGTGTGTGTGCGTGTGTGTGTTCTTTAAGACAGGGCTCAGAAAGTCATTGACATTATTATCATAGCCCAAAGCTTGTTTTAGCATAACTTTACTCACAATTCAAGTCAATTAATTGTCTTCTTTTCTCTCTCTCCCAACCTCTTATGTCTCCCCTTTCTTCCCCCTCATCTATCACTCCCTCCCTATCTCTTTTCTCACTGTAGGTAAGTGAAAAAGCTAGCAGAGATTTTATCTGAACAAAAGATGCCCCTCGAGGTAACATAATCACTGCATGTCTTGCTTCATGGAAGTATGGTAATAGAGAACAACCTCATTTTTTTTATTGAAAAAACCTGTGCGATTGACCCTGCACACATTACAAAGAACCAAATGCTGAATCATCTTCGTAGCCCAATAAATAAAATAATATGGGGCCTGTGTTTATGACCTACCACAGAGAAGCCACATTTTAAACTGGAATAGCGTGAGAGTGATTTGTGTCTGTGCTGTTTTCACCTAATAGTGGTGTGGTGTTTTCATGCTAATCTGTTTATCTAATCAGATACTGAGGTTAGGGGTCTATCTCATTAACGTTCAGGATATTGATTTCCTATGTTCGGAGCAAAGTGCTGAGCATAAGCTCGCTTTTTGATTCCCAGATGGGAGGAATGCTGCTCTGCTTTCCTTGTAGCATATCAATTGATCCAGCCTTTGCTCAAGGATTTGGTTGTGTTTGTGGCATTGAGAGACTGAGTGAGGAAGCAAGGGAGTGAGCAAACAAGCAAGTGTTATAGGGTGTAAAAATAGCTACTGAAGCAGATTTATTGTGTTATGTTTACAGGCAGAGAGATGGTACCTTAGTGAACGACTGGGCAGCTTTAGCACTCTTTATCTGCTGAAAAAATCTGATCGATATGGTTGCAACATGGTAGCATTCATGCAACTGAAATGGAAATGCATTACTGTATTCAGTCAAGGCTTCTAAAATGCATTCATGGCTGAGATGATAATGTGTGATTCAGGAAGTGGACGTGGAACCTGATATTACAGAAAAAACAGAAAACATTCTGGGATGAACCTAAATTATCCTGCATTTAATAACCATATTTTTTTTCTATAAGTCACACTTTTTTTCTTCCTTTGGCTCAATTTGCCACTTATACTCAGGTACGACTTGTATATTAAAATATATAATTTCACACATTTGTTTTACCACTGACAGCCGCTAGAGGGCACTGGTGCGACTTACATGCAGGAGCAGCTTATACCTGTTTTTATACATTTTTTGAGTGGTGCGACTTATACTAAGGAAAATATGGTAAAGGGGCAGAAATAGAATATTATACACATTTTTGATGATTTGTCTCACTAAAATACTATTACTGATTATTATTATTATTTTTCAGATTAGAATAAACATTAAGAGACGGCCTTTGTAGAGGTGGATATTTTGATGTCATTCAGTGGACAAAAACAAACACCGTATTCTATAGGGGGAGACTAATGTCCACTATTTGATCCTACATGCCTGGACAGAAATGTTGCAGACAGATGAGCTAGACACTTTAAAGACATTTTTCAAATAATTGAGCATATGTTGGAGCGTGTTGAGCTAAATAATACACTGGCACATCTGGAGGCTGCCAAGTGCAGTGGTTACTGTGTGTGACGCAGGCTGCTCTCCCCAGTTGAGCATTACCCAGCCACAGGCCACCTTCATTTCCCCGGAGTCAACAACCTTGTTTATGAACAAAAACGTCAATAGTTCAGGTTCTTTCTTTCTTTTTTTTTTTTTCTTTTTTTATTTGCTCATATACTACACTGCAATGAAAAAAGAAATATGATTTTACTGAGGTTTCATGCTCAGAAATGTACAATCAAATCTCTTGGTGTTGGTCGTAGTGAATAATTAAATCCCAGCCATGGGGAGGCTGCCCCCTGTGGCTGTTTTCTAAGGCAGGGTGAAAGGGGAAAAGCATTTTAATTTAAAAAATCATTCATAACGTCATCCCAAATATCCCAAGACTATTGAAAAACTTCATTGAATGTATTTAATAATGTGCGTATGTTTTTTAGATTGGCTACTGTAAATAGTTCATTATGAAAGGAGCACAAAAAGGGAGGAAATTCCTTCAATCACATCAGCTAAAAATATCATTGTTTGTTACAAAAAAATACAAATAACTTACATTGTATAAGCTGTTAAAAAAACACAGCATGATTAATGTCCTTGTAATCGTTATTTATTGTAACTGAAAAGAAGAAGAAAAATTCCAAGTTAGATTTTCTGCCTTTTTAAAATCTTTATGTGGTAAATAATCTCTGCAGTCGTTTTATTTATACATTACATTGTGTTCGGATCTGCTCTTATAGTTCAGCTTCTCTGTCACATTGTAATATATGTGTGGGAGTGCACATCTCTGTATAATATTTGCTGCATTATTCAGCACTGGCTGTATTTGCATACACAAAACAGAGACAAAGAGAGAGAGAGAGAAAGACAGAGCTGTATCCTTTAGTTTTTTTCTATCTTATAATATTTTTGTCATTTTCTGTAGCGTGTACAATAGAGCTGTTTGCTGCGGATTCTTTTTTTGTTTTTGTTTATGTGTTGCACATTTGCCCAGCCCCCACATCCCTCCCTCCTCTCCTTCTCCGCCTGTGCCTTACTGTATTTTAAACTGTTTTGTGCATAGATACCTCTTTTCCACCCACCTACTCTCGGCCGTTCGTTGTACAGCTGGAGTCACAGTTGGAGATGAGAATTTTTGTTTATTGTGTCTCTTCACACACACTATTTTTTTTAAGTAAGCAGAATTACATGTAAGGGATTTACCTGCTTCATACATGAGGACCGACGAAAACAACAGACATTAAAGGAAGATAATGATCCTGCACTACAAAGGACAGATAATCCAGTTGCACAATAGAAATCTAATTTTGTTCCTTTTTTTTCCATCTGATCATTTCTTCTCTCCGACACGGTGTACAGCTGCGCATTGCCTGTGCTGTGTCTGAGGGTCCTCTCGATGTATTGTGTCTGTGTCATCGGTAGCTGCTCTTTAACAGTCTGTGGGGGCAGGTGTTTTTCAACATAGCATATCCATTACCTTTGTAAACACTTCTAATGATTAGTAACCAGGGTTGAACCAGCAAATGATGCATAATCCACCTCCTGAGTCTGACAGTCGGCACTTTTTTTTTAAATGATAATGACTATTAATATTACTATCATTTATTCATCATAAAAAAGACACTTTATGTTCATGTTCAAGATCTACTTTTGCTAACGTGATCTTTGAGCATTTTATAATCAGGTGGAATGAGTTGAGCTCGGTAAATAGCCCGGAATAAAGGAAAAGGTTTTCTTTCTTAATAAAATTTGTGTTCGTAATAGTGGTGATACTATATATATATATATATATATATATATATATAATATACCTTGAACAGGTATATAATAGTTTAGAAATATGAACAATATAAGTAGTTGAGTTATTCTTTAATTTTTCTTTCGGCTTTGTCCCTTTTTTCAGGGGTTGCCACAGCGAATCATTGATTTCCATCTCTCCCTGTTCTCTGTATCTTCTACTCTGACTCTAACTATCTGCATGTCCTCCCTCACTGCATCAATATATCTCCTCCCCTTGGTCTTCCTCTTTTTTTCCTACCTGATAGCTCCATCTCTAACATTCTTCTACCAATGTATCCACTGTCCCTCCCCTGCACATGTCCAAACCATCTCAATCTGCCTTCTCTAGCTTTTTCTCCAAACCTTCCTTTCTGTGTTGTCCCTCTAATTCACTCCTAAAGAGAATCTTAGAATCTTTAACTCTGCCACCTCCAGCTCTGCCTCCTGTCTCCTGCCAATTGCTACTGTCTCTAAACCATACATCATGGCTGGTCTCACCACTGTCCTTTAAACCTTTCCATTCACCTTAGCTGACACTCTTTTATCACAGATCACTCCTGACACTTTTTTCCAGCAGTTCCATCCTGCCTGCACTCTATTCTTCACATCTCTTCCACAGTCTCCTCTGCTCTGAACAGTTGATCCTAAGTACTTAAACTCCTGCACCTTCACCACCTCTGCTCCTTGTAACCTCACTATTTCACTGTTCTCTCTTTCGTTTAAACACATGTACTCTGCCTTGCTGTAACTGACCTTCATTCCCCTTCAATCTTGTGCAAACCCCCACCTCTCTAGGTGGTCTCTCTGCTGCCTACTCTCACTACAGATCACAATGTCATCTGCAAACAACATAGTCCATGGGGACTCCTGTCTGACCTCATCTGTCAATCTGTCCATCACCAAAGCAAACAAGAAGGGGCTCAGGGTCAATCCTTGATGTAGTCCCATCTGCACCTTGAAGTCTTCTGTCCTTCCAACAGCACACCTCACTACTGTTGTACTATTCTCATACATGTCCTTCACCAAACTAACATACTTCTCTGCCACTCCTGACTTCTTCATACAAAACCGCAGTTCCTCATTGGCACTCTATCATATGCCTTTTCTAAATCGACAAATACACAATGCAGCTCCTTCTGACCTCCTCTGTACTACTCTGTACATACTTCTCTGCCACTCCTGACTTCTTCATACAAAACCACAGTTCCTCATGGCACTCTCTCATATGCCTTTTCTAAATCTACAAATACACAATGCAGCTCCTTCTGACCTCCTCTGTACTACTCTGTACATACTTCTCTGCCACTCCTGACTTCTTCATACAAAACCACAGTTCCTCATGGCACTCTCTCATATGCCTTTTCTAAATCTACAAATACACAATGCAGCTCCTTCTGACCTCCTCTGTACTACTCTGTACATACTTCTCTGCCACTCCTGACTTCTTCATACAAAACCACAGTTCCTCATGGCACTCTCTCATATGCCTTTTCTAAATCTACAAATACACAATGCAGCTCCTTCTGACCTCCGGCATCTTGTTCGTTTCTAAAATTCTATTAAGCAACCCAGTCAGGAAATCTACTGCCACTTCTCCTAAGCTCTTTCATACTTCCACTGGTATGTCATCGGGACCAACTGACTTTCCACTCTTCATCCTCTTCAGGGTTTTCTTACTTCATCCTTTCTAATCTGATCTACCTTCTTCCTAATAGTCTCTGGTTCCTCATTCCTATGTTCCTTTTCATTTTCCTCATTCAACAACTCCTCAAAGTATTCCTTCCATCTTCTCGGTACACTTTAACTTGTGATTACATTCCCAACACCTTCCTACCTGTCTCCCTAACCACTGTAGCTGTAGTCTCCCAATCATCTCGGAATTCCTCAACACAGCCCAGAACTGCCCCTTCTTTCTTTCTGAAGTCAACATTCTGTTTCCTTAATTTCTAGCACTTGATCTTCTTCTCTGTCTTNTCTTTCCCTTTTTTTTCACCTCCATCATCTTGCACACTACCATGCGATGTGTTTGGCTACACTCTCACCTGCCACCACCTTACAGTCATTAATCTCCCTCAGATTACCTTTTCTACATAGAATATAATCTATCTGTGTGGACCTGCCTCCACTCTTGTACGTCACCCTGTGTTCCTCTTTCTTTTGGAAATAGGTGTTTATCACAGCCATTTCCATTTTCTTTGCAAGATCTACCACTTCCTGTCCTTCCAAGTTTCTCTCCCTAACACCAAACCTGCCCATCACTTCCTCATCTCATCTGTTCCCTTCCCCTACATGACCATTAAAGGCTGCTCCAATCACCACTTTCTCTCCCCTGGGGATACTCTCTATCATCCAATCCAGCTCATTCCAGAACTTCTCCTTATCTTCTAGAGCCCACCTGTGGGGCATAACCACTGACAACATTAATCATCACTCCTCCTATTTCTACCTTCACACACATCAACCTGTCTGACTCTTGTTTCACCTCCACCACATCTCTTGCACATTATTCCTTTAGGATCACCCCTACTCCATTTCTCTTCCCATCTAAACCAAGATAAACCAGTTTGTAGCCTCATCCAGTGTTTCTAGCCTTGCTGTCCTTCCACCTGGTCTCCTGAACACACAAAATGTATAGTCTTCTTCTCTCTATCATATCAGTCAGTTCTTTTCTTTTCCCTGTATTTGTACCTACATCCAGAGTTCCAGACATCAGACCAACACTTCTATCCTTCCTCTTTTCTCTTTTTCTCCTAACCAAACACCCTCCTCTTCTTCTCTGTCTTTGACCAACAGTAGCTCAATTTCCATCAGTGCCACTGTTGGCTGTCATTTTTGACCCGGGCCCCGACCGATTAGGTATGGAAAACGTTTTAATTTGCATTCTTTGATTTGGCAAAGGTTTTACACCGGATCCCTTCCTGATGCAACCTTCACAATTTATCTGCGCTTGGGACCGGCACTATAAAACACTGATTACCCCAGTGGCTGGTATAAGTAGTTGAGTTATTAAATAATTAAATTAGATAAACAGTTAGCTGCAGTATATAGGCAGTTCCAGCAGTTATATTAGTGTATGATGTCGACCACATTTATACAACCATTATTACTAAGAGCTACTATACATATATAATATTTTATTATTATTATTATATTATTATTACTAGTATAGATATTAGTAATATATTTATACACAGTATATAAGTATGTATATATACACATATACATACGCCCACATCAACATATATGCACTATATATATATATATTCTTATACATATACATATGCACACACATACATATATATACCTACACACATATACATCTAAATATGCATATGTATTTACAGACATACACGTGCATTAGCATTGCGTGAGCATATATATACGTATACACAAACATATACTTATAATAGAATATAAAATAGAAATACAGTGGTTTATTGATCATTGTTGTCCTTAATACACCGCACGATGGCTGTGTCATCTGCAAACTTCTGAATGTGACACAGTTCGAAGTTGTACCAGAAGTCAGAGGTGTATGGGGTGAAGAGGAGAAGGGACAGCATCATCCCCTGTGGTGCTCCGATGTTGCTGACCACAGTGTTAGACGTGATGTCATTAAGCCTGACCAACTGTGGTCTGTCCGTGTGGTAGTTTAAAATCCAGGACACAAGACAGGGGTCCACTTGCATTCTCAACAGTTTATCCTGGAGTGCAAGTGGCTGGATGGTGTCGAAGGCGCTAGAAAAATCCAAGAAGATGATTCTCACAGCACTGCTCCCCCTGTTCAGATGTGAGTGGACTTGGTGTAGGAGGTAGAGGATGACATCCTCTACACCGACCTCCACTCTGTAGGCAAACTGTAGGTTGTCCTGGGAATGTTTGGCCTGAGGAAGAGCCAGGTGCGATGTGAGTGCCACAGGTGGAAGTCGTTCAGCTTGTTTTTTTTTGGGGGGGGGGGACTGCAATGATGCAGAATGTCTTCCAGATGGTTGGCATTCTCCCTTGTCAAAGACTCAGGTTGTAGAGAGGAGGATCAGAGGTAGAAGAGGAGGGAAGAGAGAAAGGGGAGGTGTAATAAGGGTGGGAGAGGGGACGTGAGAGGAAGGAGGAAGGGATGAAGGGGTGAGTAGGTGGGCAGGTTGAAGGTGTTGTTGTTGTTGTTGTTATTACCGGCAGAGTGGAAGGACCACACCATCCCAGACCTCCCTCTGTTCTGCTCTCATCTCCTCCCTGTTGTTACTCCTGAAGGCTTCCTTTTTCCTGTTGAGGACAGCTTTGACTTCCTGTGTTACCAATGGTTATTAAGGTAACACCATACAATTTTTGCAGGAGCAACCACATCCAAACGGAAATTAAGATAATCCGTCTGGTGTTGGGTAGCTCCCTCGATATGCTTATCATCTGGACTCAGTAGTACATCCCAGTCTGTGGTGTCAGGCAGTCTCTCAGTTCATCCTCATCTCCACCCGGAGTCCATCTCCTGGTGGAGCGTTTGATGATTGGCTGCCTTTGGACCAAAGGGGTGTATTGTGGCTGGATGTAAACCAGGTTAGACCTGGACAGCCAAGGACACTGCCAATGCTGACCATAATTCAGAAACATATTTAGAACCCCTGTCAGATATAATATCTGACGGCGTACCGAAACGTGTAACTCAGGCTGAAAGAAACGTGCGTGCCACATCCGCAGATGTCGTGGAGGACAGAGGGACTGTCTCTGGCTATCTGGTGGTACCACGATGGTAAGCAGACGCGTAAAACCGCGTGAAGGTCGTACAGGGCCCACTAGATCCAAATGTACATGGTCGAACGGCCTGTTTGGGCTTTGACATCCCTATAGCTGAGCTGATCCGTGCCATGGCCTGAAAATACATCCCAAGGTGCACCAGGCACCCAATCACACGTGACAGCAGTCAGCCACAGGGTTGGACTTCCCAGCCACGTGCTGAATGTCTGTAGTAAACTATGAGATGGTAGGCAAGTGGCAATGGTGGCTCTGTAACCTTGGACGTTACAAACATCAATGGCTTATGGTCTACGTACGCCATAAAAGAGCGGCCTTCAAGTAGGAACCGGAAGTGACGGGTGGCGAGGTACAACGCCAACAAAAGGCTGCCACACACCAGCCACATGCTTTGACTATTGCGCCCACAGAAATGTCAGATGTGTCTGTTGTCAGGGCTATGGATGCTGTAGGCACGGAATGTGCGAGGAGTGTGGCGTTAGCAAGGGCGTACTCAAAAGCCTGGATCCATTCGGGGGTCCAGTCAACAGGGTGTGCTGCCCGAGGAGGGAAACGGTTGTAAAAAAAAAAAGGTTAATGGTAAAAATTAACCATTAACTGGAATCGGGAATTCTGCCACCAGTTCCACTTTAGGGAGCAAAGGGACCGTACCTTGTGACGAAATGCGGTGGCCTTAGAAGTTGATCTGGCACATTGGCACATTGGCACAACTGGCACATTGCGGTGTTGACAATCAAGATGTGGCGTGTCTGCGGCTGCACTGGCAACCACAATGTCATCCAGATAAACAAACACAAACTAAAGGCCACGTAACACTAGTCCATCAGCCTCTGAAAAGTTTATGCTGCCCCCGTCAGGCCAAAAGGCATACGTTCGAAAAGCCCAAATGGGGTAATGACCGTGGTCTTGGGCACATCTTTTGCATGTACGGGTACCTGCTGATAACCGCGCACCAGGTATACCTTAGAAAGAATAGTGGCACCTGCCAGGTGAACGGAAAAATCCTAGATATGCGGTATAGGAGTTGAGATGCTGCACCCGCACGAAAACTGTCAGTCCCACCATGGGGATATAATGCTCAACCCTATGCTTGGTACTGGCGGTGGAAAAGGCAGGTGTTGTCAACAAAGGAAACAACAACAACAAACATCGAAAAACATTACCCGAGGCTAAAAGGTTAGCGTGGGTTAACGGCCCATGCCCCCGGTAGGCAACATCAATCAGTAACCCCTTAGCACACAGAAAATCAGCACCAATAATGGGGACTGTAAAAGAGGCTGCTGCTGAGCCAGCTCTGGAGATTCCTCTCGCCTCAATTCAGCATGGCGGGATGCAGCATTTAGCCAAACTGCTGGTGGAAAAAACACAGGCCTTTCCTGCACCGTCTCCATGTAACCACATCCGCTACAACTGCTGGGTCATTGCTGTCCAGTGTTAACTCCATGGTTTCCAATGTCACACTCCTCACTGACAAACCCCTCGTAGCCAACAAGACATGATCAGCCTCCTCAGCTAAACTCCTGTAGTTGCCAGTGGCCGGATGCGGGGAATTAGCCAAGACGATGGGACCTGAATATATGCAGGAATAAGAAACCACCTGCAACTGCAGGACATGGCGTGTGGACTGCTGGTCGAGGGCCGCGACAACCATGTAGTATCTGGGGTCGTCCGCAGTAATTCCATGCAGGTGTAACAGTGATTCAATGTGTTGGAACCACAAAGCCGGGTCGTTCTGCCAGAATTCGAAAACCTTCACAGCCTTCACAGCCAACTTGCTTGATACGTTGTAGCTTCGAACATGTGCAACTCAGGGTCACCAATGTAGCAGGACAAAGAAAGCACAGGAATCGAGAGTGGGTTTGAACTCTTTATTCCGCCATCATAGAAACAATTTATAAACGGCATAAACGGCATAAACATAAGTGCTGTAAACCACGCCCCCAGCCCACAGTCCTGTAGGGGCATCCCCTGCAGTGCCTGCCACAATATAAGGTAATAGGAACTCTTTTTCAAGGAAAATAGACTAATACAGTGGTTCTCAATTGTTTTCTGTCATGGGGACAAGATGAAAAACAAGATTGTCATCTTGGGGACAGAAACCCCCCCAAGCCACATCCTTGCGAATTGAAATACTATGACAAAACCACTGTTTGAGTTTCTGCCACCTAGTGACTGGAGGCTTGTGATCATTCAAGCATTACAACAGTCGTACACTTCCAGCATGTCATATCCCATTGGAAGAACCTCACACTCCAACGGCACCTCACCGCGTCCAGGGGGGCCTGCCCCACTATTTGAGAATGTACTAGACTAATACAAGCTATTACTATTTACCTTTGTGGCGAACTACCTGGGTCAAAGCAGTTTGAGAGATGTTTCCACCATAAAGACAGATGTCAGTGTGACCTTATGGTTGAAAAATAATTTTGCCAAAACCAGTGTTTTACTTATGTTAAATAGGACAACATCTGATAGTGGAATTGCAACATACTACACATAGTGTAGTACATATTTACCGCATTAAACAAATTGAATGCTATCGGCTCTGAAATGAACCACAGACTTTGTCCTTGTATCAGGAAATTGGTCGACAAAGCAGAGAGCACTTAAATTGCATTACACAATAATCTAAAAAAAAGAAGCTATAATCAGAGAGTTCAACATTCAACAAGTCATTATGCATTTGGTACACGTAACACCCACATTCATAGCAAAAAATTATGGAATTCAGTAAGTTCAAAAATCAGCCACATAGTTTGGCCTTGAAACAGGAAATTGGTCGACAATAAAGAGCAGTTCAAACCTTATGTTATACAATCTTCTCAAATCTACTTTGAAAATTAGTGGAAAAAAATGTTTTTTCTGTTTATCTTTTTTGATTCATTTTTATACATCTTTAAAAAATACAGATCACTAGTAATAATTACATAAATATATGTCACAAACTCCCCTCTAGGGGACTGCAGTTTAAATCATTAATTAATTGATTTTAATCATTAAAAAACAACCAAAATATGATTTCATTTTATTTAAAACTAGTGATGTGTGATGATTTTAAAATTGTTTTTTTTAATAGAAAACGGTACAGCATGTTAGTCATAAACTACAGCAGTACAAAGAGATACATCATTCTCATCAACCACTATAGCTCAGATTTTCGTTGAGTTGACCTCAACGTAAACTATGACAAATCTTTTAAACCTTCTAAAACACACAACGTTGCAATGTTCTTGCCTCGTATTAGTTGTTAAGTAAATTAAACATATGCTGCTGTCTTTAAATAATGGTAGACATTTCAACCTGAAATGTCCCAATCGCTAGTGTAACTAAATTAGCATCCAATATAATTTCACCTTACCAATGTTTCCAATGTCCATGTTTCCTGACTTTAACATTACAGAAATTAATTTTAGCAAGATTTACATCTGGTGGCCTCCTCTCCTGTTTTACCCCACTTTTACTCCCCCACTCCCCTCATCTCCTCTTTCTCGCCTTACTGTTGTGCCCCAGTATTATCTATGGTGATATAAGCTATCGTTCATGGAAATGTGGCTCTGGTTGTGTCCAGAAGGGTGTTTTCTCTTCATGTGACTGAGTTTTGTGGTTTTCCTCCACACGTTCCAGACAGTGTCACAGGCTGTGCTGTATTCATGGAAAGAGATTTCTTTATGCTGCATCTTTTTTACAAGTCATGTCTTTTACTGCTTCTTCAGAGTTTGCTCACAGCTACAGTAAATACATTTGCAGTTTTTTAAAATGCTGGCATTATTGTTTTTTCAAGTGCTGTCTAATAATTTGTTAAAATCTGATTAATCAAAGGGTAGCTGGGGCTTAATGATCATCACATGATTAATCATAATTGTATTTTATCATGATTGACCGACATGACAAACATTTTATGTTTATTGTTAGAAATGAAAGGTAAATAACAGCAATTACATGTTTGTATTTCTGTTTTTATCCCCTGACTATCCAAATGATGCCATTATCAATAGATGCCGGCATTATTGTTTTTTCAAGTGCTGTCTAATAATTTGTTAAAATCTGATTAATCACAGGGTAGCTGGGGCTTAATGATCATCACATGATTAATCATAATTATATTTTATCATGATTGACCGACATGACAAACATTTTATGTTTATTGTTAGAAATGAAAGGTAAATAACAGCAATTACATGTTTGTATTTCTGTTTTTATCCCCTGACTATCCAAATGATGCCATTATCAATAAATATCAAGAAAAATATACATAGGTTAAGTAATTTCACTCCAAAATCAGTGTGTTCGTGGTTTAAGTACTAATGCATCAAAACTCTCCATGAACCATGCATTACATGGGTTCTATCCCCCATAGAGGGTATACTCTAGACTCATGAGCCATGAGCTACTGCGTGTCATAATGGGGCCCTAGCGACATCTGATAAAATCTCTGAGCCTCCCTAAGAGTAATTTTCTTCTGGGGGGTGGGGGAAGGGGGCATTGGAGTTGCAAGAGTGATGACACATATTGGTGCAATGCAGAAGAGGTCTATTTTTGGACGGGTTGAGCAACAGAGCAGTAATCATGGTCAACGATGGAAGAGCAGAGAGAGCTGGGTAGGATAATTACAGATATTTCTGGGGAGTGGAAATGCAGGCAGACTGTGGCTCTGAACACTGTTTGGTTACACACACAGAAACTGGTAGATGCAACAGATCAAAAATAGAGATTCCTATTAGCACTAGACTGATTTTTAACCCACATCACATTACTGTAATTTCCGGACTATAAGCTGCTACTTTTTTAACACGCTTTGAACCCTGCGGTTTAAACAACAATTTTACAGGCTAACAAAGTTCATACCACTAGCAATCAATGACCTTTCTGGTAAACTACTGTAGGTGCAATGGGTCGAGTGCTGCTTAGGAGCACTCGGTGTTATCAACCAGTCTCAAATTAATAACACAACCAGTCTCATTAAAGTTATCTTTAATTATTATTTTAACCTACTAATATAGCAATAATGTATTACTTGAAGTATTACAAATATACTAAAATCAATAGTATCCAATAACAATTAAATATCTGAAGGATTTTGAGAGTTCTTGGCAAATTGGGTGGCTTCAATGAATAAAGTAACAACACAGACAAACACAGTTTACAAAAATAATCAAATTTATTTATACAACACTGTCAAGTTAATGACGGTGATTGAACTCATAAACAATGATCATAACAACAAAACAAGGCATAAGTGTGTGTGTGTGTGTAGGTGTGTGTGTGTGTACTTGTGTGCGTGTGTACACGAGTGGTCATGTAAGAGAGAGAAAGAGAGAGAGAAATGTTGCCTCTTAGCTACCAAGCAAGCGACTGAGCCCTTGAGGCGTGTTCACATACGCGACTGCGCAGTGGAAGAAGAACTGCGAGGTAGAAGGAACGGCAACAGGAAACACGTGAGGCGTGTATGCGCTCACAGAGGTGTGAATGGGTGTTGTGTACGCGCACCAAGATGCGCTCAGGTACAATGAAACAGTGCTTGTGATGTTATCAAAGTATATGGGGGAAGGGAGGCGTACCGCGTGGTCTACTCCAGACAAAGGACTTTGTCGGAGTTTTCCTGATCCCAATACTGATAACGTTACAAGTTAACACTGAAATACTGACGGTGTACAAGAGTATAAGACCGAGTCAGGAGGTTAGAAAAGAAGTGCACGCAACAGCCTAGCTATAAAAGCAGCACAGATTTCAGACAACAAAATTCAATATGCATACTTAAACTGTCCCTAAGTTTAAATAGCACTTAACAATACTACAGATTAACTAACGTGCCCAAATGCCAGCCTTACTGTAGTGAACGTCTGCTCGTATTGAGAGGGTAGTGGAAAGTCCGCTTTCAGGAGGAAAAGTCTCTGACTGTCGATGTGCCGGTTCACACGAATACCGTTAGAAGGAATCCTGTCGCTTCTAACTTTTCAATAACTGCTTTGGTCGCAGCGCTACGTTACTTGTGTAACTTAATTACCGGTTAACTCAGTTAAGAAAAAGACGCTACTAGTGCATTTATCACCGTGGGCAATGGTGTCTACAAAAGCGCGTTGGTTCTTAGTCTTCTGAGACGAGCAGGTTTTCTCTTTTCATCGAGGTCCTACGGAGCGAAAGTCCTGAACAGAGAGAATGATACCTGGGCTGTACCCCGGTTTTAAGGGTTGCGGAGGTCACTGGGTGTGACGTCAGTGGTCCCTCCCGGAAGCAGTGGGATTTTGGGAATAAGAGTTTTAACTGGGCTGTGGATGTACCTACACTACTGTGTGTTATACTAGTAGCGTATGTCTGTCTGGGACTGGCTGTGTCCACAAGTTTCCTGTTTCTGTTTACCTCTGCTGCAGACAAGCACAACGTGAAGGGAGTTATCCCCGGAGCTAATGTTAGGTTCGGCCCTAGAGCAGATCACCAAGTCTCCCCTGTGCATCACAACTACGGTCAGGGCTCCAAAGCAGGAAAGAGCTAAAGTGTAACCAACTGTGTTACATGCACTGTTCAGAAAAAACAAAACAAAAACATTTATTTAAATAAAAGTGAGAAAAATCTTTCTGTGTAACATCTCTGTGTGTAAATCCCATGTTACAATGTAGACACCTGCAGCTTATAGAGTGTAGCCTATATATGTACAATTTTTTAATTTTTTTATTTAGTGGGTGCGGCGTGTATTCAGATACGCTCAATAGTCTGGAAATTACGTTACATGCAAGATTATTTATGGTTATATCTATTGGTTATGCTTTTAAAACACTTATTTGCCTAATTGGGATTGTTTTCCTACAATGAAACAGTTACGTGTATTTAGGGGGCTTTTGTTGGTCTCTTTCACAAAAGGCGCTTTTAAGAGTGACACTACAGCAACACAGCAGAATGATGCCATGTTTGTGGATACAGTAAAGTCAACTGTCTGGAGAGCACTGAAATTTTATTACAGCTGAACTACAACAGCATTCCCAGAGTTGCAGTCAAAAGAGTGCTCACATAGTCACATAGTTCACAGTTAAGGACAGAATTGTGCTGTATGACATGTTTTTTTGTTTTTGTTTTACAAATAAGTCAATTTATAAAAAAAAGAATCTGGTTTAATTACTGTATTTTTTGAGTATTAGTATATATATGTCAAAAACGCCTCATTGAGAGGAGAAAATATATGTAGCATCTAGTTAGCTCAATTACATTCTGTTGTACTTCTTGATTACCAGATTTTGCTGTGTAGGTACTACCACAGTCCTTTTAAGGACTCTAACTCCCATAATTGCACTGCTTCCGGTAAATCCACATACGTCACGATCAGTAACCTTCGCAACCTTTAAATTGGGATTCAGCCCCAATTTCACTCTCTCTGTTCTGTTCTGACCCCTGATGAAAAGAGAAACCTGCTCATCTCAGAAGACTCAAGAATCAACGCGCTTTTGTAGACACCATTGCCCACGGTGAAAAATGCTCTAGTAGCGTCTTTTTCTTAACTGAGTTAACCGGTAATTAAGTTACCCAAGTAACATAGCGCTGCAACCAAAGCAGTTATTGGAAAGTTTAGAAGCGACAGGATTCCTTCTAACAGTAATCGTGTGAACCGGCACATCGACAGTCAGAGACTTTTCCTCCCGAAACAGACTTTCGGAACCAAGAGGACTCTCTGCACACAGTGGAACCAGATGGACGTACCCAACTCTGGCAAGGACCCAAGAAGTGCGGACTTTCCACTACCCTCTAAATACGAGCAGACGTTCACTGCAGTAAGGCTGGCATTTGGGCACGTTAGTTAATCTGTAGTATTGCTATTTAAACTTAGGGACAGTTTAAGTGCGCACATTGTGTTGTCTGAAATCTGTGCTGCTTTTATAGCTAGGCTGTTGCATGCACTTCTTTTCTAACCTCCTTACTCGGTGTTATACTCTTGTACACCGTCAGTATTTCAGTGTTAACTTGTAACGTTATCAGTATTGGGATCAGGAAAACTCCGACAAAGTCCTTTGTCTTGTCCCTTATTCAATGAAGCCACCCAATTTGCCAAGATCTCTAAAAATCCTTCAGATATTTAGTTGTTATTAATACTATTGATTATAGTATATGTGTAATACTCCAAGTAATACATTATTGCTATATTAGTAGGTTAAAATAATAATTAAAGATAACTTTAACAAGACTGGTTGTGTTATTAATTTGAGACTAGTTAATAACACCGTGTGCTCCTAAGCAGCACTCGACCCATTGCACCTACAGCTGCATACTCCCCTACTATTGTACTATAAATTATAAAACAGATTACAAGATGGTGCTGACGGCAGCAGCCTTCTGATCGCTCTGCAGTACCAACCTTTCTTTTAACTTTCACTTTCTCTACTTTTGTTTTATTCCTTTCACGGAGCATTATCACCAAATGTATCCTATGGATACCTGATATCCTAAATCAGCAACTGGAGCTCTTGTTTATTCAAGGGACAAGATGCTTCAATCCTTACCCCCTCCCCCCCGTCAAGTCTGACCATAATACACCCCTTTGGTCCAAAAGCAGCCAATCGTCAAACGTTCCATCAGCAAATGGACTCCTGAAGCTGAGGATGAATTGAGAAACAGTCTTGACACCACAGACTGGGAGGTACTACTGAGTCCAGATGATGAGGACATTGATGGAGCTACCCACCGCCTGACGGATTATCTTAATTTCTGTTTGGATGTGGTTGCCCTTACAAAGACTCTATGGTGTTACCCTAATAACGTACCATGGGTAACACAGGAACACACATCACACATCAAAGCTGTCCTCAACAGGGACCTCAACCCCCAACCCCTTCTTCTCTCCTTTTCCCTTCTCCTAGCCTCTTTTATCCCCCTTCTCTCCTCTCCCCTCCATTCCTTCTTCCTTCCTCTCCTTTTCTCCTCTTCCCTCCCCTCTCCAGGAGGAGGAGAGAAATTAGGAAATTCAGAACCCGAAAGGCAGCAGGCCCAGACAAAGTGTGTCCATGGCTACTATAGACCTGTGCTGCGGAACCCGGGGAGCCGCTTCAACGGATCTACAACCGAGTCTTTGACTATTGAGAGTGCCAATCATCTGGAAGATGTCCTGTATCGTTCCAGTTCCCAAAAAGAACCGACCCAGCGATCGAAACAACTTCCAACCGGTGACGCTCAAATTGCACCTGATGAAGACTCTCAACCTCCTCAAGCCGGAGGTGCAACATGCCCAGGACAACCTACAGTTTGCCTACAGAGTGGAGGTTGTTGTAGAGCAGGGGTGGCCATACCTTTTGGCTCAGGGACCACATTGACGTAAAAAAAATTGTCAT
>NC_024328.1:20388875-20413359 GCF_000523025.1 Cynoglossus semilaevis
GTGTGTGTTTCGCGGCGGGGGGGGGGGGGGGGGGGGGGTGCTTTTTTATATTGCTTTTATTTTGCTTTGTCTTACTATGCTGTCTGCTGCTAGGTAGATCTGATCGGATGGAGCTGTCCCGTCCCCTTGGCTGAAAAGCACCCCAAGGCATTACATTGCCACCACCATGCATGGTAGTGCCTCTTTATATTGAACTCCTTGAAGCGGCCCTCGCTGTCAACTTTCCTTTTTTTACTTCCAGTTGCCATTTTAGAAATGGGCAAAAAACAGATTATGCACAAAACGGGGTCATAAGAGTTTGGCCACAAGTTTACTGCCATTTTGTGGTGAAATATAAAATTGCTTTTTTTACGAGTGTATTTTATACTGTGGACAACAGTACTGGCAGGTCATATATTATTGATTTTTTGACAGAAGCCCAAGGGCCGGACTTCTTCTGGGCAGTTCTGTCGTAGAGGATGCCATCCTCTACCTCTTACACCGAGCCCACTGACATCTAGACAGGGGGAGTGTTGCCGTAACAATCCTTTTCTTGGATTTTTCTAGCGCCTTCAACACGTCCAGCCACTTGCACTCCAGGATAAACTGATGCGAATGCAAGTGGACCTCTGTCTTGTTGCCTGGATTTCCAGCTACCTCACGGACAGACCACAGTAGGCTGAATGACATCACGTCTGACACTATGGTCAGCAACATCAGAGCACTGCAGCGGACGGTGCTGTCCCCTCTCCTCCTTACCCTATACACCTGAGTTCTGGGACAACTTGGAGCTGTGCCACATCCAGAAGTTTGCAGATGACACAGACATCATGGGGTCTATTAAGGACAACAATGAGGAGGAGTACAGGCACCTAGTGAGGAACGTTGTATATCCAACCATCTGCAGTTCAACACCTCCAAGACCAAGGAGCTGGTCATAGACTTTGGGAAATCCAAACTCTGAACATTTCCTATCAAGGGTCAGGAGGTGGAGGTCGTGGAGACCTATAAATACCTGGGGTTGGGCAATAAGCTAGACTGGGTACACAACAGTAGGCAGCTGTACAAGAAGGCCCAGAGTAGACTATACTTCCTGCGGAGGCTCAGGTCTTTCAACATCTGCAGGAAGCTCCTGAAAATGTTTTATCAGTCTCTGGTTGCCAACATTATTTCGTACACTGTGGTGTGCTGGGGGAGCAGCACATCAAAGAAGGACCTACACAGATTGGATATATATATAGATATATATTTATATATATCTATATATATACTGTATATAGTGTATATATGTGGATGTGAGCATATGTACTGTATATATATGCATATTTATAACACAACTATACTGTTACTGCTATATCTTATAGCTATACTGTGTATAAATATATTACTAATATCTTTCCTTTATAATATTATATTATATATGTATAGTAGCACTTAGTAATAATGGTTGTATAAATCTGGTCAACACCCCATACACTAATACATCTGCTGGAAGTGCCTATATAGCTGACTGTTTATCTATCTAAAAGATAGATAGATAGATGGATAGATAGATAGATGGATAGATAGATAGATGGATAGATAGATAGATAGATGGTATCTATCTATCTATCTACAGTATATTCTACTACAGTGTATAGTCTACATTTAAAATTCCAGTGTCTCTTGGTCTTTTTGTATGACATTTGACATGAAAAATGTTTTACTTATAGTCCAGAAAAGACAGTAGTTTTATCAGCCATCTAAATGGACCATAGGTATGAATGAGCGTGAATGGTTGTTTGTCTCAACTTCCCCGACCCTACAAATAAATAAATGGGAAATAATGGATGAAATTTGTTTAACAAGAATCAAAACCCCTTTTGCCTTCACTATTTTGCAATTGTGCAAAGTAATTATTTTCGGCACTATTATGGATGATTCCCAGAGCTGAACACAGATTGCACCTCTTCATTCCTACACACACTGTACCTACTTGTTTACTTACAAAAGTAAAACAAAAGATTCAAAAGTTGTCGCCACGGCAAATCTTTATGACCCTATATGTTGCCATTAGGAATACGATATAAAAATCTTCAATAAGTAGTTACAACAGTATTTTTCTGGTTCACACGCCCAAGAAGTTTGTGATGTCAAGCGAAAAAATACCACAGCTTGTAAATCACCTTGTTCCCAAAGGTCTAAATTATACCATAAGCATAGCAAGGTGACATTCGATGTCCTCATAGCCAGAGTGGTTGTCCAGGGATTGGGCCGTTGTGGGCCTTCCTGCGGGTGGTGGGCCCACTGGAAAGCGGGCTCACGTCGCTTGTTCGGGCTGAGCCCGGCCGGGTCCCGTGAGCAAGACCCAGGCGCTCGCCTGCGAGCCCCAATCCCAGGCCTGGCTCCAGGGTGGGGCCCCGGTGATGTCAATCCGGGCAACGTCAACCTCTTTGATGTTGTCATTTCCTTTATCGGGGGAGGGGGTTTGAACCGCTATTTGTCTGATCCGTCGCCTAGGACCTGTTTGCCTTGGGAGACTCTACCAGGGGCATTAAGCCCCCGACAACATAGCTCCTAGGTTCATTTGGTTTGGTTAGAAAAAACACACAACTAGGTGACTTTAAACTACAGTACATGGATATAATCTGAATGCTAGGATGTTATATCCTCAGAATTGTATTATTTAGTGCAGGGCAGTGCAGTTTTGTTAATAATTAACAGTCTTCATTATTTCCATTTCTAGAAATTAAAGTGATGAATATGAAAGCCACTCCATTCCTTAAGTGAGCAATTTCTTGGCCTCTTAAACATTCTTCATATTCAGCAAATGGCTCTCAAAGCCTGTGTTTTCCGATTAGAAGTGGGGAATCTAATTACAAACATCAGATTTGGAGGGAGAATTAGTTAACCTTTTCTGAAATGCCACCACATCACCATCAGTGAATAGCAAGGACGGGGTTCAGACCCAAGGCATTTCTGCAGCTGCAAACGGAGTGATAATAATAATAATAATACATTTTATTTAATAGGCACCTTTCTGTCACCCAAGGGCACCTTACAGTGAATACAGAGATAACAACACAGCATTAAAAAACAATAAAACATTAAAACATTAAGAACAACTTAAAATACAACAGTGGAATATCAAACGGAGAAGGCAATTTTAAACAGATGACTTTTAAGTGCAGACTTGAATTGTGGGAGTGAATTGATGGTCCTCAAGATGGGGGGTAGAGAGTTCCAAAGCTGGGGAGCAGAGTGACTGAAAGCTCTGTACCCCGTGGTGGTGAGACGGGCAGAGGGGATAGTCAGATGAACGGAGGAGGATGACCGGGCCAGGCAGGTTAGCACACCGTGGTCAACGACCCGGCTAGCGTCCCATGTGGGGCGACGAGAGGTGGACCAGATGGACCCCACTATTCTCGAGGTGTCATCATGGATGCTTCGGCGACGCCGGAGGAGCCCATCTCCGGCGGGGCAGAATAGCAATGTCCAGGAGGTGATGCAGCCGGTGGGGGTGCAAACGGGCAGGGGCGAAGCCGGAGGAGCCCAGCAGCAGAGTATTGGATCAGGCCCATCGCAAGTTGGTGAAGGACATTACAGTAAAGTCCAGAGAAGCACGGACCCGATGTGCATCCTGCCAGTTAACACTGTGGTGACAACTTGGTGGGGACTCGGTTGAAATGGACACAGGAGCGGTGACAGTAAATTATCAGTGATCAGTGATCAGTAAACTGCTAAAAAAAACTAAACTAAAAACTTAAAAGCTAAAAGCTAAAAGTTATGGGCGAGCAGCAGCAGCAAGTCGCGCCAGCGTTCACTCCGCCTGTTAACCATTCAGTGGCTTCAATGATGATGGACAGCTGGCTATCTTAAAGGAATCAAACGTACACACTTGCCTGGTTTTCAGTCTGTTGGGCGGCAATTTGTCTTTTCTGTTTGATTAAATTTGAGTAAATAGAAATTTAAACCTTTTAGCCAGAAATGACGGCAAGAGGCCAAAACAGCCGTTGGCTGACGGTGCGGTTGGTTCGTCTTTGTGATACAACTGCCGAGAATGTTCTGTCTGTGTTCTCTGAACGGTCTATTTCCAGTTAAATGAAGAAAAGGGAATCTGTAAATGTCAGAATGCCTGGAATTGATATGGACCCTTTCTACTCTGTAATGCAGTCCTTCCCTCTGAAGCCAAGTTACACAGGACTTTGGATAGAGACAACGGAAAGGAGCGACAGATTTGAATATGATGAGAAGTGTGTGAGAAGGAAAAAATGTTTTGTTTGTTTGTTTGTTTTCTTTAGGGTCACATTACAGTAGAAAATTGTTTTAAAACTTTGTGACTGTGAAAAGTAATCGGACTCATATCCAACAATGATAATCGCTGTGATTTCTTTGTGTTTCGAAAAATAATTTCCTGGAGGTATCTATCCCACCTCACCCAACCCTACACCCTTTTTCCAAAAGCAGTATTAAAAGTAGGCAACTGGACTCACCTCAAGTAAACTGAAGACGTTTCGCCTCTCATCCAAGAGGCTTCATCAGTTCTACTGTCCTGGTGGGGAGTTTTCAGGTATTTATCTATCCACCCCGTAGAGGGGTATGGTGGCCCAGGGCTCAAAACAATATGACCTTTGAATGGTCATGGGAGTTGTTGGCCCCATAATGGATTGTTCCCCCGCCCTGTCCTCTGGGTGGGGGTCGTTGGTGTTACCTGAATGGAAGTGTGAGTTAAGTCTGTACTTACTGGGGAGAGAACTAAGGACGGCATTGTAGGTTGGTGACAAATGGTGTCTGAGGTTTCCTCCTCTGCTCAAAGATGGTCTTTCCAGTTTGACATGGATGGTTTCCTTCACTCCTCTCTCAAACCACCTGTCCTCTCTGACTAGAATGCGCACCTTTTGATCATCAAAGGAGTGGCCCTTCTCCTTTAGGTGGAGGTGGACTGCTGAGCCCTGGCCTCATGTTGTGGCCCTCCTGTGTTGAGCCATACATTTGTGTAATGGCTGTTTTGTTTCCCCAATGTACAGGTCAGAGCATTCCTCATTGCATTGCACTGCATACACCACATTGCTCTGTCTGTTACTGACACTCTTGTCTTTATGGTGGACAAGTTTTTGCTTCAGGGTGTTGCTGGGTTTGAAATGCACCGGGATCTGATGGGTGTTAAAGATCCTCCCGAGTTTCGTAGAAAACATCTGCTACATATGGGATGACAATGTTATTTCTCTTTTGGGCTTCATCATCTTTTTTCTCCTTCCTGGGCTTCTTGGCTGTTTTAGCAAATGTCCGGTTTGGATAGCCATAGTTCTGGTGTGCTGTGTGTATGTGTTTGTCTTCCCTTCTTTTCCCTTCTGATTTTGAGGGAATGCTTTGGGCTCTGTCCTGAAGGGTCCGGATCACACCCAATGTGTGTTCAAGTGGATGATGTGAATCAAACAGAAGGTACTGATCGGTGTGGAAAGGTTTGCTATATACCTCCAGGCTGAGTTTCCCATTTCTTTCAATGTGCACAACACAATCCAGGAAAGATAAATAGTTGTCTCTGACATCTTCTCTTGTGAATTGGATGTTTCTATCCACAAAGTTGAGATGGTCAGTGAAACTTTTAACTTCCCCCTTCCTGATGGTGACCCGGGTATCGTCCACATACCTGAAGTTGTTAGGGCTCTACTCTCCATCTCTACCATATACTGTACAGGTTAGCTACAATGGAGGATACTAGTGATCCCATGGCACATCTGTGTTCTTGCCTGTAGAAACCCTTGTTATATTTGAAATAAGTGGTGTTCAAACATAGGTCAAAATGTCACACAACTGTTCAGAGAGTTTGGTCCTTTCCGTCAAGTTCTCATCTAGCAGCAGTTTTCTCTTTACTGCTTGCACTGCATCTCCAGTGGGGATGCAGGTGAAAAGTGATGTGACATCGTAAGACACCATAGTTTCTTCAGCCTCAAGTTTGATCTGATTGATTTTGGTGGTGAAATCCATTGAGTTTATAACATGGTGTGGAGTGTCCCCCACCAATGGAGAGAGGATGGTAGCGAGGTGTGTAGCCAGGTTGTATGTAACAGAGTTTATGCTGCTTACAATGGGTCTGAGAGGGGCGCCTTTTTGTGTATTTTTGGCAGCCCGTAGATGCAAGGAACAGCATCCCCTGGATAAAGCTTCAAATACAATAACCCGTTTCTGTAGGCAGTTGACCACATTTGATTTGTAGATATTAGTGGGGTATCGTCTGAGGAACTTGTAGGTTGTTGTGTCACCGAGGAGCTGCTCACTTTAGAGTGGTAGTGAGCGGTGTTGAGGATTACGGTGCACCCCCTTTGTCTGGTGGTAAGATTGTGATGTTGGGATTTTTGCCTCTCTCTCCTGGGTGGAGATGTTGGGATAAGGTAATTTGGCACTAGAGAGTGCTGCCGACACTTTAAGTCTAAGCTGCTCAGCCTCAGTTTCTGGCAATCTGTTCCGCTTAATGGCCGACTTTGTGGCTGTTATGAGCTCTACTGTTGGTAGCTCCTTTGGGGTTATTGCAAAGGTTAGTCCTTTGGCCCGGACTTTTGACTCAGCTGGAGTGAGCTTATGGTCTGGTTCGGTTGTATTGTCTTGTGTTGCCGCTCATGTTTGTACTCTGTTGTAATGATACCTGTAGAACTGGGACTCAAAGTTCTGATATTTCCTTTGCTGTCTTAACAGGGGCTAAAAGTTAAAAAAGCACTAAATTCTTTGTAAGAAACCACCTTGGCTGCAGGCAAGCAACACATTATGTATGCAGAGCCATCCTTGTGTCATTTGTACTAATATGAGGCCTGGCATCGTTCTGCTGAAACAATCTAGAGAGTTCCTAGAAAAACACTGCTGTGTTTGCTGCAGCTGTCTCTCAAAGAATTCCAATATACGATTTCTGATTAATGGCAAACTTTTTCGGGCCTTTCAAGGCAGTGATGCAGCGTCACACCATCACAAATTATGGCACCTTTTGTACAAAACAGTCTGATTGCTCTTTTTCTTATGGCCGACTGTTTCTTCTTTGCTTTGTTGTCAAACATTTTCTAATGGTAATACTGTAGTTTTCAATGCAATATTTTTTCAGTTTTTGGCCTTTAATGCACAAAATTTTTCAAATGATCTGAACCACTCAACAACAGATGGTAACGAGTCTATATTATTTGTTTTCTTCTTGGGAAACAAATAAAAAATGGAAATGCATACTGTTAGCTCCCTCTCTTGCTTTCTGCGCATTATTTCTGCCTTGCACATATTTAATTGTCCTCTTTTATCTAGTCCCTCTCTTTCACTTTGCAGGATGAGTCGTGACAGCTCAGCACTGCTAAGAGCTGGGGCCAACAACCTCCAAAGCATCACCAGCATTATGCAATACCACATATAAGCACAGTTTATCTCCTATTATTAGAGACTTGGCTTTGCTCTTTTTTCTCTGTATGACTAACAGGTGCTTTGGTTCTGAAACCTTGTAAATTGCATTTTCCTCCTATTTGCCAATTTCGCGGTCTGTCTTTTTTTGCCACAAGCGAATTCCTCAACATTCAGCATCCCTCCGGCCTATTGGACAGTGGTTGTTGTGGCTGATGTTACAGGCGTACAGTGGCTGCAAGGTGGTTTGACTTTTGGCACGGGTTGTAAAGCTGCTGACGTAAGTGTTGGGCAGGATGTGTGTGAGAGGCAATGCTGGATCCTGTTTTTCAGGCCACAGCAACTGGAGCTGGGCCACAGCCTGGGCTATAAATGCAAAACACACATACACAAACACAATCTTATTTTGCCAACCTGGTCCCAGACTCCCTTCAACACTGCTCACAACCAAAAGATTAAAGTGACATAACCAGACTTAGTCACCTGCTGCAAGCCTGTAAGACCAAAGGTTTTCCAACATTTCAGAGGCCTAATGCACTGAAATGTGCTGGAAGATCCTCCTTTGACACCTTAGACTTAAGACAGATGATGACTGTTTGGATTTATACAACTTTGCTCTGTTGCACAACTTTGCCAACTTTGCTCTTTGCCAACTTTGCCAAATTTGCTCTGTTGCACAGCGCAAAGTTGGCAGGCTAGCTTTGCCAACTTTGCCAAATTTGCTCTGTTGCACAGAGCAAAGTTGGCAAAGCTAGCCTGCCAACTTTGCTCTGTGCAACAGAGCAAAGTTGGCAGGCTAGCACACCGTGGTCAATGACCTGGCCAGCGTCCCGCGGGGGGCGACGAGAGGTGGACTAGATGGACCGCACTATTCCTGAGGTGTCATCATAGACGCTCCAGCAAAACCCACGGAGGATACATCTCTGGTGGGGCAGGAATACAATGTCCAGGAGGAGAGGTGATGCAGCTGGTGGGGGTGCAGACAGGCAGGGACAAAGCCAGAGAAGCCCAGTGTCAGGTCTGTCTGTTCCCTGTTCCTGCTGTGTGGGGTAATCTGTGTTATCACACTCACCTGTGTGTCTGCAATTAGCCTCACTTGTGTCACCTGGTGCTTCCTGCATATATACCTCTCCCCCTCACTCTGGCCTTGTGTGCTCTGTGTGCGCGCTCTGTGTGCGCGCTCTGCGCGTGCTCTGCGCGTGCTCTGCGCGTGCTCTGCGTGTGCTCTGCGTTGTCCGTGCCAGCGTTGTGTCGAGCATTATATTGTAGCTGTTCCTAGTCTGGTCCTGGGCAAGTCTGTTGCTGTGCTTAGCTCTGTTCCTGTTCTCAGCTCTGCTCAGATCTACATATGCTTCTGTCCTGGTTTTTGGAATTTTGATTTTATATATAAAATTATATATTATATATAAAATATAAGTCTCTTGAGTGTTTCAAAATGGCAGCAAACACATTTTACAGAAAATTAGCAACAGATATGGGTTAGGGCAAGAATAGATCAAAACAGTTTAAGAAAACCAACTGAGCATCAGCCTAAATGCACCAGAAACTAACAAAAATGTGATGGAAAAAGTACTTAATATTGAATAAAATATAAATTATTAGTATATATATATATATATATATATATATATTATATTATATTATATTAGTATAACAAATTAAGGAATTAAATAAAAAATAACTAAGAAAGTAACATGGCCAAAAGTATGGCAAAAATAGAAAAATTTAATATTTATTGTATTATTTAAAAGAAAAAGAAAAAATATTCCCAGTATTTAAATATACTTTAGCTGTTGTAATTAAACAGGACAATAAAGTGTCTATTCAGATGCTCACCAAAACAAGATGTGGGCCACACTTAACCTGTAAAAGAGCCACATTTTGCCCCAAGGCCAGATTGTTAACAGACTTGACATGAACTGTCATGACTTGTGTGTACTGCCTAATGACAGCGTAATAATGTTTCACTTTGCTGTTTACTTTTCCAATTGTGTTCATAATTAGGTGAACTAACCAAAAGATAATAGGAAAATATCTGGGAATTTAAACATCTGTAGCCCGAAGCTGTTGATGTAAGAGCGGAGGAATGCATTCAACAGAATTTGAGGCCAATGTCATCCTGTGGAGCAGGTTTTGGTACAAACGTGCCCTTAGAGCACCCCCTTCCCTACCATCATTAGCACATGCTGACGTAGACACACGCACAAACCCCACATGTACCTGCAGAGAAAATAGATTGGAATTTGTTGTGTGGTTTAAGATTCCATGGATCTGTGACATGTAAATGGACACTGACGACAGGAGGTTACTTATGTGGAATATGCAAAAAAGACCCATGGGGTAACAGCAGCGCTTGTGTTGAGTTAATGGAGGCAGACTGCAGAGTTCAAGGGTGGGAAATGAGTAGAAATATTTCTGTCAATGTAATAGTCCATATTATGTAGTGCTGTGAGTGTGCGTGTGTGGTTCATGGTGGAAACGTGTATCCCATTGATTGAAGTGGGGGAGCATGTTGTAAGAGGATCAGTAGCTTTAGCTGACTGTATGCTGATGAATAGGAAAACCTTTCACACAATGCTCAGGACATCCCACTAACAAGAGCAGAACAGGAGGAGAAGGAGGAGGAGGAGAGTGGCGACAGGGTAAGTGAGACAGAGATGGGGGAGAAACTGAAGCGGCACAGTGTTGTTTTTCTTTTCTCTCTCTCTCCCTCTCTCTCTTACTTGTCTCCCCTGTTTCCTCACTTTCCTTCCAGGAAGGTTGTGAAAGGGCCTAAAAGAACAGGGAGAAGCAGAAACAAATGTGAGTGTATGAATGAGGGAGAGAGTGTATGTGTATGTGTGTATATGTGTGTGTGTGTGTGTGAGAGAGAGAGAGAGAGAGAGAGAGTGTGTGTGTGTGGAACATACTGGCATGATGACTGCAGCTGTCTATGCAAACCAGTGTCTCTGACAGACGGGAAAAGGGACTGTTTTCCAGAGAAATGGATGCCTGAACTGCTTCACCATGTGGATGTGGGACAGTAATTTCCAAACCTTTGCCGGAAGAATCCCGCGGAAAAAAGAACAGCAGCAGCAACCGGAGAGCTCAGCTGGTCCTGCTGGGTGGCTGCCTGTGTGCTGCTGAGACTCTCACTTAGACACTCAGAGTTCACACTGGGCTTTAGTCTGTGTCCATGTTTTAAACAGGTTACTTCTGTTAATCACAACATTAGGTTGAAATTGTTTTCTTTTCTTGAACATCATCGACATTATGCTCCTGTAAAGTTAGCCCTTTTTTTATATACCCTGGTGATTTTTGCAGTGATGCTCTGGGAACAAACCAATGATGTCTGATATTCAGAAGAGTCTCATTCTTTGAAAACTGATCTGAATGGGTGCATCACAGCAGTGGACAGTAATATGGGACACAACACTGTACTGGGGTCTGCAGAGATGCTGGAGAAACTTCCGTGAATTGATAGCTACAAAGAGTGTCATGATAGAAGGGTGAAAGGTAAAGAGATAGGTGGGGGCCCAGTTCAGACACCTTGTAGTTATGAAGCCTGGACAGTTTTCTGGTGTCCACAGAGAAAGACCCATGATGCACCTTGGAAATTTTCCCTTCAGAAGACACTCCTGGATATGGTGAGTGTTAAAAATGGTGACAGTTTTAAATTATTATTTTTTCTTTATTTTATAAAATGTTTTTTTTCTAGTATTAGATTGTGTTTTTCTTTCCTCCCACCACTTCATACATCAATGATATCTATATATATAAGCAAATCTCAACTTCAAAAAGTTGACATTATATGGGTTCACTTATGGGTGTGTGTATGTTGTTTTTACGCTGTGGTTACATTTCAAGGCCAAGCCAGCCAAGTTTTTTTTTTTGTTGTTCTTTTTTCAGTTGTATTCAGGGAAATGTCCCAGACATTTCCTGTCATTTTCTTTCCCATGAAATCCTTCAGCTGATACATAAGGGTTGGCAGTCGACGAGGTAACAGGGACTGATGCTCTTCTTCAGTAGCAAGGCTGACTAAAAAAAAATAATCTTGGCCAAGGTGTTGTTAGGTTTCTCTGTTGTCTTGTTTTGATTAGTCATACAGCACACATGTCTCGAGGGAATAGCAGCTGTGCTATACAATTAGGAGAGACACAGCGTAGCGTCAGTAGCGTAGAGTGTAGCGTCAGTAATATCGACAGAGAGTGGGCTGATAGAAAAAAAAGGTCACATACCTTTTTTTTTTTCAAGTTTTGTTTTTCCATAATAATTAGGCAAACATTATGTCGAATGGAATCTGTATCAGAAATTTCATGTTGCCATTCATTTATGTTTAATCCGGGTCCAAATATTGTAAACGTGAACACACATGCTTTACTTCAAAACTTGACCTGCTTTGAGTTACAAACATGCCTGGAGGTGTTCTGTGGGCTGTGTCCACATCACGTAAAGGCATGTTTTTTGTCTCTGCTGTTTAGAGTGTGTTCTTGCAGGAGACAAAGATGATCCTGGTACACTATGAGACATCAGTAGATTTATGAGGTCCCTGTGAGTATTTGCCCTTTCCTGTTAATAACTGGTATAATAATATTCATGCAGATATACTGGTCGGGTGATCAGGACCCCTAGTTTGTGCAAAATTCTCAACTCTGTTTAATAAACTATTTAATGTAGATTAATTAAAATTTGGTACCACTTAAACCCAATTGTCCAATCAAATACAATTCTCATTTTATTCAATAGCACCTGGATAACCTAAATACTGGATATATTGAAAACCAAAAAAAATTTACTATACATTTTATTTAGTTTTGTCCTCATTACCCTTGGACCTTCTGTGTCAATGTCTTTAACGCCAGATTGTACTATTTCATAGCGGCTATAGATTTATCTTCTGTTGTAAAATATACCATGCTCTGATTGAGAATCTGATACATACATTGTTGAATACATATAGATGACCTGTAGACTGCGCAATGCAGTGATGTCAACACAGGAAACAGTTGAACTATCGTGACACACAACCTGTAGCAAGCATAACCATAATACACAACAATAATATGATTGGCCCCAAGAGGCCTAGCCTCTCTCTTCCATTGACCTACAACATTTAAACACACACCCGGGAAGCCGCACAGGTATATAAATGTAAACCAACTAATGATACATTATAAGTTATTCTTAAGAGAAGTTGTTCTTGGACGTTATTCTTGAGAAGAATGTTATTCTTGACTTTGCGTACTGGTAACTGTTGTACGAGATTTTCTTAAATACTTCTCCAGTTGTTTTATTTTGCTCGTTGGACCTGTTTGTTATGGCGTTTTGTTATTAAACGAGTCGACCATCTACCGGCTGCTTCTATTTCTTGCCTGAAGACACCTATGCACAGCAAGAATCTTTCATCACTCTCTCAGTGTGCTTGTGTATAAACGGAAAATGTGGACAATACAGGAATATGTCATGACAGTAGGTGGTTTTATAGTTGGATAGGTAACATGTAGCTCAAGAGGTAAGCCCAAAACACCAATGTAGATGTTACTGGCGCCAGAGCTAGGGGTCTCTGGTCCAGCAGCATGAACCACTCAGGCGGAGGGCACTGAGTGTGGTAAAACTGTGAATCTGGGGATCCAAACACAACACGACAGCCATTAGCTCAATTGACTGCTGCTCTGCAAGTTTATTCTCTGCGCATGCATATACACATTATAAGAAATACAAACCAACTACTCCCAGAACAATATTAACAAACAACAACTAATAACTAACAACTTATCGTCAAAAATGCGCACACACACATATACATTCATTCTCATTTAACCAAGGTTTCATGGGTGGCAATGCCCGATGATATACCAATACAATACAGCACATATTTCGATATTCTACACTTATTTAGGTTCACTTAATGATTTTGCCATATGTTATTACATTGTTTCGCTAAACAGACATTTACAAATAATACATTTTACATACCTGGGGATCCAAACACAACACGAGAGCCGTTAGCTCAATCGACTGCTGCTCAGCAGGTTTATTCTCTGTGCATGCGCAGAACAAAGCAGAGCAGAGACTGTGCTTGGACCCACTGGTGATAGAGTACCCTCTACTGGTGAAAGTGATAACTCTACTATTATAAACTACATGTGGCTATTTCAGACCCACTACATAGACAACGCACACATTTAAGATATGTGTTTGTAAAAATGGAGCTTCACCTTCCTCTCTGCAGGGGGTGCAGATGGAATGCCCAGGTCGATTAGTTAAACTAAACTAGGTATGTTATCATCATTTTATATAGACCTCGTTTTAACCCTGACACATTTAGATTTGACAACCTCAGACAACCTCATGACAGTGGTTCAGGTCTAAGGTAATGGTTACTCACAGCAGGACAGACAACAGGGTCGGCTGTTGTTCTGTAGAGCTGAAGTCATCCAACAGTGTTGTATAATAACATGAGGAGATTTGTTGACATTTCATACCAAAAACAATCACAGATTCCCAAAAGTAGTGCGGAACATTCTCACCTTTATCTTTCCACAATACAAAAGACTTTAGAGCTTTTGTATTGAAGCTCCAAAAATAGCCACAGGCTTAGTACTCTTGTTTTACCTCCAGAAGTTCATGGGTTCCATTTGCAATTGTTGCATGGTGGTCCCTTTCTCTTTTTGTTGTGTGCATGTTCTCCCCTATGCATTTTTTTGTTCTCTAAACAATTAGGTTTACTTCCTTTGTATGTGAAGGACTTGTAAGTGGACACACAAATTGATCCTCTGTGCTATGGGAGTGAATATGGATATTTGTTGTTTCTCTATACATGACCCTGTAATGAACTGGTGAAGATCCTGAAAATAAGAATTAGAACATTAGTTCTAGCAACTAACATAGGAGTTCAGAAAAAAGGTTAAAAAAACAGATGGTGTAGATGAAAATATGATCAGACTCTTAATGTTCTTTGGTTTTACACTTTTAAGCTATAGAAGATTTACAGTACATCATCTATAGCAGTGATGAACAACCGGTGGCCCGTGGGCCAAATCCTGAACCGAACCGTTCAAATAGAAAATATTGCGTGGTCCCCACTAGGCCTGAGTTCAAAATATTGATTCGCCGATATTGAATCGATTCTCCATTCAGTTCTCGAATATCGATTTGTACGTCCAAATATTTTATTTTTTATTATTATTATTTTTTACGAGTACGAATGACAAGTGGAACCTCCACTCTCATGTGTTACAAACCACTGAAGTTGAAACTGACCATCACTCTGCCAGTCTAGCGGTAATGTTGACAACAGCGATGCAGGGTTAGGGGCTGTAAGGATCATAATACATATCAACATATATGTTTTATATATATATATATATATATATATATATACATATATATATATATATATGTTATATATAAACATAAGGATCTTGTAAGGTAATGTAAGGATGTATGGTGATCGACAACGTGCCAAATATGGTCCGTGCGGTTGACATAATGGGGCTAATGCATGTAGGCTGCTTCGCTCACATCATAAACCTCAAACTCTCACACGTAGCACACATGCTTGGGAGGCACATCCCGAGTGATATGAAAGATTCGTGACTCGTGACTCCCGAGTCATATGAAAGATTTCTTCATATTGAACTCACGAATCACTCACAAATCACTCACTGCGAACAAATCACTCTCTGCGAACTAATCTTTCACTGTGAACTAATCTTTCACTACGAACAAATTACTCTCTGTGAACTAATCTTTCAATGTGAACTAATCTTTCACTTCAAACAAATCACTCTCTGCGAACTAATCTTTCACTTCGAAAAAATCACTCTGCGAACTAATCTTTCACTGTGAACTAATCTTTCACTACGAACAAATTACTCTGCAAACTAATCTTTGACTATGAACTAATCTTTCAATACGAACGAATTACTTTGCAAACTAATCTTTCACTGTGGACTAATCTTTCATTGCAAACGAATCACTCTCTGTGAACTAATCTTTCAATGTGAACTAATCTTTCACTTCAAACAAATCACTCTCTGCGAACTAATCTTTCATGTGAACTAATCTTTCACTACGAACAAATTACTCTCTGTGAACTAATCTTTCGCTGTGAACTAATCTTTCAATATGAACAAATCTTTCGCTGTGAACTAATCTTTCACTATGAACTAATCACTCTATCTGAACTAATCTTTCCTTGCTCTTGCATTCATCCAGAAACATTCACAGACCCTGGGAAATCACAGAACTCTATCATGAACATTATAACACTAACATTACTTTGGAGTCGCTACACTACTTTCATCGCAGTACGACAGCCACCCACATCCTCAAAGAAAAGCAGCAGGTACTGCAGCTGAAGGCGAAATGGTCATTTAATTCAGATTACAGCTCAAAATAACAAGAATCGAAATCGAATCATTTTCGAGCAGTGAGATGCAATAACTGACAGGCTGTTCCATCCTTACATTCACCTTTAGCCACAAAATGAGTGACCAAGGTGTTCTATTCTGTATATTAAAAGCTAACCAGAAAAGTGATGGAAAATGTGATAATCGGTTCTGAATCTTGAGTATCGGAATCGAATCGATTCTTGAAATTTAAACCGATTTCCATCCCTAGTCCCCACTGTTAAACCAACTGAAAAAAAAACAAAAACAACTGGGACTACAATGACTATCAGTATCATAAACATCATGTAATAATTTTGTATAATAACTATATATATATATTTTTTATATCTTCTTTGACGGCCCCAAGGTGTCTGTCCAGGAAAAATTCTGGACCTCCGACAAATACAGTTTGTAACCCCTGATTTACACCATAAAAGTAAAATTAGTTAGTTATAGTATTTGTGTGCAATACAAATATTCATAATCCATTATCAATTATATAGTTTTTAATGAAGTAAAGCCCTCTAATTTTTATGCCCTTGCCATCTAACTGATGATGATGAAAATAATAACTTTGTGTGTTTATTGTTCACATTGTATTGGTTTAATTAAGGGTTCCAAATAAACTATAATAAATTTGGATTGGCACAGCAAATCTACTTAGTGAAAACAATTCTGCACTCTCGCAGTTGTCACACTCCAACATTAGTCTCTTGAAAATTAGATACATGCCTAAGTCATGCCTTTCTAAGTGTACAGTGAAGAGACTAAAACTCAAAAGTTTATTATGTGTAATGCATTAACACTTATCCAGTAAAAAGTTGATGATGGAAGAGGAAACATTATTGACAAGTGCAGAGAGCAAAGCAGGACAGCTTTGCTGTGTAGTCAGCATCAACTCTGTATACCATTACTGGTGTACAGCATTCTGCAGTGAGATGCAATAACTGACAGGCTGTTCCATCCTTACATTCACCTTTAGCCACAAAATGAGTGACCAAGGTGTTCTATTCTGTATATTAAAAGCTAACCAGAAAAGTGATGGAAAATGTGTGTGTGGCTCAGAGGAAAAGTGAATGAAAGGCAAACAAGACTAAAACTCAAAATGGATCTGCCCTCCTTTGGCTCCATTGACTCCATTTTCTGAAGGAACACCTTTCAAGGATATTAAGTATCAGGCTTCTAGTCCCCACCCACCCTTCTTTCTTTTCCTTTCTTCCCCTCTCTCTCTCAGGGTGGCTTCCTCAGATGCACTGCATTTTTCAGTAAGATAACCAGACACAAGACACTGTTATCTCATCTCTTTTCAGCTTTCTCTTTCTTTGGCTTCACATTGAATTAATTCCAACACTGCAGGGTCCCTCTGAGCCAGACTTAAGATTACTCTTTATCACTGGGTTGTTGAGACTGAGGCAGAGCTTAAAATGGGCATTTTGGAGGCAGCGGAGACCTGCTGTCAGTATGTTAGAGACAAAGTCATCACTCATTGTTGGCCCACTGGGTCACAACTGCTTTGTGTGTGTGAGTGCCCCAACTACAGCATAAGTGCTTGCTAGCCTCTGCAGGGTGATGCTGAAACTCCCACGTGGAGGATGTCTCCCATTCATGCTTTATGAAAGGGCTGAGGACGTAAAAGTCTGCTCTTCCTTACACCCCTTTTTTTCCTTTGTCCTCCTCTGTGTTTTGGCACCACTTTGTGAGTGTGTGCAGTTAATGGAACATATAAGTGTGAGTCAGGAGAAATGGCACTGGTGCGACATATATATGTTGATGTCTTCTTCATTATGCATTTTCTTGGCTGACGCAACATATACTCTGGCGTGATATACAGTATAGTCTGAAAAGTACTTCTCTGAACTCATAAACATCAGTGTGCAGTGTTTCCTGTTTATGTAGCTTCTACTTCTTTGTGCCCTACTTCTCATGCCCTCCTTGGAATTGCTAAATGTTCAGTTGATAATTTACACTTGCCTGGCAGGGCATCTTGAGGTTAATGTGTGACTGTCAAAGCTCATACAATGAGTCAGTCAGTCAGTCAGTGCTGCCAGTCTCAAACCTGAAACCTGTTTTTTTTTTTCTTTCCATTTTCCCAGCCGGCCACTTGGTTTATCATCTAATTTCTCTTTCACGCACTGCTGCTGATGGATTTCACATTGTGTTATTGCGCCACTCATTTCAGAGTTTTCCACTTGTGCTGCTGATGTCCAGCTAGTTAAAAGTGTGTGTGTGAGTAGTGCAATTATCCACAGCTGCTACCGCCTCTTTTAAGCTTACCATCACAATAATTAAAAAACCACTGATGGAAAGCTGTTTCAGGTTTAAGGTCTTATTTTTATTACTTCTGCTGTCAAAGGATGTAAGGATAGCTCAAGATCCAGATGTCTGATGACTTTCATTTGGTTAGAGGTAATAGCTATAAGGTTATAAAAAGTGACTGTGACGTGACTTGAAACCGTAAGGGGAAAGGATGAACATAGAATAAAATAACACCAGGCCTGCCCTGCACCTGTGTACAATGCTGTCACAGTTGTTTGTTTTTTAAGACACCAGAGAGTTGTACACAGAAACAAAGCAGGTCACTGTAAAAACAAAACTCTAAAACTGTCTGAGAAACTGCTGAAGGAAAGCCATTAATAGACATTGTAATTTTATAATTTTCATTTATTTCATGGCTTGGAGATTGAAATAAACATTTGCATGAATAACAGTAGGTTGGATGGATTTGTTACATATGCAAGAAGTGTATTATAAATATATAATAAGTTTTCAAAAGGCATTTTTGTGTTTCCCCTGCTTAGTAAACACCATTTATGCAAATAAGCATGACACCTGAGCATTAGATGGTATATTATATGAAACTTTAATCTAAATAACTAATAAACTAAATAAACAGCCCTATGGTTTAGTAACATAGTCCAGACTTTTCCAGAAGTTACATTTTTTAGCTGGGTTTGTGACTTTTCACAATTTCACATTTGTTATTGTCACACTAGCCTTGTGTACCAATATCTGCTACTTCTGTGCCACTGGAAATTTACATATTCGTTATTTTTACACAGCCGCTAGCGGGCACTCTAGGCTTGTCTATGAAGGACCTCAGTCATCCAGGTCAAGGTTGAGGAGTTCTTTTAGGCAACTGGATGTAAAATTTTCTCAAAGAAGACATTTCACGTCTCATCCAAGAGGCTTCTTCAGTTCTAATTGGTGGTGGGGAGTATGAAATATACATATATTCTGGGTGTAACAAGGAAGAAAGCTACTTCAGCTCCCCCATGTTGGGTGGGGCATTGGGGTCAACTGGAGGAGTCTGATGGGTTGTTGCCATTGTTAGGTTTATTCTAACATATGTGACGACAAAGTAACAACACAAAAGACGTCTGGATCTTTTACTTGCAAGGGGAGAGTGCAGCTTGCTCTTTTGGCAGCTTCCTCATCAACTCCGAGTTGCTGCACCCTTCCTCTGCTCTTTTACTTAGTTTACAAAGTATCAGATTACATATCATGTGATTGTGTGTGAGTATATGAATGGGTATGGAGTAAGAAGGTGGGTGTGAATGGGGGTGTGGCTGTGTCTGGTAATTTCTCCATTAGTCTTGAGCACACAAGATGAGAAGCAAACAGTTTCTTAAAGCGACAGTACAGCATGAAGCAATGATAATAAATTAAATTCTTCCAACAGCCATCCTCATCGTAATGGTTTTGGTCACATGCCTTTTTGTTGTGTGAAACTGGAGAGAATCTTTAGGTATTGTTCCTGAGGGAGCCTTTTATGTGGGTGATAGGTGTACAGGTCAGTACACTCCTCACTGCACTGAACCACATAAAGCACATTGTCCAGCTTGTTTCTTGGAGTTTTGTCTTTGGGATGAACCAGTTTTGTCTTAGGGAGTTACCAGGTTTAAAGTGAATGGGGATCTGGTATTGAATAAAGATCCTCCTAAGTTTTTTTCTGAAATGCTTGAATGGACAGAATGACGACTCTCACTCTCTGTGGGCCTCTTTTTGTTGGCTTTTAAAAAAGCCCATCTGGGATAGCCACAGGTCTTGAGGGCTGTCCTAATGTGTCCCTGTTTTCTTGTCTTTCCTCTGTTGGTGATGGGAATAGTGTCTACCCGTGACTGAAGGGTTCTAAAAACTCCTAATTTGTGCTCCAGTGAGTGGTGTGAGTCAAAGCTGAGAAACTGGTCAGTGTGAGTTGGTTTCCTGTACACCTCTATGTTGAGATGTCTGTCATGGTGTGAACCTCACAGTCCAGGAAAGCAAGGCTGTTGTTTTTCACATCTTCTCTAGTGAACTTGATGTTTCTATCCACTGCGTTGATGTGATTGGTGAAGTTATTGACCTCCTGGACCTCGATTTTGACCCAAGTGTCGGCTACATATCAGAACCAGTGACTGAGAGATGTTCCCATGTAGGAGTGTAGAGCTCGGCTCTCCACTTCCTCCATGTAAAGATTCACCACTATGGGAGACACAGGAGAGCCCATAGTGCAGACATGCTTCCGTCTGTAGAAAGACTCGTGATGATGATGAACTACATTTTAATGTTTATTACCTTAGAAGACTGGTCCTAACTGTGGCTGACATTAGTCAAAGACGTGGCTCATAAAGTTGTGTTACAGTCACTGACCTCAATACCTGCATGCTGAAAATGTGACTTCTGGTAGTGATGACTCATGCAGTCGATGACAGATGTCAGATGACTATGCTGAAATCTGAGCAGTAAAGTAATGAAAAACAACATGAGATCCAAGAGATTGAGGAATACACATGTACTTCCTAAATGTGATACTGTGTACTTAAGAGGTTCAGTCAGTATCAGCTTCATTAATTAGATAATTACCATATTTTCCAAACTATAAGTCTCTTTTTTTATCCTTTGGCTGGGTTTGCTACTTATACTCAGGTGCGACTTAAAATATATAATTTCACATGTTTGTTGCTTTATACTGACAGCCGCTAGACACCACGATATTATGGCACTCTAGGCTTATGTACTAGTATCTACTCCTGCTACTCCTGTAGCACTAAAAATTTACATGTTTGTTATTTTCACACTGACAGCGGCTAGAGGATACTCTAGCTGTCTGGTGTGACTTATACTTTGGAGCGACTTGTATATGTTTGGTTTTTTTTTTCTTTATTATCCATTTTTTGGCTGGTGAAACTTATACTCCAGAGCGACATATAGTCCTGAAAATACAGTAATCTTCTGCATTCAACTTTAACCCATTCCCGGGAAAGCATTGATTGGTTAATGAGCATCTGGCGAACAACATATCACAGTCAGCAGGGACAGGCTTCTAGCCTGTGATTCTAATAACAAGCCTGATCCTCTTGGCACTAGACCAGAGGTTGGCCAAAATTTAAGGATGGGTTTCAAACCACCAACCTTTGGATGTTGGTTCCAACACACTTCTATTGCACTACTATGGTATGTAATGTAATGAGGCAGCTGTATCAATAGCTTTTCTCTGTGAACATGAGTTACCTGGAGAGATACAGTACACATACTGGCACTGGCTCATACATAAGTTGATATAATTCCATGCACACTCTGCTCTGAGGAGTACATATTAAATGATATTAAAAGGCCACGCTGCCTCACAAAGGCCATGAGGCGACTTTGACATCACATCCATTTTGGATATCCATTTAATTTCGGTCTAATTCATTTCAGCTGGCGCTGCCTCTCGCTTCTCTCCACTCAGCAGCTGCTAAATAGGGCATTCAATCTTACATTCTTCCTGGGAACAGAGGCAAGAAGATAGACAGATCAATAAGAATCCAGTGTGGCAGCCAGACACTCAGGTGAGGCAGGTGCTGTTGTGAGCTCAGCATAAATCAAAAATAGAAATCTTTCAAACAAAATATGTATGTATCTATAAGGGCTGGAAATGCTTTTGTGACTGTAAGACTTTGCAAATATAAAGAAAATGCAAAAATGAATGCAAAATGAAATTACAGTAAATTGTGACTTTTTTTTCTGCCCTCTGCCTGTGCTGGATTAAAAAGCAATTTTAAAAGGCTGTTGTTTTATGTCAGTAGTTCCTAAAGTAAGGGGCAGCTCTCCCTGAGCAGACACAGAGGTAATTCATAGGTAAAGTAAAATAATATAAATTTCAAAACTTTCTTCATATGTCTTGAAATAGGGAAATTGAACCAATTGTAATTTTATTTCCTTTTTTCCAATGAGAATAGCATCAGATAATCACATTATTTGAAAAATACTTGCAAGTCTTACTGTTGAGCAATGACATTTTTAGTACCAAACATTTTGTTTGATAGAGACCTGGGTCATATATTGTGCATAATTTTCCATGACATTCAAATGTCACCACTGATTCAGTAAAAACGTATCAAGAAATTAGGCTTAATCATCATTGAGCTTTTGTTTAAACTGGGTGTCTCTGTGCAGCTGTGTGACTCCGACCCTGACAAAACCTGCAGTTTTCACTTCAAGGTCCTTTCCTGCAGGAACAAAGTAGCTTCCATTGAGTGATTTCTTATAGCTTTCTACTGTGGACATTGCATCAGAAATGTAAAGAAAACAAGAGGAATTATATTTTCAAATTAGTATTTGAGCTCCTTTCCGTCCAGACACGGTTAAATCCTTAATATTTATTGAAAGTTTTATGGCTGTTTTCCCTTCTTGCAAGATATGTAATGTAAAATTTTTACACATGGAAACAAACTTTAGTTTTGTTTAAACATTAAATCTGGAACAACCAAAGCTTAATATTATAAACACATGAGAAAATAAATATGAAATAAGACACACATTAGTGGTATTGGTTTGTTATTCTGTCTCTCTCTATCACTAGCCTTTGAGTTCCTTTTTAATGTAATTTTTTTTTCAGACCAACAATATCATATTATAATATCGTGCATACATCAAGGACTCAAGGACTCAAGGTTCTTTATTGTCACTGCAACACATGTCAGACATGGGATAAACGAAATTAGTTTCCCTGGCATCATAGATTGTTGTACTGACTGAAAAATCTGAGGCTGACCTCTATCCAAGTTAAATGCCCCATGTGGTCCGTCACAGACATTGCTAGGTATTAGCAGCAAAGCGTAACAGTGATGACGTTCATCTCGGGGGAAATTCTCATGACGATAACGTCAATGAGGATTTCCATGATGACGACGGTGTTTATGCAGCATAAGAACAGATTAGAAAAGCTTATGCATAGGGAGGGAGTCCCTCCCTTCTGTATCTGTCATAAACAAATATGCATTAATGCATGGTTACACTAATGCTTAGAAATAGAAAACAAGTATTCCTCCTACTGTACTCCTTGCATAATAACAACAGGCTTGTTGTTAGTAGTGGGGATACATATGGTGAGATGCAGAGTAAAAGCTGAACCAGAGAACATCATTCAACAAGAACAAAGGTTTTCTTGTGTAAACATTGGTTCCTGCTTTTCTCTGTTTTTTTCCTTTTGTGTTGTCGGACTTCTCCTCCCCTCCGTCGTCCTCACTTTATTCACAGTGTTTATTCTACGTATTTTACCTTCTTTTCTTTCTCTGCCTGACATTTGATATGTAGATGCAATTGTGCACGGCTTCCTCTGAGGAAAATCACTTCCGCTTGTGCAAGGGCTACAGCAACTGTACCATATCTCATCCGTCCAGATGAACAAAAGCTCACATTGCATGAGTATGGAATAAAGCTTTGTCAGCGTAAATAAGTACATGAATGTTTAAATGTTCTTCTGGTTGCCAATGTATGTCACTTAAGATGTTGTTTGTCTTTCTCCCAAATTAATTTATTTGCTTTGATTACAAACGGAAACACAGTACGTTTGTTGCAGTAGTTGCCAAAGGAGAGAGAATTAGTCTGAAATGAATACATATAGGATATATCTGGTCTGTAAGACAGTGCAGCATAACCACAATATTTTAATTCACCATAAATTAATTCTCCCACAGCTCCATTTAGATCGTGACACGCTTAACCTCAGAACAAGTTGTTCTTAGGTCCTGTTGATCAATTTAGACAAATCCTTCAAATCACCTTCTCTTTGTCAAGGGATACATTTTACTTACTAAAACTCTAAATTTATATTTGCACAGTTGAATTGCATATTCACGGCTCCTCTGGGAGATTAATGATCAATTGTCCTGTCGACTGTTGTGGATTCACTGCTGTTTATTTTCAAGTTAATTTTGTGTGTGAGCTTTGATTGACAGCAGTCGTCTTAAGGGTGCCATTGTTTGTGTGTATTTGTACCGGGTTCATCTTTTAAATTTGTTTGTGCAATAAATAGAAGAAAACCAATTTCAAGCTGCATGTGAGAATGTTCTCACCACTGTGTGTTAGGAGAAACATCTTAGCCTGGATTAGCTGGCAGTGAGGCTATACAACACCCCTAGCACCTACTAACAGGGTATCCCCCCACTAGTGGAGGGTATCCCCTCCACTAGTCTAAAGAAAGGTGTCAGAAATAAGAAATTGGGATATTTTTTTAATTTTTTTTATTTTGGGAAACTGAAATCCTTCTCTCCTTCTGCAAGTCAACTCATGTATAAATAGACACAGGTAACTCATGCATGGCTACTGCAGGATATGGTGACAGCTGTTGGCTTCACACACAAACACAGATCTTAATTATCCCTCCATTGTTGTCCCTTGCTCACATTAACTTTGCCAATTTTGAGAAAAAAAGCCACATGCCAATTTATTCATTCGCAATTTACTTTCAACCGCAGGGGAGAGTTTCCATGGCATCATTCTAAAGACCCTGCTGTACCCAATTACAATGTGAAGGT
>NC_024328.1:20413402-20418044 GCF_000523025.1 Cynoglossus semilaevis
CGTCTCTCTGTGTTAGTGTGGGTTTTAATAAACAATAGCCTACTACAAACAGGGACAAAAGTCTTCTTCTCCTCTGGACTTTTTTCCACCGATTGGATTCACCGTTTACAATACAAAGAAACTATTTTGACGTTTTATAAGGAAAGGAAAAAATGGTGACTTGAATCATTTCATATCCCCAGATATACCCAGCATCCTTATCTCTCATGTTTTTCTTTCTGTTATCCAGTGTGAGTCTGTTGCGTGTCCTCATCTCCTTCCAAGCCCCTAAACAAGCTCACTGACCCTGCGAGTGAGGACAGAAGAGTGCTTCACAAAACTATTTCCATCTTTTTGCCCCGCTTTACCTGTGGAGTTTTCCTCCTTGTCATCTCGTCTAATTTTTTATCTCCAGTTGTTCCACGCAGCTGTTTATTGTGTACTCTTTTTTGTTGTTGTTGTTGTAAATGTGAATACCATATTTTTCGGACTATAAGTCACTCCGCAGTCGCACCAGCCACATATAATGAATATATATATATATATATATATATATATAATTCTTCATATATATAATGAAGAAGAAGAAGAAGAAAAAAGTCAGAGTATAAGTCACACTACTGGTGTGACCATGATCACTAGAGGGTACTGGTGTGACAGCAGTACCCTCTAGTGGCTGTCAGTGTGAAATTAACATTAACATGTACATTTTGAGTGGTACAGGAGTAGCAGATACTGGCACACGAGCCTAGAGTGCCCTCTAGAGGCTGTCAGTGTGAAAACAACGAACAAATGTGAAATTATATATTGTAATATATAAGTCACGATTTATAGTCTAAAAAATACAGTACATGAATTTGACATTTCAGGAGAGCTTGTGGTTGTGAATCCTAATCTAGGAAACAGAGTAGCAGCACCTCCATCGTGGCGCTAGTGTGGCACTGTTTAGCTCATGTGCAACAGGAAGGAACAGTAAGCAAAGAAGACACCATTAGAACAATAGTCCTCAGATTGGCTGTGTCATTGTCCTCGCAGCTACCAGCATGTCTATGACGCTACCTCAGCAAGTGACAGAGAACTACAAAAAGTATTCCAAACAAAATAGGACGTAAATTGGTGAGACAAAACGGAGAGGTTGAGACTGCCGCTGTAGTGGATCATTGTGGTAACATAAAGCAGATGTGGGAGTACGTGGGCAGTGACATTTGAAACAGAAGTACGTATTTAAGTACATAAAGGGAGCAAAAAATGCTATGCTGCTGCTGATGGGAGACGACAGACAACATGAGCCAAACAAATGGAGGTCAGCTGAACACATCAAGGTCTCACACAAACTCTCGGGAGAGGGAATACGAACAAACATGCGAGTTGGGTAGGTGATCAGTTTAGACAGATTGAAGATTGAACCCTTATGAACCTATGTCTTTACCCCTCACATTGCAGCATACTTTGACCAAGCTAGCCATGCCAACTGTCCCCAGCTAGTGCAGACTGGGGCAGACTTTGAATCATGGACAGAATCTGACAAAACAAAATCTAAAACATAGTAAAAGTATCAGAAAAAAAACCATTATAGAGTATTGAAACTCCACACAGACCATCGGTTACTGTACTATCAATCTTCTATTATCTATTATCTTCTTGCAGTGAAGTATAAACACTCACCACACTTCCATTGTGTGTACCAAATAAAGTTATTTTGCTTTTAGAAATTTACTAAAGACACAGAAGTCCAAAAATAATTTAATGGATTATTCAAAAAGTCGTATCAGTATTCCACTTTCCATATTTGTTTTGAACTGTATCTCGTCACATTTCAGTATTTGGATACAAAGGTTCTGGTTTCTACGGAAGCTTATTGCTGCCACACAGAAAAAAAAAAATTGGCTCAGTGTCACGTAATCACGTGATAAGTTTCACGTGATTACTGATAAGTTTCACGTCATTATGTGATACGTTTTACGTTATTACATGATAAAGTTATTGTTAAAACGTGGAAAGTTCCAGTGAGCTCGCACGTCGCCATGGCTCAAAATGTGGATTCTCCGCTGTCGAGATTTCTTCGAATTCATGGTGTGCCAGAAAACTGTCTCCTTCGCATGGAGCAAGATCATGTAAGTATAATATGTACCGCTAACTGTCTAAATCAATTGTGTATGTTAAGCAGCTACCTGCATGATAACTAGCCTGTTCAGCAGCTACCCACTGACTATAAAGGGGGGGAGGGATGGTACACATGGAGCTTACAACACCAATGTCCGCAATATTGTCATGGCTCCACAAACATTTAAACATTTCGACCCAGTGAGTCGAGGCAATGCAAGTTGTAAACCCACTTGAGTATGAACATTGCCATGAAGCAGGGATGGATCTATTACTGCATCATAGGAAATACCAATAGGGCACATGTGTCAAACTCAAGTCATTTTGTGTGGCCTGCGAGAGCTTAAAAAGTGTTTCCCTTATAAAGTCCTGAAGTTTTTATTACATAGCAATGTAACCTCAATGAATAATAATAAATCACAGAAACATTTATGAATACGTAGTAGCAACTCCACTGCTAATGCACCCCCCAAAGTGTATTTCCTTTGCTGGTGTTATTAGCATTTGGTAGCCAAAGGTGAGAAATAATAGTAACGGCAACACATTAATACTATTTAATTATTGGTTATAATAATTAGTATTAATGCATTTAAAATGAATTTAAAAATAATGAATTAATAACAAAACAATAAAACAGTTACAACTGTGAAGTTAAACTCAGTTTCCAGTTGGTAAGGTACTGTAGAGGTACTACTTCCCACTACCCCTCTTGAGTTCTGATTATTATGTCTGTCTTGACAGATTGATGTCATAGTCATTTTATCTGTGCACTAAGGCCCCAGAAAAATGAGGATAATGAGGATAAGGAATGTGAAGATGAGCAGCCTATCCAAACTGTTGAAATAGAGGCAATCTTAGAGACATCTGAGGTTATTCTTGGCCCCTATCTTGGAGAACCCACGACTGGCCAAATGGATGACACCTTGATATATCAACCTGGCCTGGAGGTCGATGAGGACCTTATCATCCTCACTCCCAGAACAACATCAGCACTCAGTACTCAAGATCCAGCATCTACAGGTGATTTATCAAGTAGTTCTACAGCTTCATATGATGTTGGGTATATCACCATTACATTTCATAGGATCAATCTTTTAGAGAAAATGATAGGCCAATTCAAGAATTCAGCACTTCTCGAACATAAACTGAGATACATTTACATTGATGAAAAGGGAACTGACATAGATGGTGTCTTAAGAGACGTCTACGCTGCATTTTGGACTGAGCTACTGGAACATACAGCTGAAGGGGAGGACCAGAGGATTCCATCTCTGTGTCAAGAAGATGGCAAGAAGAAGAGTGGAAGTCCATTGGTAGAATTCTATTGAAGGGATTTCAAGAACATGGATATTTTCCCTGTCGGCTTTCCCCCGCTTTCACAATAGCACTTATTTTTGGTGAGAAAGAAGTCTCAGATGATGTACTATTTTAAGTCAGTCAGACAGGAATCTGATCACCACTCCCTTAAAGGAGGATCTTTCAGAGGAGAAAAGGGATGAGTTGATTGACCTTTTGGATTGTTTGGATGTAGCAGCACTTCCAACACCACAGAATTTAAAACACATCCTTTTGAAAGTGGCACATAAGCAGTTGATCCAAAAGCCAAGATATGCATCAGAAAAGATGACATTTATTGCTGGTTCCACCGTAAGAGAAGCTTTTGTGAGCCCACAAGATGTCTTGCACATGTACGAAGACAAAAAGGCAACAAATAAAAAGCTTTTAAAGTTGCTAGATGCCTCTCCTTCAACTCAAGCAGAGAACCAGAGTCTTCGTTTCCTGCAACAGTACATAAGAGGCTTGGATGGTGCAGGTCTCAGAAGGATAAGATTTATCACAGGGTCAGATGTTATCTGTGTTACCAAAATTGAAATCATGTTCACAACAGTAGATGGACTTGCACAACGACCTGTAGCACATACCTGTGGTCCAGTTCTGGAACTGCCGTGGACATACACTTCCTATCCAGAGCTACGCATTGAATTTGACAGTGTACTGATTGCCAAAGCATCCTACAAATTCAGCTTAGCTTAGTTTTGTTATGTTATGATAGTATTTTATGACGTGTCAAGTTGACGCAAAAAAAAAAAGCTCAAAACATTACTGTAGTTCTTACACAGGACAGCTCAAGGCCTGACCATTTATCTATACTTGTTACCTGTTTTGTTATCTGTTTATGACTTTTCTCACAAGTTCCCTGTGTACTGTTACGTGAAAGAGCAATTTGATACTACAACGGTTGTTACAATTGTTAACACAAAATAAATGTAGACCCTTGCTGCTTATTGATTATCATTCAGGGAAAGATTGAACCTTAAAGTTGGGAAATAAACAGTTTGTTTTGTTTAATGTTTAAATTTGTTTTATTTTATAAAATACAAAAATGAACAGGTACCAAGAAGAACACCCATGAAGCATAACTCACATGGTACAGAGAAACATAATTCAACTGAATTCTAAATATTGACATAACATCTCATTCTTACGTCCTATTTATGCCTCTTTCAGGAACCTATGGAGACAAATTTATTTGTTGCTATATTCAGATGAGCATGAACAC
>NC_024328.1:20418195-20431974 GCF_000523025.1 Cynoglossus semilaevis
ACATGTTGAATACTGTTTCATCACAAGGGTGAGGTCCTCTCTGTTGACATTCTTGTTTACAAACCTCCACTGCTTCCCGGGAGACCTCTTTCAGATGATTTTGTCCTCCAAATAGGTGAGGGATAGTGTATATGAGAATCATATGAGAATTGGACGTCCACTTTGAGCTATTGCGTTTCTGCTTTTCCGGACAACATGGGTATTCCACAAATGTGCAACTTGCTGCAGTTCTTCCTATGTTGGAAGCAAAAATGTCAGAATTATCACTTAGATGCATAGGATTTTTGACAGCAGCTGTATAGGGCCTATTGGCTGCGTAGCCTCACTGTCATGGTGAACAGAGAAGGGCACCATAGCAATGTGCTGAGAACAACATGCACAATGGTGAATTGTAACAAGTTTCAGAGAAGTGTTTATGCCACTCTCATGGGTTAAATGGCTGTTGTTCATTCACAAAGTGTGTGAGTTTTTGACCAGTAGATGACAGTGTTTCATAGTGTCGCAAGAGATACAAAAATATTTTATTATCATACCTGTTACAATCCATTTAACCAAATCAGACATGGTCAACTAAAGGTTTGGTTGTATCATGTGAAAACTTGATATAAACAACATAAATGCTGTAGGAGCTCAAGTTATGTCGCCCCCCTACAACCCGACTCTTTCCTCACACACACCCGAGATTAAACATGCATCTGACATAATGTACCTGGATGATGGCAAGGCAACTAAACAATACAAGCTCTTTGTCCAAGAAATCTCCAGAGAAACAGTCTTTGTCTTTCAGTTTCTGGAACCGATTCATCCAGTACTGGGCATGATGTCTTCTCAAAAAAGCCCACCAGCTTTCAATACGTTGGTTGTGATTACTGGACCCAGAGATATAACAGTTGCCAACGATGCGGCGATCCGTACTCCATCGTAAGAACCTCTGCATTTCTGCCATTGTGACATTTTCTGTCCCCAAGTCTGCACAAATTCTGGACGGTGTCCCCATTCTCCTCTCAACTTCGTTTATAAAATACCCAGCGATGATCTTAGGGTTGTTATTTGTTGAATAGGCATGAAGCCATATCATGAGTCTAGAAAAGCCATCCACTGCTCCATTTATACACACTCCAAATGGCTTTAGTTTGTCGTATGAGTCAACATCCCACGTAAAATTAGGCCCAAGGTTAAAGTACATGCGTTGCATCAGGTGATTTTTCTGTCTCTGTTCAACACCATGGGGGTTGAGAAACTTTAACAAATGCCTCTCTGTACTTTGGGTGACAACGTACCCAGCTTGGATGCAGTTGAGATGGTGGAGCTTGTATCCATGGAGCCTCCTGTGCCCCTCCAGTTGATCAATGAGAAACGATGCTACCTCAAGAGGGTCGGATTCGTACTTTCTTCGGTACAACCCCATGCGTTTTAAAATCCTTCTTAGAGTACGCATACTAATGTAAATCTCATCCACTGAGCCCAATAAATGTAAAATTTCACCATGCCTTAAACCAAGCATAAAATTTAATTGAATCTTGTAGACGAGTCATATTCTTGCCTCGCAGGTGGATTTTCAATCATCACGTATTTACGTGAAACTTATCACGAAATAACGTAAGACTTATCACGTAATAACGTGAAACTTATCACGTAATAATGTGAAACTGAGCCATTTTTTTTCTGTGTGGCAGCAATACGCTTCCTTAGGTTTCATGGCCTTGTACCTCAGGGACACTGAATGACTTCATTGTCACCTGGAGTACAGTCACACCTCGACACTGTCTCTGACCAATCCAACAGCTATGCAAACAGATGCTGCTTGTGTTATAGGCTGTCTTTACAACAGAGCCAAAGACACAGTAAAGCTTTTTGCACTGTTATACCTTGAAATGTCGTGATTGTGTCTAAAGTCTACTAGTGTGTGTTAGTGTGTGGGTTTTTGCAAGTGTACACAAGAAGTGTTTCTCAGCTGTTCAGTGTAGGACGCCTGCTGTGTTTGTCGATGCATCTGTGACTCTGTGTCCAGGAGCTGTTGTTCTATGCTGGCTGCTACTGTCAGAGCTACTGACAATTCTGTATCTGTGCAATTGATCTGCTGGTTTGTTAGGCTGTTAGACTCAGGGGCCTGTATTTTTTTTTTGTTGCAGCGGTAGCAGACTGTCCCCTGCTGGTATAGTTGTTTACAGCACGTATATGTAAGATGGAATGATTTAGAATTTTTTTAGTAAAGGATCTCCACACTGCTGTTAATAATGTTTTGCTGTTGACAAAACAATTTTTACAAAATGACTAATGGGATGCATTAATATGACCTCTGTGTTTTAAAGCATGGGATGTCGTGTTTTAATTGTGCGTTAGGTTAGGCCTAATTTTCGTTATCTTTTTTTTTACCGTGCTCCTCAACTTCCCCCTGCTGGTGTAAGTGAACAATGATGAACAATGATGAACACAATTAATCTTGTTCAAATGTAGTTTTAAATTTAAATGTCAGTGCTACAGAAAAGAAAACTTCATAATGTTCAACCTAAATCTCTCAGATATTGTAATTAATATTGTTGATTCAATGTCAAATTGATCTACTGCCAGAGTCATTTGGTTGCCATAATTACAAAGTCACATAAACGCAACTCTCAACTGGCTAATTCCTCATGTACATTTATTAGCTATATTTTTACACTGTGATACACAATCTGTTAATGTTATCTATATGTAGGTTGAAGACATTACCAGTAAAATGCAGGAAATGTTCAGTGAAACAATGAGTTACTTTGTATGGCATCATGTACATCATGTTGTTCTGGAGTGAGAGACCAAAGTAAATAAATGTACATTATATTGTATTTTTAATTACCAAAAAGCAGCACAATACTTGTGTGTATTTCAGTCTGACTCATTGTTTGCCTTTGTTTAGTAGGTGGTTCTACCATGGCCTGTACTGACATTTGGAGTGAGAGCCTTGTTTTACCCAGTGTGAAATGGATTATGTTCTAGTCATCCATTTACAGAAATAACAGAATTTTACATTGATTTAACTTAAACTTAAAACAAAACAACAGCCCTAAATAACACGATTCTTATTGTATTGTAACTACAAGTCACAATTTACATTTTACCTATATCAACCCTCTTGCCCTCTACATTTCCTTCTCTTGTCCCTTTTTCGTTAGCTACCTCACTCACTTAACAGACCCAAGGCTGGCCAGCTAAGCTACTTAGTTAATTTTTGGTGTGTAGGAACACTGTGTCATGAACCTATTGTGGAAACATGGGTATTGCAGAGAAAAGGCAGAAGTATAATGATAATATAAATACTTTATTTAAATTGGAAAAGTTTTGGCTGGGTGGATTATAAAGCTGAATGGGCCACATCTGCCCCCCGGGCCTTACTTTGCCCGTGATACATACACAAAGTAATAGGCATTGCAATTCTTTCCCCTGCCCTTCCCTGCATCTGTCAATCATCTCATCTCTCTCTCATTCCCTCTCTCTCTCTCTCTTTCTTTCTCCATCCTCTCACCAACTTAAGTCACACCCTGCCTGAACCCTCCCCTTCCCTCCGCTCTCCTCACATGCCTCCCTTCTTCCTCCTGAGATAGCTTTATCAGGCTTGTCACTCTCTCAGTCCTCTCTCCCGCTCTCCTGACACAAGTGCATGTGTGCTAGTCTTTAGGAGCCTCACCAAAAATGAGTTTGCCAGTGAACTCAGAATATCTGTCTTTGGAGAGGATTGCCCGTTACCGCTACGCCTGTTCTAACGGCTCCCCCTGTGCCATGAACAATCCCATCGACATAAAACCTCGTGGCAAGAGAGGGTATGAACAGTCTGGTCAGGGAACTGACCTGTTTGTCAGTTTTGCTTGGTTTTCCTCAAGTTCTCAGAATTTTTCTCGTAAAGTATTTTGTCATCTGTTTTTATTAGGTGTAAATTTGTCTTCTTTTTAGTTGCATCAATAATAATATTCAGCCTTTGTCTGCAAAGTTTGATTTAGACGGGAAAGATTTGTTGTTGTTTTTTAGTACGTGTTCGGTACCTGTTTGTGTGATGTCTTTGTGTTCTCTTATCAGAACATTAGCTGATGAAAAGCTTCACTGGGACAATACTGGACTGCAGGGATGGTTGTTGCTTTGTTGATAATACTTTTGTTAGAGCTTGGTAAAAGGTACACTTCTGCTGTTACATCTGCCTGGAACCTGTATGTAATTGTCTGAATGTGTGTGTGTGTGTGTGTTTTAAGCGTGTGCCTTTAGATTCTGTGCTTTTACTAAATACAGTTTAGAATAAGCTAATTATGAGGACAAAGGGTTCATCCTATCACCGTCCGAAACTTCGGTGTGTTTAGGTGGTCATGTCTGTTCACTAAACATCAGAGTGCTCACTAATCAACAGAGCACTCTGTGTCCATTAAAGCTCTCAGTGAAGAATTTAAAACCGTGATGTGCCAAATTTTTATGCTAAATTTCTCTGATGAAAATGTACTCTGTGACCTTTGGACAATTAACTAGCGCTGACGTCCGATGTACACCTGTGGCCATTTAACCTGTTTTGGTGCATGTGTGCCTCAGTGTGCAAAATATTCATTTGTGTGCATGTGTGCCTGGAGACTATTCAAATTCGACTGACATCAATGGTTGGAGGTGTTTGTAGTCCTATAGATGTACATAGGCTCTAGTCAATACTGTGGACCAGCCATCAGTGCTCACTGTCTGCTACTTAGTTAAGTGCCATTTACAACAGCATCTATTCAGTGTTTTTATCTGTTCCTTACGCTGGACCCCATTTCGTGGAAAACCTTTTCAAAAGCAAAATCAATAACTATATCAATTCTCTGACCACTTTTCTCTGTCACTCTTTAACCGAGTGTTAGGTTTGTTGTTAAACCTCTAGATGGCAGTGTTGTCTTTTACTTACTATTGAGAGCATGGAAATATTTTCTCCGCTCAACAAAATAATAAAACAAAATAAGTTAATTAAATACCGTAAAATAAATTAATCTTTAGGTATGTTAAAGTACTTCAATAAAAAATAAAAATCAATCAAATAAAAAGAGTACATAAAGAATTAAATATTTACGAAATAGCTTTAATTACAGCACAAGTAACAAAAACTTATTTAAAAATATTGACCGCTAAACTAATCAGGTCACGTGACGAGACTACGCAGCAAGGGCTACATTTTATTGGTTACAGTCGCACGGAGCCAGAGAGAAGTCACTCTCTGACAAAATAAAAGTAGAGATACTGGATCATGGATCTAAAGAGAATAGAGAATATAGCTAAAGCTTTATCCAGTATCTCTGTAACGAGTAACAAGCTCAGTATAGCCTAATCTAGCGGAGTAAGAGTACTGTTTTTTCTTCATAAATGTAGTCCAGTAAAAGTAAAAAGTATAGTGATTTACTCCTAGAAATATTTCATTTCGAAAAACCTACTCAAGTAAATGTAATGCAGTAAGTGTAATTCGTTATTACCCACCTCTGCTTCCCACATACAGTAGGAGATGCCATGTTGTGTCTGAGCATTATATTGAGGATCAAAAGTAATTTTACTGCAGTGACATTCTTTGCTAATGAGCAAAATCTGCCTGAAACTAACAGGCGAAGCAACTGAATCAACCTGACTCACATGTGTGACTGATTTATCACCTAACACACCTGTCTGTCTGACACTCTTGTTTATCTCTCGTCTAAGAAAAACCACTGCACCATTTACATCACATAACTGTAGATCTGTGTGTTTTATTTAAGCCTTTATAAAAAAATTGAACGGAATAAAACCAATTAAATAAAAATAACTAGTAGTAATGTAGTAATAATACATGCTGTACATATAAAACTGAAGAGTATATGGTAAAGGTATGTTAATACATTACATATCTAACATAATTGTCTTGCGTCAGCTGTTGGATGTGAAGTTACTGTGGCAGCTAAATGCCTGACACCATAGCCTTTTGTCAGGAGTTCTTAGGGAAACAAGTCCCACCCATGAAGGAATTACAACCAAAACAACCCCTCCCACTTGAGACATATTTAGTCTGCAGCCCAGAGCTGCAACAAGAAGTGAAGAGAGAGAGAGAAAGAGAGAGAGAGAGAGAGAGAGAAGGTTAGTGTTGTTAGAAAGTCAGGAGGCAAAAAGAAAGAGCAAAAGAGTCAGGGGTAAAGAGGGAGGGGGGAAAAGGAGATCTTATTTCCAGCGGTCAGGTAAAAGTAAACAAGGACTGAAGGCAAAAAGGCAAAAGAGTGAGAAAGAATAGGAGAAGCAGTACTTAACTAAACTAAGAGAAAGTACACCTGATAAGAAAGATAAAGGAAGAGAGGGAGAGGAGAAGGATGGACGTCAAAAACAGCGTGAGCCTAATCAGCTCAACACACCACCACCGCTACTGAAGGTGAAGACGCTGCCCTTGGATCACCACAGCACCGAGGGCAGAAGGTGGCCCAGAGGGGTGTGAATGCGTGCATGGGAGTGCGTGTCTGCTGTGTACACATGAGGTGTGTATGAAATGAAAACTCAGACCATGAGTATCATTCTGAAACCACGATCACAATCCACCAGCTCTCTGAAGAACGTGGAGGGAATTTGGTAAATGAACCACAAACATTGTGCTTTTGGCCGGATACCAGCGTGATTCTTGTTCTGTATGTTGATCTGTTCTTTTTTTTTCTTGCATTTTTTTGTCCGGTTTTCCTCCTTTCCATTTTGTCTCCCTGTTGGTTTGATGTGGCCTATTTTGTCTGGTCCTTTCAGCTGTTGTCAGTCTGAATGCCCCAGTTATTCTTTTCTATGTTAACATGATCCTCAAGCTGCTTTATAGTCCCATTCCACTAGAGGGTTTTTTTCTCTGCACAGCCAGTTCTAGGATTAGGAGACTGTGGAGAAGCTATGTTGTTGAAGGTCAAGAGTGCAGGAATAGTGCCTTTGATTTAACAAACACAAATAATGAGTTCCCTCACCGACCTGCTCGGTTCTAAACTAAAGAGTTTAGATTATTGATGAGAAAAACCCTTCAACACAACAGAAACAAAACTTCAGACAAGAAGTCTGATGTACTTTGATGACTAAAACCCACCAACTCAGATTTAGGACCTCTTGTTAGTTCCTCGTATCTGCTGCCTGGACTTGCCTTTGCCTGTCATAACTCATTTCACAGCGGCTGTAACTTTCAGAGATCTCTCCACAGTCTTTTTCTCTGACCCTTTCATGTGGCAGATGTGAATGGTTTCAGGACAACTCTGGACATGTACACCATGTCCACAGTGGTGTTGTGACACCGGGGAGATTACCGGCAGCACATTTTGGAACCCTGACAGGCCACCTTATTGGGTTCAGCGTGTTCCTTTAATGTCGGTTTATTAATCCTCTCTGCATCATCTGCAGCAGGAAATGACGCTAGTGTCAAATGAAGACAATGCTAATTAGGTCTCTGAGGGTCTGTGTTTGTCCAATGACAGATCGTGTCTGTGTCATTTGATTCTACACATAGACCTGTAACTGTCTCAGCTGTGCCTTAAGTGTGGAGCCGAACAACACCTCATCCCTCTGTGGCGCCCCCCACCCTTCTTGTCTGTTATTTGCTGCCTTGTTAAGGATTGTTGCTAGTTCTTGCCTTGTCGTCAAATAGCGTTATCGCCGTTCGACTGCTGGTTTTACTTTCAAAAGAAGACCCTGACTTTTAGGAGGGAATGCAGCTGTTCTTGTTAAGTGTGTGTGTGTGTATGCTTGTGTTAGACAGAACACGCTAAGTGTTATCTACACTTACTTTGATGTGCTGAGTCTCACCAAAGTAAGTCTACAGGAGTTCAACTCTTTTCCATGTTTGTGCACCTGTAGGCTTATTTGATCATGCTTCACGTACATCTAGGTCTGTATATCTAAGAGCCTGACGTATACGACTTGCATAACTCAGCCCCTGGGATGAGGTAGCTCAGACAAACCCACCCCACCCAGTCGTGTGCAGATACCTTTAAGTGTCCTTCACGTTGTTAGCTCAGTAAATATGCCTTGACTTTTGGACAGAATGAGGAGGATCTGATGTTTAATAAATCCCGATAGCTTTACACCTTGTCTCCTTGTAAACCGAAATGTCCATGGGAGTAAGACCAGGAGTGACGTTTATGCACGCTAAATTGTGTGTAGAGAAAGGAGGAATGTGGGACTTTAGATTTGAATGTTTCCACACACTCTGGCCTTTATCATTCCTTAGTTTTGTCTTTCAAGCAGACAGTTAAAAAAAGTGAAGGGTACAAATAATCAGCTGGGCAGGAGTGTATATTGTTAGACTGTTTTTTTTTTTTTTTTTTACCTTCAGTTGTACAGGCGTAAAAAATAAGAAACCTCGAAGAGTGAGTGGCTGTATATGTACTTGGGATGGGAACTGGTTTGCTTTGCTTTCAAACCCATATGTCACTGCATTACCACAGTGACCTCTTTGTCTCTCATGACTGACTAGGTTCTCCGAATGATTCAGTGACAGCAGACAATAAGGCCATGTCACGATTAAAGTGAACGACAGACTGTTATTAGGAAACAGCAAAAAATGAACATCTTTCAATTAAGTTGAAGGACTGCTGTTGAGGATGTGGGGCTTCAAGATACGAGTTTAATTTGTTCCACAACAGCATTTGTATGTCGATTCGCTTGTATCTAGAATGCATTTTCCCCATTAAAAATAACCAAAAACCAATTAATTCGTTCCAGCTCACAATGTACACTTTTGCATTATTTAAGGCCTAAAATCAAATGTGAATTGAACTATTTTTCAGTTTTTTAAATATATAGTGTCAGTATTTAAAGTTTCCGTACAAGTTTGTTGGGTGTTTGCTCTGTTTTCAGAATGTTTATATTTTAAGGTTGTAAAATCTGATAAAGTGCTTGACTAAAAAATAAAAAAAACACCCAACAGAGATATCTCAACTGTTTTACTTAATAAAATTTGACCAGTTTGTGTCTTTTGACTTCCCCTTGGTAGGAAGAGTTTGGTCAATTGTAAACTTGGTGTAATTGGTGTTAGAATCTTGCAATTCTCGTCTTCTTTACCACTAAAATAACAAACCCCTAATTGGCTCTGATAAGGTTTACATAATTTTATAAAGACAGACCACTGAGTTCATGCCTTTTTGTTCTTCATAGCTATGACATTTCCGAAGTGTATTTTCAGAAAACTATGCTCATGTTATGCTCTTGTTATCATGATCATAATTATGACAAAAAGGGAACTCCATAGGAACCATATAAACACTTAGCTGAGAAACACAAGGCACAACCTCAATAAAAGCTAGCGCTATTAACAGATTATTGTGACAGATTTAAACTGATCTCTCTTAGATACATAAGCATAGCATTTCTAAGCAAAGCTGAGTGTGGAAATGAACTAGAAGTCTTTGCATATAAATTAAATGAAATCCTTACCCTGAATAAAACTCTGGAAAAACCTGGGAAAATTCAATTTGTTTTTAAATTAACTACAGTACATGCTTAATTCTAGTTTAAAGCAGTTGAAAGATCCTTGCTGTGTGAGGTGTCTTCAGGCAATGAGTGGAAGCAGCCGGTAGAAGGTCGATTTGTTTTATTGACAAACGTCAAGCAAAACAGGTCCAATAATAAAGCGAAATAAAAACCGGGGAAATATTCAAGGAACATACAACAAAGTTATATAGTACTTTAAAATATTTCTCATATGTCATCAGTGGTTTACGCTTTTTATACGTATTTTTGGGGAGTGGTTTCGGCTTCCCGGCGTGTGTTTAAAAGTGGTATACCAATGGGAGGAAAGAGGTTGGGCCATTTGTGGCCAATGATATTATTGTTCTTGTTATCATGTGATGCCTGCAGTCGCCACTAGGTGACACTCTTGTTCCATGATTCAGCAGTGTTGGAAGAACCTTTTGTTGCTCAGTGGGGGGTTATCACAAGGGAAGTGGACGGAGCCATGAAGTCCAGTCAATCACAGGTGGTCATGTAGATCAAAAGGAATGGATGGCTTCGGGGTTCCCTGTGAGAAGGTAGATTGGGAGATCTCCCATTGTTGTGTGAAGATCTCCCATTGTTCCCAGGGAGTAGAGGTGTTCTAGAAAGTTGGTGTGAAGAGAGTTTGGGGAAATTCTCTTTGAATGTGTGGGGCTATGTGACTGTGTGTGCTCAGGAAAGCCTTTTGGTGTCTCAGCACTTTCCTGCTGCAGACCCAACCAAATGTGAAAAACCACTGGAAACCACTGAAATCTAACATGTGTACTGAACAGCTGATGGCATAGTTATTTTAACAAAAAAATTTTGTCTATTTTTGTATTTGACCAGTTTGTTATTTACAAAATAGACAATAAATAAAACCAAAAATTAAAAAAAATTAAACAAAAAATCAAATAAAACCAAAGAATACTTTTCTCTTCATTATGTTACATGTACACAATATGGATTTTTCTTATGCAACTGTTATCTGAGAAATAACAAAAAGCTTTGTTGTTTTTTTATCTTATATGCAGATGACACAATACAATTCACTTAAACCTATTTTTGAAAAAATGACTTTTTGTACAAAAAGGTTTTGTAAATGTTTGTGAAGTGCAGTTTTCGGACAGCTAATTAGCTGTTAGCTGTCATTTATCTTAGTGTGGGCCTCACTGTGTATTAAATGCTTCCAAAGTATGTGTCAAAGACTGTGGTCTGAGTATGTGAAGACCAGCCAGAAATAGAGAATGTGTCTTGGTTATCAGTGTCCTTTAGGTCCCAGCCTCTTCACAGGTTGTTTTTCTGCCCCTCATACCGCTCTTGTTATCAGGAGGCTGGTTGTTTTGCCCTGCTGACATTTCAACAAAGTTAGCACAGTGCAACTATTTGAGGTTCATGTGTAGTCACAATTTCCATATATAGGTTTAAAGTTTGTGGGATGTCATGTATTTTATTTATAATGTAATATTGAGCTAAACTTCAGGCAGTTTGTAGAACAAATAGTTGGTTATCTAAAATTAGTTATTTTGCTTAGTGACATCTCTCTGAAATTTCACATGTAGAATTAAGAAAAGTAGGATAAATATTTGCAGTTTGCAATATTTACATTTCCATTTGTATATGTGTGTGTATGCAAGTCTGTGGTGTAACTAAAGTGTGATTCATTGTTTAACTAAATTTTTTTCTAAATCAAATTAATGCTCTGCCATTGGGCTAAAAGACTTTGTTATACAAGGGGATTTCCCTTGTCCCGAGCACATATGTAATTAAGTAGTAAATCATCCATCCATCCATCCATCCATCTTCAACCGCTTATCCGGGGCCGGGTCGCGGGGGCAACAGTCTGAGCAGGGACACCCAGACTTCCCTCTCCCTCGACACTTCCTCTAGCTCTTCTGGGGGGACCCCAAGGCGTTCCCAGGCCAGCCGAGCGACATAGTCGCTCCAGCGTGTCCTAGGTCTTCCCCTAGGTCTCTTCCCAGAGGGACGGCACCCGAGCACCTCCCGAGGGAGGCGTCCGGGGGTCATGCGATGTAAATGCCCAAGCCACCTCAGCTGACTCCTCTCGATGTGGAGGAGCAGCGGCTCTACTTCGAGCTCCTCCCGCGTGACAGAGCTCCTCACCCTATCTCTAAGGGAGCGCTCTGCCACCCTGCGGAGAAAGCTCATTTCAGCCGCTTGAATCCTTGATCTCGTTCTTTCGGTCATGACCCACAACTCATGACCATAGGTGAGGGTAGGAACGTAGATTGACCGGTAAATTGAGAGCTTCGCCTTTCGGCTCAGCTCCTTCTTCACCACAACGGACCGATACAGCGACCGCATTACTGCGGCCGCAGCACCGATCCGCCTGTCAATCTCACGCTCAATTCTACCCTCACTCGTGAACAAGACCCCCAGATATTTGAACTCCTCCACCTGAGGCAGGACTTCATCCCCAACCCAAAGGGTGCATACCACCTTTTTCCGGTCGAGAACCATGGCCTCGGACTTAGAGGTGCTAATTTTCATCCCAGCTGCGTTACACTCTACTGCAAACCGCCCCAGTGCATGCTGCAGGTCCTGGTTCGAAGAAGCCAACAAGACCACATCATCTGCAAAAAGCAGAGATGAAATCCGGTGGCTACCGAACTGGACCCCACCCGACACCTGGCTGCGCCTAGAAATTCTGTCCATGAAAATAATGAACAGAACCGGTGACAAAGGGCAGCCCTGCCATAGTCCCACATGCACCGGGAACAGGTCCGACTTACTGCCGGCAATGCGAACCAAGCTCCTACTCCGATCGTACAGGGACTGGACAGCCCTTAAAAGAGGGCCCCCAACCCCATACTCTCGAAGCACCCCCCACAGGATACCACGAGGGACACGATCGAAAGCCTTTTCCAAGTCCACAAAACACATGTGGACCTCTGTCTTCTCTGACCACAGCTCTGGTTTGGATCCACTAGCGGTGTTTAGAAAAATATCTCTCAAACTCTTAAGGCCCATTTTTAGTACAAGTGAAAGTTAAAAAAAAAAACGAATTTCGACATTTCGCATAAATCCAATAAATCTTCTCAGCTACCTGGAAACAAACACTAAACACATTTTGCATTGTGTCTGCTGTTGTTTGACATTTTCTGGTACAGTGACTCTGAAAGGCTGCTCTGAAAATGCAGTGTCACTCTTTGGTTCTCAGCTCAGCATTAGTTATCAGACACTTGCGCTCAGCCTTTTTATCCAGTGTGTCTCCTGAAAGCTCATTCACGTCAACTCCAGCAATGTGTAATTGCTGAGCAATCCAGGACTGAGAATAATTGAGTCATTGATTTGTCATATATTGAATGTGTTATTGTGTAGCTATACTTGTGGGGAACATTTTTGAAAAAACACCATTGTTGGTAAACTAAGATAAAGACCAGGGTAGGACATGTAGTGCGCTTTTCTGGACTAAAAGTCACACTTTTTTCATCCTTTGGCTGGGTTTGTGACTTATACTCAACTGCAACTTATATATTAGAATATATAATTTCACATGTTTGTTATTATTACACTGACAGCCGCTAGAGGGTACTCTTGCTGGCTGGGGGGACTTATACTCCAGAGCGACTTGGTATATGTTTTTTCTTGTTAAGGCAACAATTTTCTTTACTGTTGATCTTCCTTTTTATCTTCTTCTTTTATTCATTTATTTCATTTTGATGGAATTGCAAATACATACATGTTTGGTCACTGACTTGGAAAAAGTCAATAGTGCAAATAAATAAATCTGACAAAAATAAAGTGGATGAGTTAGCTCCAGTCCTTAGCGCTTGCTCCAAAGTTAACAAACAATTGCAGATGTCTGCCAAATCTACCATATGCTGATAGCTTGAAGTATCACAATAAATATATATATAAATAGTTTTCACTATGCATTTAATCAATGTTACCATGAGGAATTATTGGAAATATGAGACATTTTGTAATTAACACTCTGTGAATTATTTGTCAGTGTGACACAGCACGCCACTGCACTCAATGAAATGTGACCTGTGTGGAGACAGTGCCTTGCTCATAGCTCAGTGGTAACTTGGCAGCTGTTGGACTCGAACCTGAAACCTTCTGGACCCCAGTCCTCTTCCTTAACCATTAAGCCACCACTGCCCTGTCACACCCTCATAACAGTTTTTAACTAATTTTGTTAACTAATTTTTGTTGGGTTTCCTATGTCGGTAGATCTGATCTGAAGTGAAAACTGCAGGTTCTCTCTGTAGTACACCACAGCTGGATATAGATGGTGTGACTTGTATGATGTTGACCAATACTTACTCCAATACTTATATATTTACTTTTCCCAAGGGATTAATAAAGCATATATATACAATATTA
>NC_024328.1:20432102-20439184 GCF_000523025.1 Cynoglossus semilaevis
ATATATATATACTTTATTAATCCCTTTGGGAGTTCCCTTTGGGAAATTTAGAAGATTGTTGTGTTAGCAGCATATATACTGTTCAGAGGCTGCCCCCATCAGGCGCCAAGCATGTGGTTCCTCTGGGTATCAAACCCAAGATTCGCTGCTCTCTGCTCTCTACAAGAGGTACATCTTATTCCAGTGTAGTGCAAAACATTTTCACTTATGTATATAACATGAGAATCATTGAAGTGCTGATCCTCACTTCTTTTTACATTTGGTTTTCGACCCACAATTCCTGTTGTTTTGTTTGTTTAACCTAGATAAAAAAAATGAATTCACACAAAGTAATATTGTATATTGATTTTTGTTTCCATTTAATACATAACAAATAACTTGAAGTTAGTCTTCAAGCTCTTATCTGGATTTGGTTAACGGTTCTATTCCTACTATTATTGCAACGACAGACCAGCTACAGTGCATACTGTATCTCCACCGATGTGTAAAGATAAAAGAGAACAAAAGTACGAGTTAAAAGCCTTTATATACAGTGATTCCTGCCAACAGACACATTGTGCAAATACAATTTTAAGTGATAATGATTTAGTAATAATGTGAGGTTTCCATGCAAAATGAAGAAAAATAATATTTTTTCTACACATTAAACCTATGCCAATGGGCCGTAAATCATGTCACCTTATTAATAATAACCAGATTGTGCTGTACTACTATAGCTGTAAGCAGTATAATCCTCACATTTAGAAGGTTCCTCTGAGGATAATTAAAATGTTTGGCCTCGTTTTACATGGGTTCTTTTCTGGTTTTATTACTTCTGTGTAATTACTAGTCCAATCTACTGAAATGTGGTTTTATGTCAACACATTTTAACAAAAATAATTATTGAAGCATTAATTTCAGTTTGATTTAGCAGAATTTTTACAAATTAATAATGAGTGGACATCTTGGAACTGGAAACTCGAAACTGATTTGGTTTTGAGAAAAACATGTACCAATTTATCTGGCAATTTGTAATACTGAATAAAACTTCAAGCGTCATATTTGGATCTCTTTATTTTCTCTACAGTTTTGATGTGGACAATGGCACGTCATCAGGTCGCAGCCCCTTGGACCCAATGGCCAGCCCAGGCTCAGGCCTCATCCTGCAGGCTAATTTTGTCCACAGCCAGCGGAGAGAGTCATTCCTGTACCGCTCTGACAGCGACTATGACCTCTCCCCCAAGTCCATGTCCCGTAACTCCTCCATTGCTAGTGACATGTGAGTGTGTTTTGAGTTTATTTTGAGGATCAATGTCAGGGTGGGATGGTTACCAGATGGTTTTGGGCTGTAATCCTAAGTCTAAGTCATCTCACTGAATAGTGACCTAGTCAAAGTAATTAAAAAAAAAAGTGACACAACACACCACTGCCCACACAACAAAAAACCCATCACCAAAGCTAACAGTGGGCAGCTTAAGCACCCGTGGAAAAGAGTGTGGGGATGGTGCCTTGCTCAGAGCACCTAAGTGGTAACTTGGTAGCTGATGGATTCGAATCTGAAGCCTTCCAGACCCAACTCCGCTTCCTTAACCACTAAGCCACCGCTGCCCCAATTTAATCAATTAAACTGTCTTTATATAAGTCAACAAAATATCAAAATTATATTAGTTAACTAAATGTAATTTGATTCAGTTGACTAAAGTGCAATGTTTACAATTTTTTTGAACACACATATGTAGCCTACTTTAGAAAAAAAGTTTTAACTGCCACATTTTTTTTTGTCTCATGCAGCTTGTCTAGTGTCAGCTCACACACCCTTGGGGGTGCACGCACCACACTGAGAATCCCTGAGTTAATGTATCAAAACATTTCCACTTCGCCCATATAACTAAAATTGTGCCTTCGGTATTGCACACAAACTAAACAAATTTCAACTGTGCTCTCAGTTCAAATATCCATTTATGTATTTATATAGTTACTCCCTATTCCCACTGCACAGTAATCAAACACATTCCATATGTGATAAAAACACACAAACAAACCTTGGCAGGCCTATTTGTAGTCAGCGTACAGTATAAATTGATAGCTGTTTCCCCCACTCTGCCAGCTTTACATTTGCCTTCGCTGTACGCTGAGGCCAACCGGAAATAAAATATTGACTGAAAACCAAGTATTTCAATCCAGCTTAGACAAACAGACTAATGGGCATGAAAACCAATGTCCTGCTGTAACCCTAGACTTGATTCCTGGTGCCTTTTATTCTTGGAGTATTAAATAAGTGACTTTTCAGTCCACTCAAAACCAATTGTTTCAATTATCTCTCTCCTTTTTCCAGTTGCTTTGAAAAAATAAATAATTTATTAACTGGAGGGACAGCTCTCCTTACAAAATTCCTTGCATGACTCCAAAATGGTCAAAATGAAGTCGACAAAAGAAAACTGACTTAACTAAAAAGGTCAGAAACTCATTCACAGATTCACAGAAGTAATATTGTGAAATTAGCCATTAAAGTTGACCTGATGTGCATCTCTTTTCTAAGAGCTCGTCTCTTTGTGTCTTTCAGTCATGGTGATGATATGATTGTAACCCCATTTGCACAGGTGAGCATACCCGCCTAGTGTTGCAGTGGTTTTTGTTGTTGTTGTTGTTGTTTTTTACTCTGTTATATGAATAATCATTCTATCATAATGTCTTCAGGTTCTTGCCAGTTTAAGAACTGTACGAAACAACTTCGGTGCATTAACTAATCTACAGCAAGACAGAGTGTTCAATAAGTAAGTCTGTCAGACCTATATCATAAACATTTTTTTTTCAGATAATGTGTTCCTTAGTGTTACTGATTTGAGTCCACCTATTTAAAGTCAGAGCTGGCTCAGAGTTTGACTTTGCTCACCCTCTGCTGTTCATAACGGGTACTACAATTGCAGTGCTTCTGCAGAAATTAGTTTTTAATTGAATTCTTTCCAGGCAATGTTTCACTGTGTGTGTGTGTGTGTTTGTTTCTATCATTCCAGGAGATCACCAATGTGTAACCCTGCGCCTATCACCAAGACTGCCTTCACAGGTATGTACTGTAGACAGGAAAAACAAGATACTTCTTCTTGTGTGTGTGTGTGTGTGTCTGGTCATTTGTTGGTTTGTGTGTGTAGGTAATTGGAAGTACAGGCATTAGAAGTACAGTGTAGTAACACAAAGTGTAACATAACAACTTAATCTCATATAATAAATATTAACAGAGACGCACTTTACCATACACCAACTTTGACGTAACATTAAAGTGTTGGTATTTTAAATTTTAACATGGAATTCATATTGCAGAGAGAGTGCCATTCCCAAGGATAAATTATGAGGGTTGCATCTGGAAGAGCATCTGATGTAAAAGTTTTGGTCAAATCAAGTATGCGTACAACAAAAGCTTATTTCATACCGGATCAGCCGGGGCCGAGGTTAACAATGACCGCCGTTAACCTGCTGTTAACTTACAGGGTACTGGTGGAAATTGGACTACTGTTGGTCGAAGTCAAAGAAGAAGAGGGAGGCGATTGATTTGGAGAAAAAGAGAAAAGAAGGATAAAATTGTTGGTCTGAAGTCTGGAACTCTGAATGTAGGTACAATGACAGGGAAAAGTAGAGAACTAACTGATATGATGGAGAGAAGAAGAGCAGACATTTTGTGTGTGCAGGAGACCCAGTAGAAGGACAGCAAGGCTAGAAACATTGGAGGAGGCTACAAGCTGTTTTATCATGGTTCAGATAGGAAGAGAAATGGAGTAGGGGTGATCCTAAAGAAAGAATATGCAATAAATGTGGTAGAGGTGAAACCAGAGACAGACAGGTTGATGTGTGTGAAGGTAGAAATAGAAGGAGTAAGATTGATGATGAATGGTGTCAGTGGTTCTGTGCCTCACAAGTGGGCTGTGAGTTGGAAGAAAAGGAGGAATCACTCAATCCAGCTCATTCCAGAAATCAAGGGGGGAAGGACATGCAGCAGATGAGGTTGGACGGAGATGGGAATGTAATCACAAGTGAGGAAAGTGTGCTGAGAAGATGGAAGAAGTACTTTAAGGAGTTGTTGAATGAGAAAAATGAATGGGAACATAGGAATAAGGAACCAGAAACTATTAGGAAGAAGGTAGATCAGATTAGAAAGGATGAAGTAGAAAAAGTGGAAAGTGCTTAGGAGAAGTGGCGATAGATTTTCTGACTAGGTTGTTCAACAGAATTCTAGAGACTGACCAGATGCCTGATGAATGGAGGAAAAGTGTTCTGGTGCCAATTTATAAGAAGGGTGTTGTGCAGAGTTGTAACAACTACAGAGAGATAAAGTTGATGAGCCATACAATGAAGATTTGGGAGTAATTGAAGCCAGGTTAGACTTAGAGAAACCTAGACTTTCTTTATTGTCATTGCACAGAAACACATAAAACAGTGAGTCTGGCAACGAAATGTACCAAAGTACACAGTACAAAGTACACAGTTGGTAGGCCATGTAATTACTTATAGTATGTCTATATACATGATTATATATTAAGGCGGTAAATATACAAACAGAGTTATGAAGTGTCAAGATAAATTATTAGGTAAATATAAATATAAATGTAAACAGTACGGAAGTGACAAATGTAACAGAATGGAATAGATATAAATATAAACAGTATGAAGTGATAAATGTGAACAGGATAGATAAATAGATAAATAATTGTGTTAGAGCTATTGCACAGAATTTGAACAGGAAATATGGCACAGTGCAATTGCACCTGTTTTTTTTTTTTTTTGGTTTTTTTGGTTTTTCGTTTTTTAAAGACAGTTCATGGGTAGTTTGGGTAGGGTAATTTGATATTTGGTATTTAACAGTCTGACTTTGTATTTAACAGTCTGATGGCCAGGGGAAAGAAACTGTTCCTGAATTGCGTTGTTTTGCAGCAAATGTTGCGGAACCTCCTGTCTGATGCCAGCAGGGAGAACAGTCCATGGAGGGTGTGGGTGGGGTCAGAGTGAACCTGGTGAGCTCTGGCTTAACAGTGTCTGTGTGCCACATCCTGGATGGGGGGAAGTGGAGTCCCTATGATCTTCTCCGTTGTCCTCACCACTCTCTGTAGAGACTTCCAGTCTGAGACCTTGCAGCTCCCGTACCAGACGGAGATGCAGCTGGTCAGCAGGCTCTCGATGGTCCCTCTGTAGAAGGTGGAAAGGATGGGAGGGGGGAGGGAGGCCCTTCCCATCTGTCGCAGGAAGTATAGGTGCTGCTGTGCTTTCTCACCAAGAAGGTGGTGTGTAGTGACCAGCCGAGGTCGTCTGTGATATGCACCTCCAGGAACTTGGTGTAGCTGACAACCTCAACTGCTGTGTCATCGATGAATAGCTGTGTGTGGCTGGGTTGGGATCTCCTGAAGTCAACGATGATCTCCTTTGTCTTGTCGATTTGTTTGACACCAAATATCGTAAGTCCACCAAATATCGTACCTCCTCTCTGTAGGCCAGCTCGTTGTCATCCTGAATGAGCCCCACAACTGTAGTGTCATCTGCATACTTTAGTATGTGGTTGGTGTTGTGCCTGGAACAACAGTCATCGGTCATCAGAGTGAACAGCAGCGGGCTTAGGACGCAGCCCTAAGGGGAGCCGGTGCTCAGGGAGATGACACTGGAGGTGTTGTTGCCCACTCAGACAGACTGGGTTCTGTCAGTGAGGAAGTCCAGCAGCCAGTTGCACAGGGGGGTGTTAAGCCCCAAGGGGCCCAATTAGCATATTAGGTCCTGGGTGATGATCATGTTGAATGCTGAGCTGAAGTCCAGAAACAGCATCCTTACGTGGGTGTTTTTTTCCCTCCAAGTGCTTCAGGCTCAGGTGGAGAGCATTGGAGATAGCGTCCTCAGTGGAGATGGCGTCCTCAGATTGGATTTCGTGCCACAGTTGTCTGGTGTTGCTGGCGTCATTGAAGAAACCCTGGATCTTCTGACTGTGGACATGCTTTCCTGATGGCACAGTTCAGGTTGGCTCTCACTGATCTGAGTGCCACTGCGTCACCAGATTTGAAGGTTGCATTACATTCCCTAAGTCTGGTACCTTGTTCATCCATGGTTTCTGGTTGGCCGTTGTAATTATTTTCTTGGTTGCTGTGACCTCCTCCATGCACCACTTGATGTAGCCAGACACTGATGCAGCATACTCCTCCACATTTGTGTGTTGACTGTCTGTTGCAGCTTCTGAACATGTCCCACTCAGTGTTTCTCGTCTCCCTTTTGGTGTTTAAATCTATCTAAAGGTAATCCAGTTGGCGTTCTAGGGAACGTACGTTGGTGATAGTGATGGGAAGACCGACTCTTTTTATTGATTCAAAGCTTTGACTCTCGAACAGTAAAATGAACGAGTCGTGAACGAACCTTGAACTAATCATTTCATTCGTTTTACAACAGGTGGCGCTTTAGCCCTATTGTGGGCGTTGTGAAGAAGGCTGCGGTTCTCAGACACTAAATACTGAAGGCAACATGGTTTGCTTTCGCTGACAAAGTCTACAGTACACGAAATGCCATAAGCAATTAAAACCATGCGAAAAGCTAGAATAGAATAGAATAGCCTTTATTGTCCTTGTACAGTGTAGAACGAGATTTGAGCGCTACTCACTTGGTGCAAAAAAAGAGTAGAAGACAACAGTATATCAAACATATAACAACATATAACAACATATCTTTGGTGTAGTTAGTTATTGCACATAGTTGTATGTTTATTGCACAGTGATCAATATGATCAGTAAAGTTGGCAATGTCCTCCAGGCTGGGCAGAGAGCAGCCAGTGATCTTCTGGGCTGTGTTGATGACTCTCTGCAGAGCTTTCCTGTCTGCAGCTGAGCACCCTGCGTACCATGCTGTGATGCAGTACGTCAGGATGCTCTCTATGGCGGCTCTGTAGAAGGTAACCAGTAGCCTCTCCTCCAAGTTGTTTCTTCTGAGCACCCTCAGGAAGTGGAGACGCTGCTGAGCCTTCTTCACCACCGCAGTGGTGTTTGCAGACCAGGAGAGATCGTTGGAGACGTGCACGCCCAGGAACCTCATGGAGTGGACCCTCTCCACACAGTCACCGTGGATGTAGAGAGGGGCCGGGTCTT
>NC_024328.1:20440121-20440537 GCF_000523025.1 Cynoglossus semilaevis
CAGCTGAGGGCCTGGCCGTCTCAAAGCGGGCAAAAAAGTGGTTAAGCTCTTCTGCCAGCGGGATGTCCGTCCTAGCTGTTTCCTGGTTGCTGCTTCTGTAGTTGGTTATGTGATTTATCCCCTGCCACATCCTTCTCGGGTTGTTGTCAGCGAAGTGATCCTCAATCCTCCTCCGGTTACCTTGGCTTTCCTGATGCCTCTCTTCAGGTCTGCCCTGGCTGCTCTATATGCTGCCCCATCTCCTGACTTGAAGGCAGTGTTGTGGTGTTTTAGGAGGGACTGCACTTCACTGTTCATCCAGGGTTTCTGGTTAGGAAACACCCTGACCCTCTTGTTGACGGTGACAGTGTCAACACAGTTCCTGATATAGGAGAATACGGTGTCTATGTACTCCTGGAGGTCGTGGCTGGAGAATA
>NC_024328.1:20441046-20445245 GCF_000523025.1 Cynoglossus semilaevis
TCCTGCGAGCTCGACTGCAGCGTCGGGGATCCGCGGGTTGAGCCACGTCTCCGTGATGAATATAATACTGCAGTTACGTACAAAACTCGTAGTTGCCATCTGTAGCTCCAATTCGTCCATTTTGTGGGTGATGGATCTGGCGTTGGAGAGGAAGAGGCTCGGTAGTGCTGGCCGATGTGGTTGTTTACGTAGCCTCGCATCTGAGCCCGACCGGCATCCCCGCTTCTGCTTCCTCTCTCTCCGCCGCCTTTTCCGCCTGCTGGGCGGGCTGACCATCTACGGAGACCCCGGTGGTCTCGCTATGTCCTCTGGTATGTTGTGTGTTCTCTGGTAATCGCCAGTAACACAGAGATTGTGTCTAAAACCCAGGTCTAATAGGTTCTGGCGACTGTATTGGGTGACGGCGTCACATAAATTAAAAAAATCACTCAAAAAAGGTACTATATACAGTAAAAACAAGCACCAAGTTAGAGAGCTACGAGCCGCTGCACCCATGCGTGCCGCCATCTTGAAATAAGAAATAAAAAACACACCACAATGTGAAGTTGAATGAGAGCAAAAGAGGCCCGAGCTCTCTGTCACGTGACACATGAAACGACTCTGCGAGAAGATCACAGAGAGTGATTCGTTCATAGTGATTAGTTCACAGCGAAAGATTAGTTCAAGGGAAAACATTAGTTCACAGCAAAAGATTAGTTCACAGAGAATGATTCGTACGCAGCGAAAGATTAGTTCACAGCGAAAGATTAGTTCACAGCAAAAGATTAGTTCACAGCGAAAAATTAGTTCACGGCGAAAGATTAGTTCACGGCGAAAGATTTGTTCACAGCGAAAGATTAGTTCACAGCGAAAGATTAGTTCACAGGGAGTGATTTGTTTGCAAAGAAAGATTAGTTTGCAGAGTAATTAGTTCGTAGTGAAAGATTAGTTTGCAGAGAGTAATTCGTTTGTAGTGAAAGATTGGTTCACAGTGAAAGATTAGTTCACAGCCATAGATTAGTTTGCAGACAGTAATTCGTTTGTAGTGAAAGATTAGTTCACAGTGAAAGATTAGTTCGCATAGTGATTTGTTCGCAGTGAGTGATTAATTCGCAGAGTGTGATTAATTTGCAGTGAGTGATTTGTGAGTGATTCGTGAGTTCAATATGAACAAATATTTCATATGACTCGGGAGTCGGGAGTCACGAATCTTTCATATGACTCGGGAGTCACGAGTCATATTAAAGATGTGTTCATTTTTGAACGAATCACTCGCGAACGACACATTACTAGTTGGCGAGGATGATGGAGGGAAGCGGCGATCGAAACAGGGTAGCTTTCAACTTAGCTGTCAGTCCTCCACGGCAACCATGCTTCTGTTTCATTTCGCACTGCCTCCGGTCTCCGTGGACAACCTGTGCTTGTGGGGGACTCCACTGTTGTGAAGGCCACTGGGTCTGACCGACTAAGAAGACCAAGGCTCTGTAGAGTGGTCCGCGTCTCTAGGTTTACGTAGTCCAAGTGTCCAAACTTGCTTAAACGTAACCTTAGTATAACCTTACAGTCATACAGGATATTGTTGAACTGAAGCAGCCACTGTCACACATGGCGCCACCATCTTGGTTTATGCCTAAGGTTGAGGCAGGAAGTGGAGAACATTATGGTTTCATGCCTAGAAAGAGTACCACAGAGGCAATATTTGCCTTAAGGATGCTGATGGAGAAGTACAGAGAAGGTCAGTAGGAGCTGCATTGTGTATTTGTAGATTTAGAAAAGGCATATGACAAGGTGCCAAGAAATGAATTGTGGTTTTGTATGAGGAAATCAGGAGTGGCAGAGACGTATGTTAGATTGGTGCAGGACATGTGTGAGAATAGTACAACAGTGGTGAGGTGTACTGTCGGAAGGACAGAAGACTTCATGGTGGAGGTGGGACTACATCAAGGATCAGCCCTGAGCCCCTTCTTGGCTATGGTGATGAACAGATTGACAGATGAGGTCAGACAGTAGTCCCCATGGACTATATTGTTTGCAGATGACATTGTGATCTGTAGTGAGAGTACACAGCAGCTAGAAGAGAACCTAGAGAGGTGGAGGTTTGAACTAGAGAGAAGAGGAATGAAGGTCAGTCGTAGAAAGGCAGAGTACGTGTGTAAACGAAAGGGAGAACAGTGAAATTGTGAGACTACAAGGAGCAGAGGTGGTGAAGGTGCGGGAGTTTAAGTACTTAGGATCAACTGTTCAGAGCAGAGGAGACTGTGGAAGAGAGGTGAAGAATAGAGTACAGGCAGGATGGAACTGCTGGAGAAACGTCAGGAGTGATCTGTGAGAGAAGAGTGTCAGCTAAGGTGAAGGGAAAGGTTTACAGGACAGTTGTGAGACCAGCCATGATGTATGCTTTAGAGGTCACGAGCTACCAGCAGCTCGCCGCCTCTTTCTCAGTAGCTCGCCAAAGGGCCAGTGAATTATACATAAATTTGAAAACTTAATTGGCTCACTGGCAAATCTACTTAAGTTTATGTTCAATCAAAATTCACAGTTGTCCTGCCCCCTTCCAACACAAAAATGATTATTAGCCAATTAGCTGCCAATCAGAAAGTTGCGCTGCTGTCAAAGTTGATGAGTCAGTGATGACGTGAGATGAGCTAGAGTTTGTGATGATGACCAGTGTCCAAAACAACAAGTGGGTTAAAACGTACCATTTTCACCAAAAGTGGGAGACAGAATTTTGTTTTATAAATGTTAACGACAAGTGTGTGTGCCTGATCTGCGGTGCCAGTGTGTTGGTCAGTAAAAGGTGTAATGTGGAGCGCCATTTCACCAAAGTCCACGGCAACATTCGCAGGACTTTCCTGCTGGTAGCAATATATGAAGAGACAAGATAACAACAGGCTCTGTTCACCAAACCTGCGAAGAAGGCCACTTCAGCTACAGAGGCTTCGTTTAAAGTGGCGCACATTTTAACGAAGCGCAAATAGCAGTTCAGTGATGGCGGGATCATAAAGGACACCATGACCGCGTTGCCTGAAACATTATTCAGGGACAATAAAAAATAAAACGGAAATGTTGTCTGCTATTGCCGATGTACAGCTTGTCTGCGTCCGCTGTCTGCGGATGCGGTAAAACAGCTGGAATCGGACATGAACAGGTGCAAATGGTTCTCTATTCAGTGTGATGAGTTTGTGGACCGCAGTGATACAGCCCAGCTGGCTGTTTTCATTCGGATGGTGTTTGATGACTTTTCCACCGAAGAGGAGTTTTTGACCTTATTCCCATTGAAATCTACAACCAGGGGAGTTGATGTTTATAATGCAGTAAAGGATTACTTTGTGGGGAAAAAAGATCCCTATTGAATAAGATGCAAAGCAGACCAAGACAAAAATGTTGTGTTGTTTTTGATTCTTGGTTTGTAGAAATTGTAAGTGTGTTACGGTTTTCCAATCCCGGTAAGTACGACCCAATTGCTGGACACGATCTTAAGTCAATCAACACAGTTTATTTACAAAAGTTCAGTGATTTCATCCATGACAACGTGAACGGTGAAGAGGTGTTCCAGTGCAAATGAAGTGACTCTAAACAATTTCTCCCACACATGTGTTTTTCCTGAGGGTTTGAATTCCACTCCTGCATCAAGCAACAAAGAATAGGAAGTTATCCACAAGGAAACTGAATTGACATGGAGGACGAACCTTATATATTCTTTCCATCCCGATTGGAAGTACCGGCAGGTGCGCGCCTCCACCATCCAGCCAAATCACCGTCCAAGTAGGCTTGTGCCCACACCCGGAAGCCAACTACCACAAAGTGATCCATGTTGAAATTTCATTTTCAGATGTCTTTGTGCATGTAAATAGTTTTTTGAAGTGATACAGTTACATGGACACATATAACAATGATAAATGAATAAGTAACAATATTTATATTTGTAGTAATAACAATGTTATGTCGCACAAACACAGACAACGGCTTTATCAACTGTGTACTTTATTTTCCATAACCATAACTGCTATAACCATAACTGCCAAAACTTTACACCAGCCTCTCGTGTCGTCACACTGTCGTAACACGTGTCCACAGCCCAGTTAAAACTGTTATTCCCAAAATCCCACTGCTTCCGGGAGGGACCACTGACGTCACACCCAGTGACCTCCGCAACCCTCAAAACCGGGGTACAGCCCAGGTATCGTTCTCTCTGTTCAGGACTTTCGCTCCGTAGGACC
>NC_024328.1:20446848-20448466 GCF_000523025.1 Cynoglossus semilaevis
TGGTAGTTGTCTGGCCGGGGGCGGCTGGTTGAGCCACCTGTCTAAGGTGGCTGGCGTTCCAGCTTGAACCGTTAGTCAAGTGGAAGGTAGCTGGGCCCAGCTGTGCAGTGATCTGTTGAGGTGCAGACCAGATTGAGCGCAGCTTGTGGGAGCAATTGGGCCGGCATATTTGGAACCAGTCTGAGACTGTGAATAAGGGGTGTTTCACCCAGTGCTTGTTGTCAAAAGACTGGGGAGGGTGCCGTCACTGGAATGGCATTTGATGGAGGACGCAGGCGATCCAAGGGAAGCTAAAGTTCACGTCCCAGCATCAGAAGGGCAGGAGAACTACCTGTAGTGGCATGTGATGTTGCCCTGTAATGAAGCAGCGTATTCTGCAGTGCTGCTGAAAAAGGGAGATTGTCTGCCAGGTGTGCCCATTCTTGAAGGTCTGATTGAACCTTTCCACACCTCAATTGGCCTGAGGGTGGTATAAGGCAGTCCTGATGTGTTTTTATTTCCCGTCCCCTCCACAAAGGTGGGAAAGTCGGTCAAGATGAACAACTGTCAGTGGTGATGGTGTCTGGCACGACCCACCGGGCAAACAGGGAGGAGAGGAAACTGATAACTACATCAGTGGTGACAGAGCCAGTGGCAACCTCAGGCCACATGTAGCTCCCTGCAGATGTCTAGCTGAATGTGAGACCATGGCAAAGGTGGCCACGGCAGACAGCAACAGCGCATGCAGGGGTCCAAGACCAAGAGCGCATTCTGTTTGAGGAGGGCACGAAGCAGGGCTGTAGTGGCAGAGTAATGTGGCAGGAAGCGCAGGTAAAAGGCAGTCATCCAGAGAAACGATGACAGCTGTGCAGGACAGGAGGGCTCGAACAGGCAGCATTGGAGTGGAGGGGGCTCAAGCCGTCAGTCGTTAGGCAGAAACCCAAAAACTCAATGGCAGATGCTGCAATGATCTACTTGTCCTCATTTAATGTGATGTTGTGGTAAGCGAGCACATCAAACACCCTGCACAGGTGGTCGTCGCGTACGGCTTGTGTTGCCCCATGCACCACGTGTGTCGTCCAGGTACAACACCACACCTGGGATGCCAGCAAAGATGGTGGTCATAATTTTTTTGGAAACAGCTGGGGTCAGAGCTGAGGCCGAAGGGCATACGAGTGTAACGGAAAAACCCCATGTGAGTCACAAAAGCCGTGAGATTGCGGCTGTTTGGGTGTAGGGGAACCTGGAGGTAGCCCTGGCGGAGATCAAGTTTGGAGAAAACCTTAGTGCCATAGAATTTGGCAGATAGCGCTTCCACTGTGGGCAGCAAATACTTATCAGGGATCACGGCTTTGTTCACTTGTCTAAGGTCAACATAGGGACGCAGGCCGCCACACTTTTTTTTCACCACCACCAGGTTTGAAATCCAGGGTGATGCGTCAGCCTGCTTGATGGTTCCTGCATCCTGCAGTTTCTGTAGCTCAGCTGTGATGTCGTCCCGGAGGGAGTGGCAGCTGGTGCAGAGGTTGAATGACAGGGGAGCACAGGGCACAGAACAGGTCAAACCCCAGGAGGTTGGCACCGTGGCCAGACACCTGGAAAGTTCTTCTGTCTCTGGCCTGATTGCATGGCAGGGAAA
>NC_024328.1:20448478-20456197 GCF_000523025.1 Cynoglossus semilaevis
GACTTGCTGAGCAGAGACCTGGAAGCTGCAGTGTCCAGCAGCAATGGCAGGCAGATGCCATCCAGCTCCACTGTGCACCACTTAAAGGGCTTGGCGCTAGAACCCAGAGTGGATTGCGGTTGGGCTTGAATTAGAGGATCTCGGTGATGAGGATGTGGACAGTGGCACTGAGCGGCACACCCTTGAGAGATTATTAAGCTTGCTGCAGCGTTGGCATCGTTGCCCGGTGGCTGGGCAGACTGATGTACGTGCGTTGTGAGAGGAAGAACAACAATTGTGATGAACGGCGTGCTGTAGCTTCCTGGTGACCCGCAACATTCACCTTCATTTTGTCGTGAGGAGAAGTGGGATCAATGACCTGAGGGGGCGCGGACATCATCTGCGCCAGCTGGGCTGAGGCCGTGGAGGGTGTGTCAGAAACCGCTAACCGCAGTGTTAACAGTGCGGCAGACTCGACCTACCACTGCCTTTTGAGAGTGGTAGGTCATCAGGGGATGTGAGCAGCTTATTTCGCAGTTTACTCTCTATTGTGTGCTCTGCCAGCTGATCACGTATGAACTCGTCCTCTAAAGTCCCAAACTTACAGAGGCTCGCTAGTCCCCGGAGGTCGGCAACGTAGTGGTGGACCGACTCACCCGGCTGCTGGCGGTGTAGGCGGAAGACAACCCACCGGACAATTACGCTCTGTGGAGCAGCGAAATGTCCCTTCAACACGGTGACACTGGCTGCATATGTGTCCATGGGTCTGAGTGTGCGGAACATGCGCTGTCCCTCACTGCCAAGGCTGTGGACGAGGATAGCCTTTAGCCTAACGTCCCTGGCTTTGGTCAAGCCAATTGCCGCTATAAACGTTTCAAAAGTGTCAAACCAGCGGGGCCATGAGATCGGAGGCTCACCAGGTAGAGTGAGGAACGGCTGCAGGAGTGATATTGATAGCTCCATTCTCGTCGTCAATGTTATGTCCCACAAACACGGTCAACGACTGTGTCAACTGTGTACTTTATTTTCTATAACCGTAACTGCTATAACCTTAACTTCTAACACTTAACGCCAGTCTCTTGTGATGTCACACTGTCGTAACAAGTATACTCCACAAACATTACCAATGATAATATTAATAATTTTGTGATGTTTTAATACAGAATGTGAGATGTGGACAGCAACATATTGTAAATGTTGAGGGAAAGAAAGCTTATTGAGTTTGTTCAAAATGAGCGATGAGAATAAAAGTTACAAAACGTGACTAGCTCTCAGCTATTTTTATTTTGTAGAGGTAGCTCTCAGAGGAAAAAAGGTTGGAGACGCCAGGTTTAGTGACACTAGCAATAGGGAGAAGACAGGAGGTGGAGCTGGAGGAGATTAGAGGGACAACACAGACAGGAAGGTTAGTGAAAAAGCTAGAGAAGCCAGATTGAGATGGTTTGGACATGTGCGGAGGTGGGACAGTGGATACAATTACTGTAAAAAAAAAAGAAATCTGCTGTTTTACGGTAAAGTACCGGCAGCCGTGCTTGCCGAAAAAGTACCGTAAAATGACAGTAAAACACTTTATTCAATTATGGTAAAAAACATGTATTTGTTTCACAATTTTACTGTAAAAAAAGTTCTAACATCTAAAAAATACATTGTTTTAATTTAAAATTTACATGGGATTTTTATTTTAACAGTACAATGCTGGCAGACGTGGTTAATTTACAACTTGATAATGTTGACTTTAGAGTTAAAAGTGTCCTTGATTCCTTATTTTTCTGTACAATTAACGGTATAAATTGTAAGCTACAAATGTATTCTGTAAAAGATACCACAAATCTTGCGAATATTAAGGTCCAAACAGAAATTCCCTAAAAATTACAGTAAATGCGTGATAGTGAAAATGTTGGATGTGTATTTTTAATATCGTTATGTAGTGCAGCCCTACTTTTTTCTGTAAACTTCATACACAGCACATGAATTAATATTGTTAAATAAGTTAATGTTCCAAAAGTCACAAAAAACATTTGCCGTAGTACTTTCAAATACAAACCCTTTATTTGAACAAAATTAGTTTTGTTCCTTTTTAAAATGATTGCAGTGAGCAAATGAGTGGACAGATTTAACAGGTACATACCCTTAACAACAAAATATCTGCAGTGTATATCATATCGAACGTAGTGTTTAAAAAGTTCTGTTAGGCAACTGGATGTGAATTTTCTAAAAGAAGACGTTTCACCTCTCATCCAAGAGGCTTCTTCAGTTCTAACTGGTGGTGGGGAGTACAGCAGATATATACTCTAAGTGTGAAATAATAAAGCTACTTCAGCTCCACCCTGTTGGGTGGGGGCTTGGGGTGAACTGTGAAAGTGTAAATAGTCGTTAAGAGTCTGATGGGTCATTGTGGTCCCCATCAGCACGGTTTCGGTCACCTGCCTCTTTGTTGTGTGAAACTGAGGTGAAACTTTTGGGTATTGTTCCTACAAGTGCTTTGTATGAGGGTGATTGAGGTTGTGTCCGAGTCCACCTCCTCTGTTGATGGATGTTTTTTCCAGGTTGACAAAAATGGCTTCTTTTATCCCTCTCTCAAACCATCTGTCTTCCCTGGCCAAAATGTGTACATTGTTGTCCTCAAAGGAGTGTGTTTTGTCCTTGAGGTGTATGTGAACAGTTGAGTCCTGTACTGAGGAGCTGGCCCTCTTGTGTTGGACCATGTGCCTATGTAGTGGTTGTTTAGTCTCCCAATGTACAGGTCAGTACACTCCTCACTGCACTGAATGGGATAAACCACATTGTCCAGCTTGTTCCTTGGAGTCTTGTCTTTGGGATGAACCAGTTTTTGTCTTAGGGTGTTGCCAGATTTGAAGTGTACGGGGATCTGGTGTTGGTTAAAGATCCTCCTACGTTTTTTCCGAAACTCCTGAAATGTATGGAATGATGACGTTCCCCCTCCTCCTGTTGTCCTCCCTTTTTGTGGGCCTCGTTTTGTTTGTTTGCCCAACTGGGATAACTACAGGCCTCGAGAGCTGTCCTAATGTGTCCCTGTTCTCTTATCTTGACTCCCGAGTCATATGAAAGATTCATGACTCGTGACTCCCTAGTCATATGAAATATTTGTTCATATTGAACTCACAAATCACTCACTGCAAACTAATCACACTCTGCGAACTAATCTTTGACTGTAAAGTAATCTTTCACTACAAACAAATTACTCTCTGCAAACTAATCTTTCACGGTGAACTAATCTTTCACTGTGAACTAATCTTTCGCTGTGAACGAATCATTCTCTGTGAACTAATCATTCTCTGTGAACTAATGTTTCGCCGTGAATGAATCTTTCGCTGTAAACTAATCTTTTGCCGTGAATTTTTTGTTCTTGCAGATTCGTTTCATTTTTCACGTGACAGAGAGCTCGGGTCTCTTTAGCTCTCAATTATATTCACATTGTGGCGTGTTTTTATTTCTTAGCTTTTCGAATGGTTTTAATTGCTTGTGGCATTTTGTGTAATTTGTAGACTTTGTCAGAGGAAACCATGTTGCCTTCAGTATTTAGTGTCGGAGAACCGCAGCCTTCTTTACAACGCCCACAATAGGGCTAAAGCGCCACCTGCTGTAAAACGAATGAAATGATTAGTTCAATTCGTTAACGACTCGTTCATTTTACTGTTTGAGAGTCAAAGATTTGAATCAATAAAAAGAGCCGATCTTCCCATCACTACTCTGTAATGTTAACTCTTGTGATTCCAGACTGTCAGTGAAAGCATGTACATAGGTAGGTCTGTGATTGGGTGTGAGTGATTCAATGTGACGGAGTGAGGAGCCAGGGGAAGGCAGGAAGAGAAGGTAGCGAAGTTAATATTGTTTTGTGGCGTAGTTACGGCCGACAGTAACTGTTAAGGTTGTCTGAGACGAACGCCTCATCATTATTGTCACTGTAACGCTCGGACGGACGTTACAATACTTATTTATATTAAAAAATACATACAAATATGTGTTTATTAACATACATATATTATCATATCTGAAAAAATTAGGTTGTAGCTGTCATAAATATTAAAGTATATGTCTGTTATTAACATCAAAGTACATCAATTTGACAGGTACAAAGTATATTTTGAAATAAATGCAAGAATCACATCTTGTTGTATGGCCTGTTTCTGTTGTCAGCACACCAGTGCGTATATTTAACTGTGAAAACTGCTTTTTTTGTGTGTGTGAAAAGAACCGGAATCCCCGGGGCCTTCAATTTTTTACCGAGTTGGTAGGTGAATGCTACAGATGGAACTACCAGGTAGGAGATAAAGAGGAGATTTATGGATGAGGGAGGACATCCAGATAGTTGGAGTAAAAGATGCAGAGAACAGGGAGAGATGGATTGATTGAACATTGAACAATGATTCGTTGTGGCAACCCCTGTAAAAAGGGACAAAGCCGAAAGGAAAAGAAGATGATAGTAAATATGTGTACAATACTTAAACTACAGTAAAACTTATCTTTGGCATTTTTTTTTCTAAATAAAATACTGTTGAAAATAATTGTATATTAAAAGTAAAAAGAAAACCTGCATTAAAATATTTTTTGAACTTTCATAGTTATTTCACAAAGCTTAACAAATAACTAAATGACAAACAAAAGGTGAAACAAATGAAAATAACAATGATAAAAAAACTGTTATTCACATATCTAGGATATTCCTGGATCTGATGGACGTAAGACTTTGGTTTTTAGGTAACATGCTGATGTATAAGGGACATGCTGCTAAATTAAGAACACAATCATACAACTGCAGAGCTATTATGGACTGCACCGTAATCAGGCGGCTGCTTTGAGTCATGATTGTATGAGAGTATTGACCTCTTGTAAGGTAAATATACACAGAGGCAGTTACAGACAATAAATGAGCTGTAATTAATAATACTAAATCAGTAAGGCAGGTAATAAAGGTGGGGCTAAGAAAAAGCACACACATTGTGGTTTCTGTTTCAAGGTGGATGGTGGTTTGCATGGAAAAAAAATTGCTGTTCCTCATTTTTCTGTTTCATATGATTGGCTACTTTAGCAAAAAATATAGATAATTCTGTGTATTATTTCTTCCGGATCACCACATTCTCTTGTTTGCATCTTTTCTCGTCTTCCTCCTCCTCCTCCTTTCCCATCCTCTCACAGTCCAGCTTCACTGTCAAACAGCTCCAGTACATATTTTGGCTTCAGCCTTGCAGCTGTGCAGCAGAGTGACCACTGTGAATGCCAGTGTCTGCTGTCGCACTAGTCGAATGAGAAGAATGTCATTGACGTCAGTGTAGTTGCTGTCAGAAAGAGTAGTAGCCCAACCACTAACACCACACTAACTGAGGGAGAGAGAGAGAATATGGGGCAGAGAGAGCAGGAGAGGGGGGAGGAACAGAAGGAGGAAGAATGTCCATGGAGCAGTGGAGGAGACAAAGCGAGTGGGAGTGTGTAGTTAAAGACAGTGAACAGATGAGAGATTAATGTTGAAGTTTAAGGATGGGTGGAAGTCATGATCGTTTCAATTATTCAGACGCTAAAATAAAATAGAAGTAGTAGTACATAAGGACAAATAACTTTAAGGTCACATCCACATTGTTTTTTTTATATTTAATTACTCAGGAACATGATAATGATCATGTCCCGGGTGCCCGAGACCAGGTCTCATATGCCAAAGACATGAAATCAATCCTTACATACTGTATGTTTGCTTTACAGTACACTATAGTGATGTTTGATACCACCAATTTCCTTTCCGATCCAATACCAAGTAAAATTCGGGCTGGTATCGCCGATACCTATATTGATACCGATATTTTATCATTTGTCTGTTAAATAAAAAAAATGTGTATTTCAAATCATAGCTTCTTTAAGAATCCAAGGCAGAGTTTTTTATTTATTTATTTATTTTAAACTCTGGAGTGTACTGAGGTAGCTGCCTCATTTACTATACAGTCAACACAACAATAGAAAAACCTGAGAACACAATCATATAAAATATGTCAAAACAATGTTTCAAACTCTGAAAAGAAATCAATACAATTGTAAAAACATCAAACGCTTGCGTTCCGACATTTTACAAACAGACTTTGACCAATAGTGATGCAAACAAACAGGGGGAGAGGAGGGGATGCGCTACAGTTGCATACAAACACACTACGGAGAATGGGGTGGGGAGGGGGGGTGAAATTCAGATGGATATTTTTATCTTGATCTTGTGTATTTTTACTGTAAACACTTTATGGCAGTAGTAGAATTATATTATAATAGTACTACTAGTATTTTTTTTTACCTGAGTGCTGCTTTTATTTTTATTCAATCAACCTAACCTGTTCCGATGGGTCTCTGTTTTTGTATTTCATAATATATTTTTACAGAGGTTAAATAAATATGAATGAATAAATAAAGCCATTCATTGAATAAGCATTTGATAGTCTATTTTTTACATTTCTAATTCATTATTCACCAACACATGTTATTTGTAAAACAAAAATAATAAAAACCCGGAGTTTTTCAGTGAACCGAGCCAAAAGAACCGGTTCTCTAAAAAAGAGCCGAAATTCTCATCAATAGTGACTGAGTGAGAGCACGGAGTAGAGCCCCTGTGCTTACGCATGACGCACACACCCAGGCGGAAGAAGAAGTAGTCCCACCAACCGAGCGTCACTTAGACAACATCTCAATAATTTGGATACTTTTCACCATGTTTCTGTTTAGGATACACCTCATCTCAGAATACGTAAGTATCAAAAGTATCGATATTTTGATTTCAGAATCGATTTCAGAGCATAAAGATCCAGAATCGGAAGTATCGATATTTCAGGACTATAAAAAACAACATATAGAATTTACCGAATTAATCGAAAGTTAGGATTTGAATATACTTTGGTTGGATACATTTCTATTAGTATTTTGAGTATAGACTACCTAGTTTTAACAGCTATGAAATACTAAAAGAAATTAGGTAAAGTTTACCTAAGGTTATTCAATACACATTACTCAAAACAATTGAGTAATCTATCCATCCATCCATCCATCCATCTTCAACCGCTTATCCGGGGCCAGGTCGCGGGGGCAACAGTCTGAGCAGGGACACCCAGACTTCCCTCTCCCTCGACACTTCCTCCAGCTCTTCTGGGGGGACCCCAAGGCGTTCCCAGGCCAGCCGAGCGACATAGTCGCTCCAGCGTGTCCTAGGTCTTCCTCTAGGTCTCCTCCCAGACGGACGGCACCCAAGCACCTCCCAAGGAAGGCGTCCGGGGGGCATGCGATGTAAATGCCCAAGCCACCTCAGCTGACTCCTCTCGATGTGGAGGAGCAGCGGCTCTACTTCAACCTCCTCTCGTGTGACAGAGCTCCTCACCCTATCTCTAAGGGAGCGCTCTGCCACCCTGCGGAGAAAGCTCGGGAACAGGTCCAACTTACAATGCGAACCAAGCTCCTACTCCGATCGTACAGGGACCAAACAGCCCTTAGAAGAGGGCCCCCAACCCCATACTCTTGGAGCACCCCCCACAAAATACCACGAGGGACACGGTCGAAAGCTTTTTCTGTCCACAAAACACATGTGGACCAGTTGGGCAAACTCCCATGAACCCTCAAGCACCCTGTGGAGGGTATAGAGCTGGTCCAGTGTTCCACGACCAGGACGAAAACCGCATTGTTCCTCTTGAATCCGGAGTTTGACTATTGGCCGTATTGTCCTCTCCAGTACCCTGGAATAGACTTTTCCCGGGAGGCTGA
>NC_024328.1:20456374-20457140 GCF_000523025.1 Cynoglossus semilaevis
GTCCCCTTTTTTGAAAAGAGGCACCACCACCCCGGTCTGCTAGTCCAGAGGTACTGTCCCAGACTGCCACGCGATGCTGTAGAGACATGTCAACCAAGACAGCCCCACAACATCCAGAGAGTACTCAGGGTGGCTCTCATCCAACCCCAGCGCCTTTCCACCGAGCAGCTTTTTGACTGCCCTGGTGACCTCAGCGCAGGAGATGGGAGGATCAGTTGCTGAGTCCTCAGCCTCAGCTCCCTCCACGGAAGACGTGTCAGCGGGATTGAGGAGATCCTCGAAATATTCCTTCCACCTCCCGACAACATCCTCAGTCGAGGTCAACAACTCCCCCCCTCCCGCTGTAAACAGCAGTGGTAGGAAACTGCTTCCCCTTCCTGAGGCGCCGGATGGTTTGCCAGAATTTTTTCGAGGCCGACCGGTAGTCCTCCTCCATGGCCTCCCCGAACTTTTCCCAGACTCGAGTTTTTGCGTCCGCGACTACCCGAGCCACAGTCCGCTTGGCCTGTCTTTACCTTCGGGAGCTGCTGCAGGAGTCCCACGAACCAACCAGGCTCGGTAGGACTCCTTCTTAAGCTTGACGACTTCCCTTACCTCCGGTGTCCACCACCAGGTTCGGGGATTGCCGCCACGACAGGCACCGGAGACCTTACGGCCGCAGCTTCGGACAGCCGCATCAACAATGGAAGTGGAGAACATAGTCCACTCAGACTCAATGTCTCCAGCCTCCCTCGGGACCTGTTCAAAGCTCTCCCGGAGGTGGGAG
>NC_024328.1:20458009-20472614 GCF_000523025.1 Cynoglossus semilaevis
GCCCCCAGGCGCTCGCCTGCGAGCCCCAACCCTGGGCCTGGCTCCAGGGTGGGGCCCCGGTGACGTCAATCCGGGCGACGTGAACCTGTTTGATTGATTTGTTTTCTTCATCAAGGCGGGGGTTTGAACCGCTATTTGTCTGATCCGTCGCCTAGGACCTGTTTGCCTTGGGAGACCCTACCAGGGGCGTTAAGCCCCCGACAACATAGCTCCTAGGTTCATTCGGATACTCAAACCCCTCCACCCCGTTAAGGCTGCGATTCAAGGAGGGGCAATTGAGTAATATTAACTCTAAATTGTTATACATTATTAATCCACTTAATTATTAGTAATAATTAGCTAATATGACTAATTACCTATTACCCATTCAGGGAAGGAAAGATTTACTTACTTATTTAGACACAGCAGATAGGAAATCAGCTTGTTTATTCAACCAAATGACCAAAGGTCTCACAAAACATTCACAATATGTATATTGTGGGGTTTCCTTTAGTAGAAAATAAAATACAACTCAAAGTGCTTAACAGAACATTTAAATCTGTTTGCTCAATATATCTACAGTGGTATGAAAAAGTTTGGGCACCCCTGATCATTTTCAAGATTTTCCTTTATTTATCCATTGGTTGTTCGGAACAGCAATTTCAATAAAATATATCATATAGCAAACAAACACAGTATACGATTTACAGAAAGTGTACAAAATTTACATCAATATTTAGTAGATCCTCCTTTTGCAGAAATAACACCCTCTAAACACTTCCTATAGCTTCCAATGAGGGTCTGGATTGTGGTTGAAGGTATTTTTGACCATTCTTCTTTACAAAACATCTCCAGTTCAGTCAGGTTTGATGGTTTCCAAGCATGCACAGCCCACTTTAAAACAGACCACAGAATTTCAATGATATTCAGGTCTGGAGACTGAGACGGCCATTCCAGAAAGTTGTACTTGTTCCTCTGCATGAATGCTTTGCTAGAATTTGAGTGGTGTTTAGGGTCGTTGTCTTGTTGAACTATCCAGCCCCGGAACAACTTCAACTTCGCCACTGATTCTTGAACATTGTTCGCAAGAATTTGCTGATACTGACTGGAATCCATGCGACCTTCAACAAGATCTTTAACAAGATTGCCAGTACTAGCATTGGCCACACAGGCCCACAGCATGATGGAACCACCACCACATTTAACTGTGGGTAGCAAGTGTTTGTCTTGGAATGCTGTGTTCTTCTTCCGCCAAATAACTCAAGTTTAGTTTCATCAGTCCACAGCACCTTATTCCAAAATGAAGCTGGCTTGTCCAAATGTGCTTTAGCATACCTCAAGTGACTCTTTTTGTGGCATGGGCGCAGAAAAGGCTTCTGTGGCATTACTCTCCACAGTGACACCATCTGCAGCAAGATCATGTTGTAGGTCTTTGGAGCTGGTCTATGGGTTGAGTTTGACACCATCCCTCGCCTCTGCTTATCTGAGATTTTTCTTGGCCTGCCACTACGGGCTTTAACTAGAACTGTGACTGTGGTCTTCCATTTCCTCACTATGTTCCTCACAGTGGAAACTGACAGCTGAAATCTCTGAGCTAGCTTTTTGTATCCTTCCCCTAAACCATGATGTTGAACAATCTTTGTTTTCAGGTCATTTGACAGTTGTTTTGAGGCTCCCATGTTGCCAGTCTTCAGAAAAGATGCAAAGGGGAGAACAACTTGCAACTGGCCACCTTAAATACCCTTTCTGTTGTTGTATTAAGCATCAAGCATTAAGCATTGTAAATCAGTAGGAGTTCCGAGGACCAATAAATACCTCCCATTTCCGTTGTGATGAAATTCTGGTTTGTTGTCATTTAATAACATCCCTGGTTCTGGAATAGCTGTTGTTGCTCTTCTCCAATGTATTCAATGAGGCAGCAGACAACAGCATCCCTCTTTTTGTCAATGCTCTGCAAATGAAAGGAGATGCATTTTAGTGAGAGGACTTATAGTTGAAGTCAGCCGGATGAGGAGAGGAGGACAAGAGAGGAAAGAGATAGTGGATAAGGAAATGAGAAGAGGAGAATATGAGAGGAGATGAGGATGGGAAAGGACAGAAGGAGCAGAGAAGAAAGGAATATAAAAAAAGGGTTGAGAGGAGGATGATGGGAGATAAGAAGAATATGAGGAAATGTGGGGACTATGGAGATGAGAGGACAGGAGGAGAATAAGAGACGAAGAGAGAAATAGAAAAGGAGTTGAGATGAGGATGATAGGAGAGAAGGACAGGAGAGGAGATGACAAGAATGTAGCAGATGAAGAGATGATGTCTGTTAACAATTTTTGGAAAAAGTTCTTATGCCATACACAAAGTACTGGTTTTAACCAAATTCATGTTAACATGAAAACCATGGAGTGATTAAAAAAGTCGACTTTTAATGACTTCAATTAGATAGTATGCAAACTTTCTGCAAATTAATATTAGTAGTAAAATTGAATAAAAATATACCTCATTTACAGTGTCCAGGAGAGAACGCATCCTTAAACAAACAGCTCCTCTTTTAGCACGCATCAGCTGCAGAAGACGTGGCGTGTACCTATCAAGTTTCAGCATGAATGTCTCTTCCAAGGAAATTGTTGTTATAAGACAGAATTCTTCTTTGATCTAGTAAATGAGTAGAGATAAAGACATAAAACACTTTCAACATAAATTAGGAAAGTTTCAGTAGACAAATAAGATAAATAACAGTTCTTTGCGCAACATAAAATATTTTTTTATCAAAGTCTTACCTGAGCCTTACAGAATAATGCAGGCCACCTTTCTTTGAAGACATTGACATCTGGGCTGAGGGTCACCACCTCTGCTCTTCGACTTGAAAAGGTTCTGGCCATTTTTTCAGTGATTATCTTTTCATTATTCTTCTTTTTCACTTCTTTGATCAGCTCAGGCCTGTCTTTCTCTAAACTGTCCTGATCTTCTCCAACAGTATGTGGTGGGAGATAATTCACCTCCGCTTTCATTGGCTTTTTTACACTTTTGGCTGGGGCTGCATTTGCCAGATGCTTTCTCCTTAACGTGTTTATTTCTATTTCTGGATAAGCATACTTTCACGATTTCAGCTTGGCACGGTAATTGTGCATCTTGTTCTTGATGCATTGCTGCCAGCTATACATTCCTGCAAAGGACCCTGGCTCCGTGAGCATGGAAACTTCTGAACAAGGGCTTCAACCACTGAGGATACTTGCAGACTTGAAGGGTAGGCTGTGTAAGTGAATATAACTATAAGACATGATATGCTTTGTTTGTCTTTGTGAGGACAATTTCAATGTCATGGGAAAACTGCGGAATTTCAAATGGCACTGGCCATTGAGCAGAGCGGCATGATTCTGGGAGAATAATGGTGTCTTGTGAGGTGGACGAAGCACAGTCATCCACTTGAGGGGACACCTCATCTGCATCTCCACTATCCACTTCATTTAGTGTAGATGATAATCCAGATTCATAAAGTGGATGTAAGTCCAGGGTAACCATCGGCTCTTTTCTTATTATTTTCACAGTGGCCTTGTCATGCAGGTCGGCTGTTGAGGTAAGACTGAAAAATTGGTTCCCAGAATCAGCGTCTTCATATAACAATCCATACTCCTCGTGTACATCGAATGTTTGGATGATGATCAAAACAAGTTCTTCGACTGTATTGGGAATTCCTGATGGAATAATCAACTTCCGTATGTCATGTTCTTCTATGATGACTCGTAACTGCACTGACATTGTCACCTGCAGAAGGGAAGGAGAAGACATTTAGAATTCGTTAAAACTTGAATAAATAACAAGCATCTTTGCTGGTCATTATTGAGAAGAACGGTGAGGACACATGACTGATATGGCATTATAACAGAATCATTCAGCAGACACGTACCTACTCTGATGTGCAAATGAAATGTTTAAGGGACACAATTCGACCATGTGCTGTATCATACACTGCCAAGGGGTATGTGTCTTTAATTTCGGAATGGTGAAGGACTTCAAGCTCTCCTGTTGGCTCTACTTTGATCAGATGCTCATGGTACCACCCACTTAGTAACTTCAGAACAAAGACAGGGCTTTCATGCACAATGATTATTTGAACTATTTCTCCAAAGTCAGGCAATCCCCCTGTTGTTCCAAATTCCAAATATGTTTACAACCACAACCCCAGGGAACCTTCTTGAAAATGACCCCTTAATGCTGTCTTTTAGAATGTCAACTGTCACTTGAGTCATTCTGGACACTGAGAGTGTTGGCCTTTGAATGTTTGCATCATGGAGGCAATATGCAATCATCGATTGATGTTTTCTTGCCATCGTCATGAGAATGTTTCTGAAAGACCCTGTCTGCCTCACAATCCTTTTAAATAATCTGTGTTTGGCTTCAAAATGCATGGTCCAGAGAGCCACAAGTGGTCCAAAAGCAGTTGTAAGCCATGGATAATGTTCAAGAAAGTGGTGTTTCGGTTTCAGTTTCTCATCTGGGAACTGGTTTAAATACCTGTAACAGTGTTCACTGATCTTGCTTTCCTAGTATCCTAGTGTCTCATTTGTGTGGACAGGAGCCATGACAAGCTCAACAACATCTTTCAGGGTCATCAAAACCTCCCAAGTTGGGTTATCTTCTGGTACTTTGTCACCTATCAAAAGGATCCTCAACAAGCACCAATTTTCGTGTGCGTTGCCTCCTAAATTCTTGCGTGATGCAAAAGTCAGAGGAACAGCTTGTGGACTGTTTGTTTTGTCATTCCACTTGTAAGGAAACTGATGGATACTTCTCTCTTCAGGGGCTAAATTTTAGCTCCTGAAGAAAGAAGTATTTCTTGTTGATAAACGCAACAAGACAGAGAGCTATTTCTTCCCTTCCATAAATCATGCAACGCATCAGGGGGATAACCTGATGTGGCATGAAAGTAACTCAATGTGTCAGAGATGGGACAAAGTCTTTTCACTCCACAATGATGAGCTTCAGCGGGATCAGACAATGCTGCTCTGACATCTATGATATGGCTGGACTTAGTCCGTGGAGGAAACAGTCCTTCTCTCACTTCGTGGTCCTGGATTTGTGAACGCTCTCCAATGCAAAATCGACAAACATGTGAGGCAGTAAAACTTTCAACAAACCCACCAATAGAGTGAGCAACAAGATTGTCTGCAACTACAGCAAGTACAGTACCCTTGACCACTTTACCTAGACTTGGTACAAAAATGCCATGATCTTCAAAGGATTTCAAATCTAGAAGCAGTGATTGCAACACTTTTGGGTATCCATATTGCTTCACATCATCTACCTTACAAACAATGGCTAGGTAAATGGAAGTTAATGTGGACCGCAAGGAAGCAGGGATGTCTGCGAATACTCAGTACACAGCTGTGACTTTGCGCTTCTTGCGTGATGTTCCCAGTCGGTTGCATACTTCAAAGTCATCTATGTAAAGAATGAGTGGAAGTGTAAGTTCATCTCCACATAAAAACTTGTTTTCTCTTAGGAATAATCCATCACGGAATGATTTGTATTTAGAGGAAACATTAGATGACCTTCTGTTCTGCAATATTGTTTCTTGAATGTGCCTGTTGTCCACAAGTTGAGACAATAAAGGGATAATTGGTACATACTGCTATGTTATGTTCTTGTCACTATCGAGAAAGTACTCAACCGGCCCATCCACCCCAAAAGCAGCATAGAAGGGCTTTAGCTGGCAAAGATCTTTAACCAGTTCTGAAATCAGTGAATCTTCAAAAATATAGCTATGGTTCCTCAAAGTGTTCAGTATAATTTTTTTAATGACTGGGCCAGGTGCATGATGAAAGGAAATTAAGTTCCTCTACTATTTCATCTATGCATGTATTGGATACATTGAAAATGCATTGCAATTTAAGAAGGAGTAAACCCAGTCTCTTGATAAGAGTTTTCTTCAAGTCAAAATCCTGTTCAATGACTGGGTCACAGTAGTTAAGGTTGTTTTCTTCATCTGTTGGACTTTGGTGCTCAAAATATAGTCTTTCAGTGTTGAAACAGTGTGAATTGCACACTAGGCACATGAAGGAAATGAGCTGGCCTGGTTTGGTTGCCTGTGGGTGATATCTGGACAAATGTGTCTGTAAAGAACTCGATATCCTAAAGGTGCAAGGGCAGTCATGATGGAGACAGGGTATGGATTGGTTTTGACTAAAATGCCTGTGTTGCAGTCTGTAATGTTGAAATAGATTCAATCTTTTTGATGTGGTGAACCGACAGTTTGCACAGCCAGTTCATTTGTAACACTCACATATGAAGTTGGAAGATAGGAAGAAGGAAGTTGCAAGCAGACGTTCCCAAAACCTGCAATGGACAGGACAGACAGGCAATGATTGTTATAGTTGTCATGATTCAAAAATGTTCACTTTAAACATACACAACAGATCAGAAACAGTCAACGGAATATTAAACTTAGACATCAGCTACTTGTTGCTGTGTGTGCATATATATATATATATATATATATATATATATACACACACACGCGCATACACATACACACATGCATAGCCAGTAACATGTTCTCATTCTATTCATCGCTTTTACGTTTCAAGCTTTTCCAGGACCCTGAGCTGTGGTAAATGATGGTAAATGTTTATAAATTCACAATGATCATTTAACCTCATCACATTAAATAAGTTATTATTGTGCATTAAACAACCAAAATGATGCCAATGGTTCACATTGTTAAGTGATATTGACATTTACTCCAAATGGATCATTGGAAATCAATGGGATTATAATATGACAAACGTGTATTTCATTTGTTCATGAATTTCTGAGCATAATGACACACCTAAATTTAAAAAACGTGGCGAAACATGTGCAAGTTCGTTGCCTTGGTGAAGTTTATGCAAGTCACCGCGAGAAACAAATCACTTTAACGTTTCGGTGTTCGATACGTGATGTTCCGCAGAGAAGCGGGAGTCCTGAAACGCAACACTGAAAGAAACAACACGGTTCATCTGCAAACACCCACGTAGCTGCTACCGCCAGAATTTTTCTTTCGGGGACTTTTTTCTCATCTAATACGGTCATTAGACATTCAAACAGCCAAGACGCATGTATCGCCGATTCAAATTTTCTGGTTTGAGCACGCATGCACATATGCAGAAAGATGCTGACTACAACTCTGGAAGATTCTAACCATTTACAACATTAACATTTACATTCCCCATATGACACGAAGTAAAACGATATACAGAAAGTTTAAAACGTTCTGTTAGGCAACTGGACGTGAATTTTCTAAAAGAAGACGTTTCACCTCTCATCCAAGAGGCTTCTTCTGTTCTAACTGGTGGTGGGGAGTACAGCAAATAAATACTCTAAGTGAGAAAGAATAAAGCTACTTCCGCTCTACCCTGTTAGGTGGGGCCTTGGGGTCAACTGTGAAAGTGTCAGTAGGCCTCGTTAGGTCGTTAAGAGTCTGACAGGTTGTTGTTGTCCCCATCAGAAGGGTTTCAGTCCCCTGCCTCTTTGTTGTGTGAAACTGAGGTGAAACTTTTGGGTATTGTTGTGCTTTGTAAGTGGGCGATAGGTTGTGTCTGAGTCCACCTCCTCTGTTGAGTGATGGTTTTTCCAGGTTGACAAAAATGGCTTATTTTACCCCTCTCTCAAACCATCTGGCTTCCCTGGCCAAAATGTGTATATTGTTGTCCTCAAAGGAGTGGGTTTTGTCCTTGAGGTGTATGTGAACAGCTGAGTCCTGTCCTGAGGAGTTGGCCCTCCTGTGTTGGGCCATGCGCCTGCATAGTGGTTGTTTGGTCTCCCCAATGTACAGGTCCGTACACTCCTCACTGTACTGAACAGCATAAACCACATTGTCCAGCTTGTTCCTTGGAGTCTTATATATACAGGAATCACATCTTACCTTCAATCGAGCAGCTCCACAATTCTGACAGCAACCGACGACGAAAAGTCCCTCCAACCGCTGTAGTCGAATGCGCATGCGCACTGTCGTGCACACCTGACAGTTTTTGGGTGTATTCTATGATGTTTTTTTAAATTTAAAAAATAGGTTGTATAGGTAGAATTTACCTATAATTATATATTACACTTGCTTATTAATATAGATAGGTACATTTTAACTAATTTTCCGGGATTGTATTTACCACCCTCTAAAATCCTTTTTTACAGTGTAGTTAAAGTAGTCGTCCTTTTGGACCTAAAATATAGAACACTTTTCCCTTAAAGTAACTGAACCACGAATTCATCTGACCACTCGACATTCTCTGTGACATTCAGTTCACCCTAAAAACTAAGCTATGCTTCTACACAGATTTGATGATTGACTTCTGCTTGTCATTACACATTTTTTACACAGCAGTGGACTGTGTAACCAGACACTTTCATTGTGTCCAACTGTTGGAGTGTTTGCTGAAAAGTTCTACATTGTTTACATTTGACAGGCAAAATTTTTAATTGCAGTTTTAGAAGTTGGCCTAGTTTTTTCAAAGCAGTATTTTTTATTAGTTTAATTGTCATCTCTCTGCAACTGTAACTGCTTCTAAACAAAGCTGTCACCACCCATCCACAGATCAAATACCATTTAAAGCCCATGCATTCTGAAATTAGTCAATATAAATTTGATTCACACAATGTGACATTTTTGGTCAGATCGGCTGACTTTGAAAGAGGTCTGTCGAAAATTTTGGAAGTAAGAAAAACAAAGAGTAGGATGCTGTGAGGAAAGCAATCACTGGTTTGTTTTGTCAAATGAACTATGTCACAGATGATGCAATTGGTTTTCTCTGTGAGTTTGTGATTCCCATGCAGTCAGTACAGGTAGCTGGCAGCTCTGACTCCTCTCCTCTAATACTCCAGTTCACGTTTTTTCCCTCCACTTCCCATCCATAGTGCAGTCCTCTCAGGCTTTTGGTTCAGCTTGGGGAGAGCAGCATGTTTGGCTACCATGGACGCCGAAGCAACAGCAGCCCACCCCCTACACACACACATACACACAGAGCATCTATAGGAAAGCGATCACACACACTCACAGCACTGGATTATACTGACTGCTTCTGGGATACCATGGATATTTTTATTGGCAGAGACACAGAGGAGGCATGATGATGTGTTATGGTTAGCATTTTGTCTGCTGTGGTGTGTGTTTATGCATGTGTGTGCATCTGCTTGTTCGTGTTTGAATATGTGTGTGTGATGTCTGTGCATCTGTTAAACCAGTCAGGGTGCCGTGAAGAAGCCGATGTGTGTGTTCTATGTCGGACAATATTGACATAGAGCTTGAATGGTAGTGATGCTCATTTGCACCATCCCTGTAGTCTTCCCTTCATCCTTCTCTCTGACAGACATGGGCCTGCTCAGCAGACTGTTGTTCATTCTACTACATGACTGGAATTACAGCAGCTCTCTTCTGAATGACAGAGTAATCCTCATACACCAGGATCACTGACTATGACATGTGTGCTGTAAACAAGGGACAGTGTGTGAGAGTGTCCGTTTGAGTGTGTCTTTAAGATCTCTGTGTTCTGCTCTGTGGTTTTCTCTCATTCGGAAACCCAGAACTGTGGCTATTTTCCATCATCACCTGCCTCTCGGCTCCCTGGAATTGCCTTTGACACACTCAAAAAATCCAGAATCTGGCATTGGAACAATTGTTTCTGCATTGGAAGTTTTCTTTTCTGTTTTACCAAGGAAGATTTGCTACAACTGATCATCTTTGAGTTAGGATACAGAGCAAATCTCCAGGCCCGCACAGCTGGCACTGGTTGTCCAGTATGAAGAGTCACCCATGTGTCTACTCGGGGTATCCCAGCTTAGCTGTTTGTGGGGTGGGAGACCCCGGGCCTGGACCATCCATTAGCCCTCTGAAGCGGGCCCTTACTGACCCCTTGCCCTCCTGTCTTGCCACTACAGAGGAGGCCTACCAGAAGCTGGCCACTGAGACCCTGGAGGAGCTGGACTGGTGCCTGGACCAGTTGGAGACCCTGCAGACCAGACACTCAGTCAGTGAGATGGCCTCCAATAAGGTAAAGATAACAAAAAAAAGTTTTGAACATGCACTGTGTTATTTACTGAATGGCACTGAAGAAGCTGTAGAACTGTTTTTTTATGGCCAGGGTGTTAAGGATGGCAACAAAACAAACAAGCGGTTGGACAAGTTTGTTGAACATTAAGGAACATACAATTGTTTTGATGTCATACAAAGGAATTTGCTGCATTATATTAAGAGGCTAAAAATTGGTTAAAAAAATACAAATTTGTAGCTTTACTTTTTTAGCATTGTTTTGGATCAGGAATGATTAATGAAGGTTTATAATTTGTTGACCTTCCAGTGGACTCACCACCCGCAGGAAGGTTCAGGGGGGTTTGTATGGTGCAGTGTGATTTGGGTGGCAGTCATAGAGACTATTGCCCCCGTGACCAGGTAACGGATAAGCGGATGAAAATGGATGCATGGATGTATATAATTTGTTGTTGTTACTTATGTTTTTTTTTTGTTAGAGATTAAATTTCAGAGTTGTTTGATTACAGATTGTTTGGATGTAAAATTTCCTTGGTGTCTGTGCACTGCAGTACCATGTAATGTAGTCAAATGACTAAAGTCTAGTACTCGTCACTTCCTGTTCTGGATGTGGCCTGCTTTTTTGCCACTTATTATATAAAAAAATAAATGAATAAACACAGAGATTGTGGCTGAAATGTTAACATTGGTGTGTAAGATGCAGTATGGTGTAAGATAGCGTTTGTCTATGTATAATACACAATAAATATTATAAATGGTGTGTGGTGTGTTTGGAGGGAAGCTCGGCTGCTCTGAATGCTGATCACCTCTGGACTCAGGTGATGTCACACACTCTGATGTCACGAGAGGAGGGATAAACCAAGAGGAGAAACAGGGAGGACACACACATGCACACGAAGATAGACAAAATAAATGTTACCAACACTAACAGAGACTCACAGGCTGATGATGTCACTACCATGACCTGCTCATGTTCCACCACATCTAACAGAAAAAAATTGACAAATGAAATGAGTCTGCCAGGTTCTCTGCAAGACAGCTATCTGGGGTTGTCATGGCAACAGCCACAGGCCCAACCATCTTTCACACTAAGCGAAATACACACACAGACACATACACACACTCACTCACTCTATAGGCATTACATCCCACTACATCTCCCACACAGATATTAATGAATGTCTGTTAGCTGCAGACTGTCATTCATCAGCATTTAACATTGGCCACAAGTCATCAATGAGGAAAAAAGGAGGAAAATAAACATCTAATTTGCATCTCTATTTAAACAATCCAACCTATCACTTGCCCATGTGTGTTATGTCTGCTTACAGAACTGTCATGCCTCAGTGATGACTGGTAATTGTGCATCTTTTGTGTGGTAAACCCTGTTTGTGCCACAACAGATTACATGGAGATGGCATTAACCACGAGTGGACACACAGTATGTGAGAAAAATATTATTAATATTTATGTATTTTATAGCAATCACACTGTCATTGGATTATCCACTGCTTCCCTATCCCAGTGTCCCTAAGCCTGTTTCCAATATTGGGATTGTTTCACTTCAGCATTTTCTTAGATGATAAAACAGGTGTCATGGGTGGTACATTGTACTGGTAGATCAAGTAATTCTTGTTTTCAAAGTAACACTTGTACAGTTTGTTTAAGGATTATCTCACAGGGAATGTAGCAGCCTGTCTTCCTCTGCTTTTGGTTGTTGGAACAGTGTGTACCAGTCATGTTTAAGTTGAAAGAATTATAGTCCTGCCCTTTTTTCAAGGGCAGGACTTTGAGTTAGAGATGCGATGTAAAATGGAGAGTTTCTCTTTTTGGAGCAAAATTGTGTAAGATATTTTACTTGAGATGTGCTGGTTTTTTGCATTGGTAAATGTGTGTTTTAAACACTCAGCATATTACCAAGCAATGTGGCATCTGTACTGATTTAGCTGCATAAAATCCTACATGCCAGTTTGGAAGCTGACTGGCTAATCACAGACTAGTGGCAAGTTAGCACAGTCTATTTTTGAAACGTGAAGGTGTTGCTAACCATAGTAAAATGTACACAGTCTTTTCATTTTTTTTTATTGTTTTTTTTTTTTTTTTTGCTGACTCCCTTGTTTTCAAGGTGTGTAAGCCCTTTACACATTTGACAAGAATGGGAACAAAATCCCTTTTAGGAAATTGAATTGTCACATTTTTTTTATGTACTGTTTTATGCAATATTAATGAACAGGTCTATTTTCATACATAAGATGCACCGTATTATAAGACGCATCAAGTATGCCGGGATCCCTCTCGTCATTATCCGAGTCAGTCTTGTTGCTGTTAATTAGCTGTCCAGTGATGATTCTGGCCTTCGTGAAAGCACGGACGACATTTGAGACTGATACCATAGCCCAGGCATCCACGTTCCATTAGCAGGTAGTGGCGTAACTCGCCCGGCATTGCCTCCCTATCTTGGTGAATGTGTGTTCGCCTTCTGTCATCCAATACTCCCACGCAGCTCGCAATTTAACTTTGAACTAATTCTTTGGTTAATCCACCCGGAATGATTGCAAGAGCCGAATTAGTTTGCTTCACTTGGGTTTTGACAAAATTGATGAGATGGGCGCGCATGGAGTCGCAGATCAATAAGGTTGGAGAATGTTTCACTCTGTTGTCTACTACCTCAGAATGAATAAAGAAACTCTTCAATAGTTTCCAACGTTGCCTTTTATTTATATTCAACTCTTAAACACTGTCAGCTCTCTGTCGCTGCATTTCTCATGACGGTGTTTCTCCCAAATCCGTCCCTAGACAACAACAACAAACCGGAACAATACTCCATTTGTTACATCTTTTCTTGTTTTCAATGAAGTGTAGTTCCTTACTCTTACTTAGCTTGAACAACTTTTTTTCCAATTGAGAACCATGGCCTCGGACTTAGTGGTGCTAATTCTCATCCCAGCGGCTTGACACTCGACTGCAAACCGCCCCAGTGCATGTTGCAGGTCCTGGCTCAAAGAAGCCAACAAGACCACATCATCCGCAAAAAGCAGAGATGAAATCCGGTGGCTCCTGAACTTGACCCCACCCGACACCTGGCTGTGCCTAGAAATTCTGTCCATAAAGATAATGAACAGAACCAGTGACAAAGGGCAACCCTGCCGTAGTCCAACATGCACCGGTAACAGGTATAAAATATTCCTATTGTTACAGAGAAAAGGGTAGTGACCTAAGTTGGACACAGGAGGGCACTGTTGTTGTTGTTCGCCCCTCCAGAGTCAGGTGTCTGTCACTATTTTTGTTCTGGATTGTCACCGTATTGGGAAGACCGACTCTTTTTATTGATTTGAATCTTCCGCTGACAAAGTCTACAAAGTACAATTAAAACCATGTGAAAAGTTAAGAAATAAAAACACACCACAATGTGAAGTTGAATGAGAGCAAAAGAGACCCAAGCTCTCTGTCACGTGACAAATGAAACAAATCTGAAAAGATTAGTTCGCAGCGAAAGATTCGATTACAGTGTAATTCATACGTAGTGCAAGATTAGAGATCACAGAGAGTGATTCGTTTGCAATGAAAGATTAGTTCACAGTGAAAGATTAGTTTGCAGAGTAATTCGTTTGTAGTGCAAGATTAGTTCACAGTCAAATATTAGTTTGCAGAGAGTATATCGTTCGTAGTGAAAGATTAATTCACAGTGAAAGATTAGTTCACAATGAAATATTAGTTCGCAGACAGTGATTTGTTCGCAGTGAATAATTAGTTTGCAGAGTGTGATTAGTTTGCAGTGAGTGATTTGTGAGTAATTCATGAGTTCAATACGAACATCATGAACATATGAAAGATTAGTTCACAGCGAAAACTTAGTTCACAGAGAGTGATTCGTTTGCAATGAAAGATTAGTTTACAGTGAAATGATTCTTCTTTTTCTTTCGGCTTTGTCCCTTGTTTTTCAGGGGTTGCCACAGCAAATCATTGATTTCCATCTCTCCCTGTTCTTCTACTCTGACTCCAACTATCTGCATGTCCTCCCTCACTGCATCCATATATCTCCTCTTTGGTCTTCCTCTCTTTCTCCTACCTGGTAGCTCTATCTCTAACATTCTTCTACCAATGTATCCACTGTCCCTCCTCTGCAGATGTCCAAACCATCTCAACATGGCTTCTCTAGCTTTTTCTCCAAATCTTCCTGGCTGTGTTGTCCCTCTAATGACCTCATTCCTGATCCTGTCCATTCTTGTCACTCCTAAAGAGAATCTTCTTTAACTCTGCCACCTCCAGCTCTGCCTCCTGTCTTCTGCCTATTGCTACTGTCTCTAAACCATACATCATGGCTGGTCTCACCACCGTCCTGTAAACCTTTCCCTTGACCTTAGCTGACACTCTTCTGTCACAGATCACTCCTGACACTTTTCTCCAGCTGTTCCATCCTGCCTGTACTCTATTCTTCACCTCTCTTCCACTGTCTCCGCTGCTCTGAACAGTTGATATTTCTCTGTGCAAACCTCCACCTCTCTAGGTTCTCTTCTAGCTGCTGCCTACTCTCACTACAGATCACAATGTCATCTGCAAACATCATAGTCCATGGGGACTCCTGTCTGACCTCATCTGTCAATCTGTCCATCACCA
>NC_024328.1:20474267-20527307 GCF_000523025.1 Cynoglossus semilaevis
CTATTTCTACCTTCACACACATCAACCTGTCTGACTCTCTTTTCACCTCTACCACATTTCTTACATATTCTTCCTTTAGGATCACCCCTACTCCATTTCTCTTCCCATCTGAACCATGATAAAACAGTTTGTAGCCTCCTCCAATGTTTCTAGCCTTCCACCTGGTCTCCTGCACAGACAAAATATCTACTCTTCTTCTTTCCATCACATCAGCTATTTCTCTACTTTTCCCTGTCATTGTACCTACATTCAAAGTTCCAAACTTCAGACTAACACTTCTATTCTTCATCTTTTCTCTTTTTCTCCTAACCAAACGCCCTCCTCTTCTTCTCTGTCTCTGACTCTGTCTCTGACCAACAGTAGTCCAATTTCCATCAGTGCCCTGTTGGTCAACGGCACTGTTGGCGGTCGTTGTTAACGTGGGCCTCGACTGATCTGGTATGGAAATCGTTTTATTGATCTGCATATTTGATTTAGCTAAGCGTTTTATGCCGGATGCCCTTCCTGACGCAACCCTCACCATTTATCCGGGCTTGGGACCGGCACTATAAACACGACTTTGTGTACCCTAGTGGCTGGTTTTTACAGTGAAATGATTAGTTCGCAGAAAGTGATTTGTTCGTAGTGAAAGATTAGTACACAGTGAAAGATTAGTTCGCAGTGAAAGATTAGTTCACAGGTAAAGATTAGTTCGCAGAGTGATTTGTTCGCAGTGAGTGATTCGTTTGCAATGAATGATTAGTTCGCAGTGCTCAGAGTGATTAGTTCGCAGTGAGTGATTTGTTTGCAATGAGTGATTAGTTCGCAGTGAAAGATTAGTTCGCAGAGAGTGGTTAGTTCACAGAGAGTGATTTGTGAATGATTCGTGAGTTTAATATGAACAACTCTTTCATATGAGTCGGGAGTCATGAGTCACGAATCTTTCATATGACTAGGGAGTCACGAGTCATGAAAGATTTGTTCATATTGAAGGAATCACTCGTGAACGACACATCACTAAACTAGTGATGGGAACACCGACTCTTTTTATTGATTAGAATCTTTGACTCTCGAACAGTAAAATGAACGAGTCCTGAACGAATCTTGAACTAATCATTTCATTCGGATTACAGCAGGTGGCGCTTTAGCCCTATTGTGGGTGTTGTAAAGAAGGCTGCGGTTCTCCGACACTAAATACTGAAGGCAACATGGTTTGCTTCCACTGGCAAAGTCTACAAAGTACACAAAATGCCATAACCAATTAAAACCATGCGAAAAGCTAAGAAATAAAAACACACCACAATGTGGAGATGAATGAGAGCAAAAGAGACCCGAGCTGTGAAATAAAACGAATCTGCGAGAACGAAGCGAAAGATTAGTTCACAGAGAGTGATTCGTTCACAGCGAAAGATTAGCTCACAGCGAAAGATTAGTTCACAGAGAAAGATTAGTTCACAGAGAGTGATTCGTTTGTAATGAAAGATTAGTTCACAGTGAAAGATTTGTTTGCAGAGTAATTAGTACCTTCTCCCTAATATTTTCTGACTCCTTGTTCCTACACTCATTTTCATTTTCCTCATTCAACAACTCCTGAAAGTATTCCTTCCATCTTCCCAACACACTTTCCTCACTTGTGATTATGTTCTCCTCTCTGCCCTTAATCAGCCTCACCTGTTGCACATCCTTCCCAGCTTGATTTCTCTGTCTCGCCAATCTATACAATTTCTTTTCTCCTTCGTGTCCAAACTCTCGTACAACTCCTCATATGCCTTTTGTTTGGCCTTGGCCACTTCCCTCTTCACCTCCCTGTACTTCAGTCTGTTCTCTTCTGTTCTGTCACTGTCCCATCTCTTCTTCGCTAATCTCTATCTCTGCACACTCTCCTGGATCTCATCATTCCACCACCATGTCTCTTTGTCCTCCTTACTCTGCCCAGAGGACATACCTAGCACCTTCGTACCTGTCTCCCTAAACCCTGCAGCTGTAGTCTCCCAATCATCTGGGAATTCCTCAACATGGCCCAGAACTTCCCGTACTTCATTCCTGAGGTCTTCACAACATTTCTCTTTCCTTAATTTGGACCACTTGATCGTCTGCTCTGTCCTCTTCCTTTTCGTTACCTTCATTGTCATCTTGCACACTACCATTTGATGTTGTTTGGCTACACTCTCGCCTGCCACTACCTTACAGTCTCTAATCTCCCTCAGATTACATCTTCTACATAGAATATAATCTATCTGTGTGGACCTGCCTCCACTCTTGTACATCACCCTATGTTCCTCTTTCTTTTGGAAATATGTGTTTACCACAGCCATTTCCATTCTCTTTACGAAATCTACCATCTTGTACGTCACCCTGCATTCCTCTTTCTTTTGGGAATATGTGTTTACCACAGCCATTTCCATTCTCTTTACGAAATCTACCACTGCCTGTCCTTCCAAGTTTCTCTCCCTAACACCAAACCTACTTTTCACTTCCTCATCTCCTCTGTTCCCTTCCCCTACATGACCATTAAGGTCTGCTCCAATCACCACTCTCTCTCCCCTGGGGATACTTTCTATCATCCAATCCAGCTTATTCCAGAACTTCTCCTTTTCTTCCAACTCACAGTCCACCTGTGGGGCATAACCGCTAACAACATTTATCATCACTCCTTCTATTTCTACCTTCACACACATCAACTTGTCTGACTCTCGTTTCACATCTACCACATTTCTTACATATTCTTCCTTAAGGATCACCCCTACTCCATTTCTCTTCCCATCTGAACCATGATAAAACAGTTTGTAGCCTCCTCCAATGTTTCTAGCCTTGCTGTCCTTCCACCTGGTCTCCTGAACACACAAAATGTCTACTCTTCTTCCCTCCATCACATCAGCTATTTCTCTACTTTTCCCTGTCATTGTACCTACATTCAGAGTTCCAAACTTCAGACCAACACTTCTATTCTTCATCTTTTCTCCTAACCAAATGCCCTCCTCTTCTTCTCTGTCTTTGACCAACAGTAGTCCAATTTCCATCAGTGCCCTGTAGGTCAACAGCACTGTTGGCGGTCGTTGTTAACCCGGGCCTCGACTGATTTGGTATGGAAATCGTTTGAGTGATTTGCATATTTGATTTGGCTAACGTGACGCAACCCTCACCATTTATCCGGGCTTGGGACCGGCACTATAAAACAATGATTTGTGTACCCTAGTGGCTGGTTTAGCCATAGATTAGTTTGCAGAGAGTAATTCGTTTGTAGTGAAAGATTAGTTTACAGTGAAAGATTAGTTCACAGTGAGTGATTAGTTCGCACTTAGTGATTAGTTCGCAGAGTGTGATCTGTGAGTGATTCATGAATAGTTCAATATGAACAAATATTTCATATGACTCGGGAATATCGAGTCATATGAAAGATTTGTTCATTTTGAACGAATCACTCGCGAACGACAAATCACTATACTAGACCGTATTGATGTTTTGGCGCTATTCCAGGCGGATGTTGTTTTGCAAAGGGGAGGTGTTTTGCCTGCATCAATAAAAAGGAGAAATAAAAAGAGTTCTTGACCACGAGAAAATCGACAGCCATTCATCTGAGTCGTCCGTCTGCATCGCACCATATATCTGTGTGTTTGGTGGCACGGCGCAACGTTGCACGAATTATGTTTACACAACCATACTGTAACAATTGTTGTTGAGCATCTTCTAATTGTGATAACAGAGTTAAACGGCATTGTTGGCTCCCAGTGTGCTTCAGTTGTGTGCCATCATGTGTGATGCGCTGTGTGGTTTGGCTTTATAAAATCGGTTCAAGGTCAGTAAGCACAACCAGAAGTAATAAATAAGGCTTACCGGGTTGTAAGGTGCACTGTCGATCAAAGGATTTTAAGTGTGACTTATAGTCTGAAAAATACTTTAATTATAAAGTATAAATCTTAATTTGAGCTTATAAACCACAGGAAAATACACCTGTGAAGTCATAAAGATGTGCAAATCACTGAGAAAAATGCCCCACCTTTTACCATAAATAGTGAAGTTTCTAATATAAAAAATAACCTGGTTATCTGAACAGCAACAAATAAAAGTTGGTCAATGAATAGCAAAAGTTAAAAAGGCATAGCACAAATTTTAGCCAGAAATACAGCAAAAATAACCCAAGGTTACTTAGAATATAAGATAACATGGTTTGTTTGAAATAGCTAAAAGATATTCAAAAACATATATATGTTTTTATATGTTTCATTCATACATTATCCCAACCACTGTAATGTATCTTTAAAAAATGAACAGTGTTTATTAACATCCTGGGGACATTTGGTTATGGCAGTGGTTCTCAGTTATTGTCAGTCATGCCCTCCCTTAGGGACAGAAATGTTATCACGCCCCCACCCCCACGAATTGAAATACTATTGAGAACCTGATAACATGTACAGTATATTTCTTACTGTCACCTAGTTACTGGAGGCATGTTATCATTCAAGCATTACAGCAGTGGTACACTTATGTCCAGTGTGCCATATTCCATTGGAAGCACCTCACGCCCCCCTGGCATCTTACCGCGTCCCCCCAGGGGGCTACTATTTTAAGGCATAAATATATGTTTTGATATTGCTCCTGGTTTATGAACTAGCTTCCTATGCCCAATAATTGCTCTTAATGATTTGTAATGTCTTCCTCCTATACTTCCTTGTACAATGTTTATTGGTTAGCAGATACGTGTCATCTTCAGAGACGGAAGAACATTTACTGAAAACAATAATGGCAATTAGCATGTTCCTGCTAATTGTGTGTGTGTCTTCTCCCTGGATGAATGTGAAATGTGATAGAAGAAATGAACACAGCAGCGATCTGGTAGTGTTGTCGGCTATATACAGCAGGGAGTGGATATTTTTTCTCTTTCTGTCCAAGAACAAATTACACACAAGTCACAGCTATGCTTGGTGTGACACTCTCCAAATTTTACCTTATATTTTGTGTTTGCACCTATTAGGATAACCTAGCAGCGAGTACACGTCAGTGTTTGTTTGTGCGTGCGCGTGTGTGTGTGTGTGATGGAATGTGTTTGTATTTGTTTGTGTATGCTCCTGCTGCGAGTTGCCTGCATGTGTGTGTGTATGTGAGGCCTATGCTGTCCTGCTTGGCTCTGAGTCAATCAAAGCGGCTGGATCTCAGTTAGCCAGAAGCCTCATCTGCTCTAGCATAGCTATAAATTACTCACTGTGCCAGTTTTGTTGTAAAGGTAGGGTGTAAAGTAATCAGAGACAGATTTGGTCCCAATTCATAGAGCTCTGGAAAGTAAGTAGAGACTCGATATTGGACATATAACAGAAGATGTAGTAATGATGGCTTCTTACAGCTGTGGACCTTTAAATAAATAAATAAATATATAAAATGTACCCTCAGGTGCAATTAATTATTAATCAACCCCCTTAATATAATGTGAAATCTGTACATCACATTTCTTTGAATGATTTCACTGACCTAAATTTCAAAGTTGGTTCAGACACTTTGTGGGACAGGATTTTGGTTTTTTTTTGTACAATTAGAATACTGTTTAAAATCATAAAAATAAAATCTAAAATTTTCTAGATATTGAAGCAAGGACATTTTTAATGTACTCATTTTCATCTGTATCAATTAATAGTTCACGGCAGTTAATTGCTTTTATATGATTATTATCAGAATTTAAATCATTGACTTTTGATAGCTGTGAATACATTTTTTGGCAGGATTTTATAATGCTTATAATAATATTGCAATTTTTTTTTCTTCATGTCTATGAAGATTCTCGGTCATCCAGGTCATGGACAAGTTTAAAAAAGTTCTGTTAAGCAACTAGATGTGAAATTTCTAAAAAAAGACATTTCACCTCTCATCCAAGAGGCTTCTTCAGTTCTAACTGGTGGTGGGGAGTACAGCAGATATATAATATAGGTGTGAAAGAACTACTACAGCTCCGCCTGTTGAGTGGGGCCTTGGGGTCAACTGTGAAAGTGTAAACAGTTGTTAAGAGTCTGTTCTTGTTCTGGGTCATTGTGGTCCCCATCAGAACGGTTTCGGTCACCTGCCTCTTTGTTGTGTGAAACTGAGGTGAAGTTTTGGATATTGTTCCTACAGTGCTTTGTATGTGGGTGATAGGTTGTGTCTGAGTGCACCTCCTCTGTTGAGTGATGGTCGACAAAAATGGCCTCTTTTACCCCTCTCTCAAACCATCTGTCTTCCCTGGCCAAAATGTGTACATTGTTGTCCTCAAATGAGTGTGTTTTGTCCTTGAGGTGTATGTGAACTGAGTCATGTCCAGAAGAGTTGGCCCTCCTGTGTTGGGCCATGCGCCTGTGTAGCAGTTGTTTAGTCTCCCCAATGTACAGGTCGGTACACTACTCATTGCACTGAATGACATAAACCACATTGTCCAGCTAGTTTCTTGGAGTCTTGTCTTTGGGATTGAAAGATTCTTGCTATATTTTGATCCGGATCACAGTAATAGCAAAACGTCAAACAAATCCAACACGTCCAACAATAAAGCAAAAAAAAAAAAAAAAACGACTGGAGAAGTATTCAAGGAAATCTCGTACAACAGTTGTTAATACGCAAATCCTCTCAAGAATAACTTCTAAAGTATCATTAGTTGTTTATGCCTATATACCTGTGTGGGGGGAGTGGTTTTCGACTTCCTGGGTGTGTGTTTAAATCTTGTAGGCCAATGGAAGAGAGAGGCTAGGCCTCTTGTGGCCAATGATATTATTGTTCTTGTATCATGTGATGCCTGCAGTCGCCACTATGTGGCACTGCTGTTCCATAATTCAGCAGTGTTGGAAGAACCTTTTGTTGCTGAGTGGGGGGTTATCACAAGGGAAGTTGACGGAGCCATAAAATCCAGTCAACCACAGGTGGTCATGTAGATCAAAAGGAATGGATGTGGTTCCCTGTGAGAAGGTAGGTTGGGAGATCTCCCATTGTTCCCAGGGAGTAAAGGTGTTTTAGAATGTTGGTGTGAAGAGAGTTTGGGGAAATTCTCTTTGAATGTGTGGGGCTATGTGACTGTGTGTGCTCAGGAAAGCCTTTTGGTGTCTTAGCAGCTTCCTGCTGCAGACCCAACCAAATGTGAAAACCACTGAAATCTAACAGGATGAACCAGTTTCTGTCTTAGGGTGTTGCCAGGATTGAAGTGTAAGGGGATCTGGTGTTGGTTAAAGATCCTCCTAAGTTTTTCCGAAACTCCTGAAATGTATGGAATGACAACATTCCCCCTCCTCCTGTTGTCCTCTCTCTTTGTGGGCCTTTTTTTGTTTGTGAATTTTGAGTCTCCCCAAAATCCACAAGGAAAGAGCTCCACTCAGACCAATCATCAGCAACATCAATTCAGTCACTTACAACATTGCCAAACACCTGGCCTCCAACATTTCACTATTGGTTGGCCACACACCTCCACCACCACATAGTCAACTCACAGGATAGTTTACACTTTCACAGTTGACCCCAAGGCCCCAACCAACAGGGCGGAGCTGTAGTAGCTTAATCTTTCACATCTGCTGTACTCCCCACCACCAGTTAGAACTGAAGAAGCCTCTTGGATTAGAGGTGAAACATCTTCTTTTAGAAAATTCACATCCAGTTGCCTAACAGAACTTTTTAAAATGTTTTGCTATGTTTTCTACAATAATATAGGACATATTAAATCAGTCACAAAGCTAATGTTTTCATTAATTCATTCTATTCAATTCAATGTAACAAAAATACTATACTTATCCCCAGGTGAAAAATAAAGGCACACAGAGCAAGAAGTCAAGAAGTCAGAAGTGAATAATAAATATAATGCAAAATAGGAACAAATTATATTATATTAAAAAATTATATTAAAAAATTATTGAAAAAAATTATTTTTTATATTATTTTAATGTAAAAGGTGATAACTGTTGAAAGAAATTACTCTGAAGAAAAATATAAGCAACTGTGAAAATGAAAATGCCTTTTCTCAATTGAATATTTAAAATTATTTCTCATGATAAGGTTTTGAATCTTGTTTTATAGCCTAACAATCAAGGCCTTGATTTGTGATGTCACCATGAATGTTTGTTTGCTACTGAGAACAATACAAATGATTATGTGACTCATTCGTGTACAGCATAATGGGTTTTATTTGTGTATTTACATTATTTCAGCAGTGACTCACACCAACGTGAATATGGAGGTCAAAGCTGACCTCAGTCCTTTTTAGTATTGTTTGATATTGGATGAGGTAACCAGCTTCTTTGTCATGTTGTAAGCAAGGACATTTCATACATTCACTCGTAACAAAGAGTAGTTCCGAGGACAAAGGGGGAATGAGTGGTTTACAAGATTTGTTATATTGTTATTTCTCTGTATTTTTCAATATTCTTTACACTTGTTCTTATTAATACTGTATCATAATAAAATCCTGTGATTCCAGCCAATTGATTCCAGCCAATCAGGCAGCAAGTGACTTCATGTCAGGACCAAACCAAGCCCATGAGGAGCTGTGATGAGCTCACACTTCTTCCACACGTGGCCACTGATTTGCTGCTGTTTGCTGCCACAGAAGCAGGCACTCAGATGGCAGCCGTGTTTGGAGGCTGATTGAAAAAACATTGATGTCTCGTTGCTCTGGGATCTAACTAGCATTTGCGCCATCATCAATTATTCACAACCTCAACAGTGTGTTCCTGTTAGAGACTGTGTGTGGGCATGACATTGTGTGAGGTCATGATATGCTCTCATTAGATCTTGGTGGAACAACATTGACGTTTCTTCTCTCAGAACCTGCTCATCCTCTTGGAAATGACCTGGTGTCTTTGGATATTAACGGGACAGAACCAGGATGTTGCATTTATGGTCAGCATCGCCTTGTTGTTTTACAGTGAACTGAGCTCACAGGATTGTACATGTGGAATTCTTTTCCTGGACAAAGATGAGGATTATTAGTTTTTCCGATGCTTTCCTCAACTAGGCTGTATTTCAGCTTATAAATATACATTCTGTCTTTTTTTTTTTGTCCCATTCTATTGTCTTACCAAAATGCCTGAAGCTAATTATCTTCTATCTGTGTCCTGGGAGTATATAAAGGTAAGATGTGGATCTAAATGGCTGAGTTTACTATTCACTTCTAATAATGGATCTGTATATGGATTTGATTGAAAAAGCTTTGCTGCTTGTGTGACTATTTAGAAGCCATGTATTATAGATGATAAACTGGTCGAGGAGATGATGCTGCACTGTAGACAAAATGATGGAGTGATGACCATATTCCACACAGGGACATATTTAATTAGAAAAGTTACATTTTTAAAATCAATTTATTTTAATTTAAATATCAAATGCCTGGGATCCTTTGGAGTGTGTTGTTGATAGATTTGACAAACTTCCCTTGTTCTTTTCACTTATGACAGAGCCATTATTCGTTTAGAATGAAAGGTGTTTAGAGTACACTATGATGCTTCAATGTATGCAGAATTGTGACTAGATGTCTGAATGTGCTGGACAGAAAAACATGGTAAATTTCAAAATAATTCCATGTCTAAAACATGTAAAAATAATTTGTGATTCAACAGTACCTGTGTTTTTTTTTTTGCGCCCTACACCATGTCAATCAGTTGACCTTTCCAATCAAAAGACAAAGCTAAATTTGGCTTTGCTATAACAATTAGGTACAAGTCTATGAGGAGAGAAGGAGGTGAAGGAGAGGAAGTTAAGAGAGTGGAGTGTTGCAAGAAATACAGAGATGGAAAAGAAAACACTATGGAAAACTTGGGTTAAAAAATACATTCATTATCTCAGACAGCAGGTCTCTGAATAACTGTGTTGACTTCTTGTTGACAAGTTTCTGTTTTTCTATCGCCACCCTAGTCAAAACGAATAACATTCTATTTACCCTGTTGTAAGCAAGGTCTAAGCATTAGATGTCAAGGAAAACCTATGTTTCAAGAACCAGATACATGTATTCTAAAATGATTCTCAAGTCTTCAAAATAATTTATTCATTCAATATTGCTTAGTGTTGTCAAAAAGACACAAGTTGAGCAATAAATATTCCTCAGGAAGTCGATCATTTTAGAAAATTGTGGCTGCTTTGCATCACATGCTTTATCTTGGGAGGTTTTTCTCCAAAAACTGAATTTTTCAGAATCTCAATTCTTTCATTCATAAGATGATAAAACATCCATCGTTTACTGAATGAATAAGGCAGTCCACATCCTTCTGTGGCTCTATATCACCTAATCTGAAGATCAACTGTTTATCCACTAACCTGTCTATCTTCCATATTTATTATTTTACAAAATTACGTCTTAATCATTTGTGCAGTTTAGTGTAATGGGAAGGCATTTTTTGTATTAGTGCTGTACATTGAAAATGTTATCCTAGTTTCCACTTTGACAGCCAGTAAACAACTAACTTACTAATCATTCCTGTGTCCGTGTTTCTTCTGTAGTTCAAGAGGATGTTGAACAGGGAGCTGACCCACCTATCAGAGATGAGTCGCTCTGGAAACCAGGTGTCTGAGTTCATCTCAAGCACCTTCTTGGGTGAGCATTGATGGGAACAGTTCAGGTCAATTGCACTAGGCTGTTAAAAAACAAATGACCATCACAAAAATTGTCCTCACATTAACTTTCTACAACTGTTCCTTGTATGTGACCAGACAAGCAACATGAGGTGGAGCTGCCGTCGCCTCACATGCAGAAGGAGAAGGAGAAGAAGAACAAACCCATGTCTCAGATCAGTGGGGTGAAAAAGCTGCAACACTCCTCAAGCCTCTCAAACTCTAATATCCCTCGCTTTGGTGTTAAAACAGAGACAGAGAATGAGTTGGCTAAGGTGTGTTCATGTGTCCTACGTGAGTGTAAAGAATGAAATTCAGGCGGGGGGGAGGGTATTTACAACTGCAACTGTGTCTTTTGTTGTTTTGCAGGAATTGGAGCATGTGAATAAATGGGGCCTTAATGTCTTTAAAATCTCAGAGTTCTCTGGGAACCAGCCGTTAACAGTCATGATGTACACGATATTCCAGGTGACGATCTTTTCAACTCTTCATCTTATCCCCTGTTGCTCCTCCTGACAATCCAACAATGTCTTTGGCCTTGTTCTTTTAATGTGCTGTTTACAGGAGAGGGATTTGTTAAAAACATTTAAAATTCCACTAGACACCTTTATAACATACCTGATGACCTTAGAAGACCATTACCATGCCGACGTGGCCTACCACAACAACATCCATGCTGCTGACGTCACCCAGTCAACTCACGTGCTGCTGTCCACCCCTGCCCTGGAGGTGAGGTGCACATGCACACACGCACATGTGCACTCACACACATGCATCTACTCTTCCACAATCAGCTTCAAACTCTTAAATTGGAGTTTATTAATGACTCTTTGTTGCCCGGATGATTTTTTTGATCCTTCAATCATTGCCGTCTATTCCTCCTCTCTGGGATGGATTATGTCTGTTTGTTTTTTTAGGCTGTGTTCACTGACCTCGAAATCTTAGCTGCCATCTTCGCTAGTGCAATCCATGACGTGGACCATCCTGGAGTCTCCAATCAGTTCCTCATCAACACCAGTGAGTCTAAATACAGCACCATCTTAACAGCTACTGTATGTCAGCGGCTCGTCTTTGCCTCTGGTGTCTATTCACAATCAGTCACAAACTGAAACCCGGTGTGATATCACACACATACTATAACTTCTTTCTACATCAGTAGCACACACACAAACAATGTAACATATTGCAGGGACTCAGCCTTTCTAAAAATATTTTTTTAATGCCCAAAGTGGATGGGAATAATGTTCAGTCTGCATCCAACCATCACACGTGCTACATTTTTCTATCTGGTCTCAGAGGCACGTGTGTTTTGAGTGAGATGTTGTGGATTTAACATATGAATTCAAACAGAAGGACTTCAAAAAGGAGATCGACGGAGTCCTTTATGGGACTGTGTTCCTGTAACACAACATTATTCAGGCTGAAATCTTCTAAGAAAATAATGAACATGAACATGAACATGAACTGACGGCCCAATCCCTGGACAACCACACTGGCTATGGGGACATGGAATGTCACCTCACAGGGGGGAAAAGAGCCTGAGCTCGTGTGGGAGGTTGAGCGATACCGATTGGATATAATTGGGCTCACCTCCACGCACACTCTGGGCTCTGGGACCCAACTCCTTGAGAGAGGTTGGACTCTGTTCTACTCCGGAGTTGCTCGTGGTGAGAGGCGGCGTGCTGGCGTAGGCTTACTTATAGCTCCCCAGCTTGCCAGTCGTGTGTTGGAGTTCTGCCCACTGAGCAAGAGTGTCGCTTCCCTGCGCCTTCGGGTCAGGGATAGGTGTCTCACTGTTGTTTCGGCCTACAGTGAATAGCAGTGTAGAATACCCGGCCTTCTTGCAGGCACTGGGAGGGGTATTGGACAGTGCTCCTCCCAGGGATACCATCGTCCTGTTGGGGGACTTCAACACCCACATGGGCAGCGACAGTGACACCTGGAGGGGCGTGATTGGGAAGAACAGCCTCCCCGACCTAAATCCGAGTGGTGTTTTGTTATTGGACTTCTGTGCTAGTCACAGTTTGTCCATAACAAACACCATGTTCAAACATAAGGGCGTCCATCAGTGCACTTGGCACCAGGACCCCCTAGGCCGGAGGTCAATGATTGACTTTGTAGTTGTGTCATCTGACATCCGGCTGTATGTATTGGACACTAGGGTGAAGAGAGAGGCTGAGCTGTCAACTGATCACCACCTGGTGGTGAGTTGGCTCCGCTTACAGGGGGCAAAGCTGGAGAGACCTGGCAGGCCCAAATGTATCGTGAGGGTCTGTTGGGAACGTCTGGCGGAATCCCCGGTGAGGGGGGCCTTCAACTCCCACTTCCGGGAGAGCTTTGAACAGGTCCCGAGGGAGGCTGGAGACATCGAGTCTGAGTGTACTATGTTCTCCACTTCCATTGTTGGCGTGGCTGTCTGAAGCTGAGGCCGTAAGGTCTCCAGTGCCTGTCGTGGTGGCAATTCCCGAACCCGGTGGTGGACACCGGAGATAGGGGAAGTCGTCAAGCTTAAGAAGGAGTCCTACCGAACCTGGTTGGTTCGTGGGACTACTGAGGCAGTCGACAGGTACGGGCAGGCCAAGCGGACTGCGGCTCGGGTAGTCACAGAAGCAAAAACTCGGGTCCGGGAAAAGTTCGGGGAGGCCATGGAGGAGGACTACCGTTCAGCCTCGAAAAATTCTGGCAAACCATCCAGTGCCTGAGGAAGGGGAAGCAGTATCCCACCACTGCTGTTCACAGCGTGGAGGGGGATCTGGAGGAGGGGCTGTTGACCTCAACTAAGCATGTCGTCGGGATGTGGAAGGAATATTTCGAGGATCCCCTCAATCCCATTGACACGCCTTCCGCGGAGGGAGCTAAGACTCAAAAATACGCCGGGGGTGGATGAGATGAATGAATGAATAATTCTTCAAAGACCACACTGCAGCCAGGTGGAATTTGTTTTCAGTACAAACAGACGTAACGTATAACATATAGCATAAGACTGGGGGCACAGATTGAGACATTAGGGATATGCAAACTCACAGCTCCGACATCAAGCAATTCTCAATTCGTGATCTATGATTATCTGCTGCAGTTCAGAAGTTGTATGGCAGCGGGGATAAAGCTGTTTTTAAAACTTGTTGTTCTGGTGGCAATTGTCCTGTAGCGCCTTCCGGAGGGCAGAAGCTGAAATGTATAGTGTGCAGGGTGAGTGGGGTCCGAGATGATTGTGGGCTCTACATACAGTTCTTTTATGGTGTAGTGAATCCAGGGATGGGAGGGGGCTGCCAATGATTTTTGATATTCTGTTGATTATGCGCTGCAGTTTCTTCCGGTAGAGTCTATCAAGNNTGAACCAGACTGTGATGGATGAGGTTAGAATGCTTTCAACAATGGCTGTGTAGAACCGGACCAGTAGATGAGGTTTCACTCTGAACTTCTTGAGCTGTCGGAGGTGGAAGAGTCTTTGCTGGGCTTTTTTGTGGATGTGATCTGCATTTGTTTTCCATTTGAGGTCATTGCTTATGTGAGTGCCGAGGAGTTTGACAGAGTCAGTGATGGAGATGGGTTCACCTGGGTACACAGGAGTTTTGAGAGATGGCTGGGGTCTGAGGTCGACAATGAGCTGTTTTGTTTTTGCTGTGTGTCTGTAAGGTGAAGGCTATGGTCTGTGCACCAGGTCATAGTTTGGTTGATCTGTGCACGGTATTCAGATTCTTGGTTGTTGGTGATGAGTCCTATGATGGTTGTGTCGTCTGCGTATTTATTTATGTTGACAGATCCATGGTGTGTTTTGAGTTGGTTAGTGTAGATAGAGAAGAGCCAGGGAGAAAGAAAGCAACCTTGTGGAGTGCCCGTACTGAGGGACAGAGGGAGGATATGTTGTGGCAGATGCATGGGTTGATTTCCATGTCCAGTAATGTGTCGAGCAGTATGGCTGGTTTTATGGTGTTGAAGGCAGAGCTGAAATCCATGAATAGTATGCGTGCGTATGTGTTGGCAGACTCCAGGTGGTTCAGAGTGTGGTGGATTTCCAGGTTTACGGTGTCCTCGACAGATCGATTAGCTTTGTAGATCCGCCCTGAGTACCTCGAGTCTCTGGATGCTGTGGGGCTGTCGGTTGACACGTCTCGGCAGCATCGGGTGGCAGTCCAGGACAGTACCCCTGGACTGGCAGACTGGGGTGGTGGTGCCTCTTTTCAAAAAGGGGGACCGGAGGGTGTGTTCTAACTATCAGGGGATTACACTCCTATTCCAGGGTACTGTAGAGGAGAATCCGGCCGATAGTCGAACCTCGGATTTAAGAGGAACAATGCGGTTTTTGTCCTGGTCATGGAACACTGGACCAGTTCTATACCCTCCACAGGGTGCTTGAGGGTTCATGGGAGTATGCCCAACCGGTCCACATGTGTTTTGTGGGCATGGAAAAGGCTTTCAACCGTGTCCCTTGTGGTATTCTGTGTGGGGTGCTCCGAGAGTATGGGGTCGGGAGCCCTCTTCTAAGGGCTGTCCGGTCCCTATACGATCGGAGTAGGAGCTTGGTTCGCATTGCCAGCAGTAAGTCGGAGCTGTTCCCGGTGCATGTTGGACTACGGCAGGGCTCCCCTTTGTCACCTCACAAGTGTTGGGTAGGGTCCAGTTTGGGAGCCATCGGATTTCATCTCTGCTTTTTGCAGATGATGTTGTCTTGTTGGCTTCTTCGAGCCAGACCTGCAACATGCACTGGGGCGGTTTGCAGTCGAATGTAAAGCCGCTGGGATGAGAATTATCACCTCTAAGTCCGAGGCCATGGTTCTTGACCAGAAAAATGTGGTTTCCACCCTCTGGGTTAAGGAGGAAGTCCTGCCTCAGGTGGAGGAGTTTAAGTGTCTTGGGGTCTTGTTCACGAGTGACGGTAGGATGGAACGTGAGATTGACAGGCGGATTGGTGCAGCGGTCGCTGTAATGGTCCATTGTGGTGGAGAAGGAGCTGAGCCGAAAGGCAAAGCTCTCAATTTACCGGTCGATCTACGTTCCTACCCTCACCTATGATCATGAGCTCTGGGTCATGACCGAAAGAACGGGATCCCGAATACAAGCGGTTGAAATGAGCTTTCTCCGCACGGTGGCAAAGCGCTCCCTTAGAGATAGGATGAGCTCTGTCACACGGGAGGAGGTCGAAGTAGAGCCACTGCTCCTCCACATCGAGAGGAGTCAGCTGAGGTGGCTTGGGCATATACATCGCATGCCCCCCGGACGCCTCCCTCGGGAGGTGCTCGGGTCCTGTCCCTCTGGGAGGAGACCTAGGGGAAGACCTAGGACACGCTGGAGCGACTAAGTCGCACGGCTGGCCTGGGAGCACCTTAGGGTCCCCCCAGAAGAGCTGGAGGAAGTGTCGAGGGAGAGGGAAGTCTGGGTGTCCCTGCTCAGACTGTTGCCCTCGCGACCCGGCCCCGGATAAGTGGTTGATGATGGATGGATAGATGGATGGCAAGTGATTGGTAGATATACAGTATGGTTTCCAGGAGACAGAAATAATGCAAAAACAAAATTATATATATACATATACAGTGAAATCTCGAGATACGAGCAAAATCCGTTCTAGCTCGTAACTCGAGGTGCTCGTATCTCGAATCATTTTTCCCCATAAGAAATAACAGAAAAAAAAAAGTATCTGTTCTGTCCCTCTAAAAAACTCATTAGTGCTTATAACAATGGAGAAAAAAAATGTTTTTAATTGCTAAAGGGACATGGGGAAAAATTGAACGTTTCTTGTGACTAAACCGGAGACAAGAAAGGTAGCGCTGCTGCTAACGATAACAGGGCCACAGGCCATAGAAGTATTTAACACGTTTGTCTTTGACAGTCCTGATGATAGTGAAAAGTTGGATGTAGTGCTTAGTAAATTTGACACACACAGCAGTCGGAGGACGTGATGATAAGCTGCATGCGCTGTGGCTTACGGCACATGCCTAAACAGTGTCCATTGTTTGGTAAGCAATGCTCCAGTTGCCAAGGCAAGAAACACTTTGCTAAACAATGCTTTTCCAAGGCAAAAGAGGGGAAGAGAGGAAAAACTGTAAACTTAGTGGAGAAGCCTGATCTCAGTGACACGTTCTTTGTTGGTATGGTGAAAGTGAACAAATAAACAATCCAGACAATGTAATTGATGTCACTAGAGAAGATAAATGAATAGCTCCCCTAATGATAAATGGGACTGTAGTCAACACGAGATTGGACACTAGTGCGAAAGCAAAACTCATAAGCATGTGTGATATAAAGGCAATGAAAAATAAGCCACAAATAAAAAGGAAAGATTCTGGACTGAAAGACTACAATGGGCGTCCAATTAAATGTTTGGGCACATGCAGGTTAAGTGTTGCAGTAAAAGGGAAAGTGCTCTACCTCTTTTTTGTTGTGAATGAGGGACTTGAATCACTTCTGGGTGACAGAGCCTGTGAAGAACTGGGGCTTGTGAAAAGAGTGTATCGCATCATACCAACCATAAACCCAGTAAATTACTCTATGGAAACAAAAGTTCAGAACTTTTCAGATGTTTTCCAGGGTTTTGGTGTTTTGCCCTTCACATACAAAATACAGTTGAAAGAAGGTTATCCACCAGTTGTGCATGCAGCACATTGAGTTCCTGCTCCACTGAGAGACGGCCTAAAGAAAGAAATTGACAGAATGATCATGCTAGGGGTGATCAAAAAAGTCAATGAGCCAACAGACTGGGTCAACTCAATGGTCGTCACAAAGAAAAAGAATCGAGAGTTTAGAATATATTAGACTCTAAATACCTAAATGAGAGCATAAAATGTGAACATTATCAAATACCCACACTCGGAGAGGTCATCAGTGAAATGTCAGGTGCCTGCTACATTACGAAGCTTGATGCCTCACATAGCTTCTGGCAGCTGAAACTGGATGAAAGCAGTGCACGTATTCTCAGAAGGATTTTAAAAAACATGGGGTTGTAAGAAAGAACGAATCCGAGCCTCTTGGTGGTGTCGTTCCTAATTGATCAACTGGAAGGGCACGGAAGGCACCATGAATACAACTTATACATTGTTACCTAAGTACGATTTATCACATAAATACGTGAAAAGTTATCACGAAATAACGTGATAGTTATCACGAAATAACATGAAACTTATCACGTAATTACGTTAAACTTATCACGAAATAACATGAATCTTATCACGTAATTACGTGGTACTGAGACAGGTTATTTTTCTTAGTGTGGCAGCAATACGCTTTCGTAGATTTCTGTAGCCATTCTTTTAATAATCCTAATGAGCCTTGAGGTATACGCACAGGAAGCACAACTGCCTGTGCTTAGCCTAAGGTTTCTCGTGAGCACAAGAAAGTATCTCGTGCTCAGGAGAAACGTAAAAATATAGTATATAAGGATTCCTGTGATATAAAATAAAATGTGATTTTAATTATGCTTATGAGTTCTTACCTTCGAGACAGACGATACAATAATGGCTAATGGTGGCATGTGCGGAGGAGGAGTGAGGAAGGGAGGGAAGAGAGTTGGCCCGTACGTAGACCCTTGAATCCGTACCCTACCTTGCATGTACACTATGTAACTTACATAAACTTAGAATTAACTTAACTTCTGTGAGATGGCGTGGGATGCTCCAAGTGCTCAGCCACCTAGCGTTGGCGTCTGTAAGCATGCTTATATCTCAAATCTTTACTCGTATCTAGAAGCAAAAATTTACTCAAAAGCTTGCTTGTATCTTGAGGTTCCACAGTATATATATATATACTGTACATAGACGAACACAGAACCAAAAGACCTACTTACAACCCGGATGGACCAATTATATATATATATATATATATAAAGATTATGGCATGCCGTTCAGGAAATTAATCTTTGAATACATATACAAAAAGTCTGAATATATATACAAAAATCCTGAATATATATACAAGAAACCGGAATATATATACAAAAATATGAAGCGTATTTGACCACACTGTTGGTACCGGTGCGCAACTATGCCTGCTACCACCGATCAGGCGGCACAGGAGATCCCCATAAAACAGCCCCTGCATATGTCATGGTTAAATTTGTAATACAAGTATTACAAAATAAAACAGTGAATGCTGTGTAATAGAAAATGTAATAAATACGTTAAAGAGAATAAGAAAGTCATAAAATTGTTAACTAAGCTAAGCTCACTGAATCAGTGGGGGATTCAGAGTAACGTAATGATAATTTAAGAGTGATAAAAATTGTTATAATTCGTTATAAATACTTGTTGGGAAATATATTATTTCTATATGTTATTATTTGATAATGCTTACCATTGTGCTGACGATCATTATGAACGTCTCCCAGAAAGGAAAAGAGCAACAGTAATGCAAACAGTGATTTATGTTAACTTTTGTTTGAAGATATTTTGTTTGATAGCTGTCATATGACTTAGTGTACTGTGTTGTCTTTAAAACAATGATTTGTTCACAGGTTCCTTGTCGACGTACTGAAAATGTGTTGTTCTGTACCGGATTGCTCATTCTTTCTTCCGCGTTGCGAGTGAAGTATGGTCTGTAAAAAAAAAAAAAAAGAAAGAAAGAAAAAAAGAGAGTTCGAAAAGGGGAGAAGTGAAGCAGCGAAAAAGAATAATAGTGATGTGTCGTTCGCTAGTGATTCGTTCAAAATGAACGAATCTTTCTAATTACTATGCAAACTAATCATTCACTGTGAACTAATCTTTCATTGCAAACTAATCACTGTGAACTAATCTTTCGCTGTTAACTAATATTTCCCCGTGAACTAACCTTTCGTTGTGAACTAATCTTTTGCTGTGAACGAATCATTCTCTGTGAACTAATCTTTCGCCGTGAACTAATCTTTTGCTGTGAACTAATCGCTATGAACGGATCATTCTCTGTGAACTAATCTTTCGCCGTGAACTAATCTTTTGCTGTGAACTAATCGCTATGAACGGATCATTCTCTGTGAACTAATCTTTCGCCGTGAACTAATCTTTTGCTGTGAACTAATCGCTATGAACGGATCATTCTCTGTGAACTAATCTTTCGCCGTGAACTAATTTTTTGCTGTGAACTAATCACTATGAACGATTCACTCTCTGTGAACTTTCGCCTCGTTCTCGCAGATTCGTTTCATTTGTCGTGAAAGAGCTCGGGTCTTTTTTGCTCTCATTCATCTTCACATTGTGGTGTGTTTTTATTTCTTAGCTTTTCACATGGTTTTAATTACTTGTGGCATTTGTGTGCTTTGTAGACTTTGTCAGCGGAAGCAAACCATGTTGCCTTATTTAGTGTCGGAGAACCGCAGCCTTCTTTACAACGCCCACAATAGGGCTAAAGCGCCACCTGCTGTAAAACGAATGAAATGATTAGTTCAAGATTCGCTCACGACTCGTTCATTTTTCTGTTCGAGAGTCAAAGATTCGAATCAATAAAAGAGTCGGTCTTCCCATCACTAGTGAATAAATAAAGACATTTATATCGAAGCAGCTTGCCTCGCATTCCTGTTATTTTTTAAAATATTTTTTTACGCCCCGCTACGTGGGCACAAAATACAGGAGCCCTGCCCACGGTGGTAGCAGGCGTAGCTCCGCCCCGATAAGGGTGGTGTAGTCAAATACACTTCGAATTTCTGTATATACAGTATATTCAGACTGTGCAGAAAGTCTGAATATTTGACTGTAACATAGGTGTAGTTGATGAGAGAGTGGATGAACCATGTCTGCTGTTACTGACTCACTCATGGTTGGAGGTGTTTCAAATATACAGTATTTCTTTTTTTGTACTTGAAAAAAAAATGTCACAGTTTGTACAACCACTGTTTGTCATTCCGAACATTACTGTACAAAATGTGTGCAGCACAAAAACAAAAACAACAAGGCACTCTTTGATGCACTTACCACTCAAAATGTGCTGTCTAGTTCCCATAAAGCCAAATTAGGAATCCTTGCAGTAAGGTGAGTGTGAGTCATCCTAGTTAGGAGACACCAGTCTGATACTCTGTCAGGCTCAGTGAAACAGGCAGGATCCCCTTTCTGCTTTCCTGTACTCTGATCCAAAGTGGCTACGACTAATGCATCTTAATGGAAAATCTAAATACAGCAAGAGGACCTTCAGATGATCCTCAATGGGGAAACCTCTCAGCAGCTGTTTTCTGCTGCAGGATGGAGTCACTCAATAGTTGTTTTTTTTTACTATTATTATTATTCCCTGACAATAAATGTGCTAAAGTTTATTTCTTTGGTGCATAATTTTTTTTCTTTATATTCCACATTTTTCTTTTATACATATTGTGCTTTGGTATTTTTTGGGAGTGCTTGTAAGTTTGCCAATTTTAACCAATATTGTTTTTGTATTCCTTGCAGATTCTGAGCTAGCGTTGATGTATAATGACTCATCTGTTTTGGAGAACCACCATTTAGCAGTCGGTTTCAAGCTCCTGCAGGAGGAGAACTGTGACATCTTCCAAAACCTGACCAAAAAACAAAGACAATCACTACGGAAAATGGTCATTGATATTGTAAGTCTTTGTTCAGAGCAAAAAATAAATAAAGCTTTTATTTAATATTTTAATTTTATTTATTTGTATTAGTATTGTGTTTGAGTGGTAGAATTTTAATGACCATAATATTTTATTTTCAGGTGCTTGCAACAGACATGTCAAAGCACATGAATCTACTGGCTGATCTGAAGACTATGGTAGAAACCAAGAAGGTGACCAGCTCTGGTGTCTTGCTGCTGGACAACTATTCTGACAGGATACAGGTTTGGATTTATTTGCAGACACAACTATCACAGTGTATGTAATTATCCATAGAAGTTCAGTCTACATTATTTGGCCGTTGGTTCTTAAGTACGTCCAGGTTGACTTTCCTGAAGCACCTTGGATTCTTCATATAATATTTAACTTTCGGTCACACATACTATAGGTAGATCATTTTGTCGGTCACCTGACAGCAAAATCAACCTTTTTTTAAAAAAAAAAATCAGGATCACATTCCCTTCAATATAGTCAGTGTTTTGTTTTATTCATTAAATGGAGAAAATATTTGTTTCCAAATTACTTGGGTCCAAAAGATTTCAGGTTCCCAGGCACCACTGAGGTGCTCTGAGCATGGCACCGTCTCCACACACCGTGCTGACTTTAGTGATGGGTTGAAAGCAGAGGTCACATTTTGTTGTTTGTGCAGTGGTGTGCAGTTTCACAATGACAAACAATAATATTGTAGTTCTGGTGATTGACCAGGCCGCAGTGTGTTTTATTTCCAGTTGTTGTTTTCTATTTTCAGGTTCTCCAGAACATGGTTCACTGTGCGGACCTGAGCAACCCCACCAAACCTCTGCAGCTGTACTGTCAGTGGACGGACCGCATCATGGAGGAGTTCTACAGCCAGGGTGATCGAGAGAGGGAGAGAGGCATGGAGATCAGCCCCATGTGTGACAAACACAATGCCTCAGTAGAAAAGAGCCAGGTAACACACATACACACAAAACCGCTGTGAACATATACAAAGAGAAATCTAAATGTCCTTCATTTATTCCTGTATCTCGTAGGTCGGTTTCATCGATTATATCGTTCACCCTTTGTGGGAGACGTGGGCTGACCTGGTCCATCCAGATGCCCAAGACATCCTGGACACATTGGAAGACAACAGGGAGTGGTACCAAAGTACCATCCCCCAAAGTCCTTCTCCAGCACTGGATGAGCCTGAGGACAGCACTCGGCCACCTGGCGGGGACAAGTTCCAGTTTGAGCTCACCCTGGAAGAGGACGGCGAGTCGGACACTGAGAAAGACAGTGGCAGTCAGCCAGAGGAGGAAGACGAGGAGGAAGAGGACAACAGCTGTACTGATTCTAAAACACTCTGTACGCAGGACTCTGAATCAACAGAGATCCCTTTGGACGAACAGGTGGTGGAGGAGGAGGAGGAGGTAGCGAAGAATCAGGAGGAGGTACCCTGCCTACAACCGTGCGTGTTGGAGGACGTAGCAGAGGTGGAGGACAACAAGAAATCCTCTGACACATAGCAGTGTATGGACAGCACCTGACTAACTGTTCTTCTTAGTAATGACAGATTATTTATAGAATATTTTGTTGAGTCTGCCTGTGTTTTTTTATACAACTTTGTTTATGGTTCTAAAGAATTTGCTGCTGTCCACCTTGGTCACTCTCTCATTTTTAGCTTCATTCAGACACACCCACTAGTACTTCTTCAAGTTTTTTTGCACTCAGGAAACCTTCTTTCATCCACCTCTGTACTGAAAGTGGTGTGTCTTTAGTTCAACTCTCCACCTCCACTGTAGGACATGGACAGTCTGCTCCGTAATGTTACATTTTGTCTCATGCTCTTATTTCAAGCTTTGCCTCAGCCTTGCCAGAAAGTATAGAAGTGATTTTTATTAGGTGTCCATCCCCAACAGAGACGATTACTGACATGCGTCAGCAGAAATTCCCCTCATGGTTGGGTAATTTTCTTTACACTATACAATAGAAATCAGGATGCTTTGCTTTTCTGGTAAAACTTCTGTTTGGATGTTGCAGAAATTAAAGCTGCAACACAATGGACTTCTCCAGTCTGGTAGTCTTCCTTAAAAAAAAAAAAACACCCTGACAGACACTAAGCTCAAACCCAAACAGGCATCAATGCAGTTTTTAGACCTCTTTATTTTTATGGAACTGTATGTAACTATCCAATGTTTGTATGTTTGTTTCATGCATTATCTATCCATCCATTTTCATCCACTTATCCATTACCGGGTCCCGGGGCAGCAGTTGCCACCCAAATCATTGCACCGTACCAACCCCCCTAAACCTTCCTGCAGGTGGTGAGTCCACTGGAACGTACCAACCGCCCTAACCGGGATTCGAACTTGCCCAGGAGGTGAATCCTGGGGTTCCACACCAATGACAGAGACATTGCTTCTGGGCCAAAGCACCACTTTCTTGCATTACACTCTTTAAAATGATTTAGGGAGACATGAGTGACACATATTCACATATTGTGTAGGAGTTGACAACTGGCGTGCATCAGGAGTGTTTAAACATGCTCTAAAATCATTATGTTACTACTCCCATGCCATTATACTCATATTTGGTTTGTCCTGTGAGTTCAAATGCAGAATTTGAAAGAAACCCTAATCTAAACCATGTGCTTTAACTTGTCTTTACTGGATACATGTGATTATGTGGCTGAAGCCTTTCGATTTCTTATTATCATTGCCTGCAGTTCTTTTGAGCACATTTTGAGACAATGCAATGCTTTGTAGATGATACAAAAAGACACTAAATTAGTGCTCCAGGATAACAGAAGTTAAAAAATAACAATAGACAGTGGGTGGAAACCAAGGATATAAAATTTTTTACTGACTTGCTTCGGTTTTCGCCTTGCACATTTAACACACATGAGCTGTCCCATCTTCGGCCAATTGATTGATTTTTGTTCCACGGCAACATTATAACCATGGCTGTCTTTGTTTTTCAACAGGACAATCAATCTGCTTTATCAAGTAGTCATCAGATAAGACTTTCCTCCACATACAGTAGACACTGTAATGCACTGATAGTATACTCATATATCCACATATATATAACATATTTTTCACTTTAAACTGACCAACTCTGCATACTTAGGTTTGAATAATGCTGTCTTACACCTTGGCCAAGAGTCTCTCTCTCTCACGTACTCTCTCTTCCTTTTTTAATGTTTTCCCTTTGCACCATATGCTATTATTTATTGGTATATTTTATATTTGTTGGATGGATTTTTGCAATATAAAGGTGATACAGTGAATATTTGACTGTAGCATAGACAACAGTACAGGCTTGCCAGTTACAATACTCAAATATACTTCTTTCTGTGTACATAAAATATAAAAAAACCCACAAAAGAAAAAAAAAAACACTTGAAGATCTGCACACTGCTTTTTTTTATGTTTTAATTATGTTTCATTTTCAGACTTTTTATTTATCTTTTTTGTGCCAAGTTTATTTTTCTTTCTTCTTTTTTCATCCTCACCCAATGCCCTTACCTATAATAAGATTTTCTGGTTTTATCGCTGTTTACAGACATATATTTATTATGCTGTATATAATATATAATTATTAATGTTATTACTATCATAATGTCGTTTGTGGTAAATGGTTGATTCTTATCATCCCTTTTGGTGATGGTGTGGCTGTATTATGTACCTCTTGTTGAGAGAATGTTTATTACACATGAGCTTAGATGTAAAAAAAAAATCCATCAACATGTTACTTATCTGAGAACTAACTCAGTAAAGAGAGAGGGAAAGCCAAATTGTTTTTTAAAAAAGAAACTGTTCCTTGGCCCATGGGCTCTGCCTTAAATTCAAGGGATGTAATTTACTCAAGCTTATTATTTCTTTGATTTTTTCTAGTTGCATTGCTGCATTGGTAATTCTGTTGGCTCAGGTTAGCCTGATCTCCTGTTGTGAAAAAGTTGCCTTTAATTTTTTTTTTAAAGAGCCAAATTAACTTTAACAAGTTCATTGAGGAGAAAATTCTTGGGAGCGCACGGGTTGTAGAGATACAGGTCAACGCCGAGTCGTAGATTTACTACCTGGGTCTTGTGTGGCCTAAAGCTGGATGTCGAAAGAGTCACATTTGCTGTAGACGTGGTCTGATCAACTCACACTTGCTTTAAACGCTGCCACTATCCACTCAAAGATGTAACTCAGCATGTTGGGTGGAAACAGCATGGATGTCTTCTTTGGGTCTTCAGGGGGTTACTCCATTTGTTGTTTACATCCATCCGGTTGCTTCGCAGCTGGAAACTCAGAACGTGGCACTATGGGAGTGTGCAGTTGGTCCTGGACCATGGCCCATGAAGCACAGAGGCTTTCAGACACATCTGCATGTTCAGCCACTGCTGCATTAAATTACGGCTAGAACACTGGCAGTGTGTTGCCTATCTATGCTTGGCCCACACTACCACTCACATTACTTGCAATAGTCAAAAACCACTGACTTGAGTATATTTCTGTAGTATAGAAAACGGTAGGGAAGTTGGGGTACTCGGGTTGGGGTTGTGCGACATCCGTGTACTAGGATGAAGACTCTTATTTTGACACACATACTGTAGATTCTGTACAGCCCTGGACCAATGGAAACAGTGGGTTTTTTTCTCATTCTGTGTTCTATTTTTATGGTATGAAAGGAAAACACAAACTGTAACTTAAAAAAAGGTCTTCGGGACAATTATTTTTGTGTTATGCCTTTAGAATGCCAACTTGTCTGGAAGTCTCACAGGATAATTACAATGTTATTTTAATGGATTCCTTGTTAATCACAGTCTATTGGATAGCACTGTAGATCATACAACTTTATGTAAAAAAATAAAATAATGAAAAAAAAGTTTTTATATGCAATGAATTAAATAAAAGCATGGGTTGATTCTGCCTACTCACATATTATGTTTGTCATTATTATGGATGCTTGTTCATATTCCAGGCTTACTGTATTTGACATGGTAAACTTCTTTAATGCTTTATTTTATGGTAATATGTTGAGAAGGTATCAGAAGAATGTCCTTAACATTTTTTTTAATTTATTATCCCTACTCAGATTTCAGCCTTTTCCAGTATACTTGCAACTTTGATTGAACTTACTTTGATTTTGATGGCTGTGCTGACAAAATGTAAACATGAAAGCAAGTCTTTAACACTAGATAACTACCTTATCTACAGAATCATCAATAGTACATGAAACCATGTATAAATATATATTTCAGAATAACCTTTGTAGCCTTACAAGTACATGATGCAACTAATTATTTTTGGATTTACTCTGATTTTCCAAATGCAATCAATATTTATTCATGCTTAAAAATATGTTGTTTGCTGAAAATTCATAATTTGTAACCAAAGTAACAAATAGTTTATCTATTAACGTTTAATTTTTAATGGATATAGCATCATCTAGTGGACTCAGAGAAAAAGAGATAAGGTGGATGCAGTGAGGCAGGACATGCAGATAGTTGGAGTCAGAGTAGAGGATGCAGAGAACAGGGATGCAGAGAGAAAATGTTGATTCGCTGTGGCAACCCCTGAAAAAGGGACAAAGCCAAAAGGAAAAGAAGAAGAAGATCATCTAGTGGTTATATCCTGTGCTTCAATATTATTGACTTCTTGTTTTTCAAGAACATTGAAGAACAGAGGATTGTTGCATCTATTTATTCAAACCAAAAAGGGTGTTGTCCTCTTTTAGCTTAGCAGAAACATGGTGATCCAACATAGGGGGCAGACTTCGTGGACAATCAGTACACGTGTTGTCAAACAAGGCAGATTTAACGGTAAGAAACATCTGTTATACCTTCTTGTAAGTGTTTTCTATGTGTCAATGGAATAACTTATATTAAAATCTTCCAATTAAATGTATATATTACAATACTATGCATTTGAACTTTTCCAACAAGTGCGCCTCGTTTCAATACGAATGCTGTGGTCGTTAACCACTAGATGATGCTAAACTTCCGTTCCAAATACTATGTATATTATTATTATTATTATTATTATTATTATTTAAATCTTTCAATCTTTTAAAGCTATTCTGTGGGCGAGAAAATGCGTTAATACTGTCTTTTAGTTTGAGTATTTTTTAACGGCAAATGCTAATAAGGGTACATTTACTGTTAAGGAACATTTTGAGGTTCATTTTTGTTTTCATTATTGAATTGTATATTAACAAAACATATTTAATTATTATTTAGATTAGTGACCAAATTATTAGTCATCCATACACTGGCTTGTATTAATATTGATAATATGATTGCACAAACAACTAGTATGTTGTAGTATATTTCCTATTGTAGCAGAAATAAGCAGAGGCGTTTAGCAACCCAGTAGATTAAATTGTTCCTTTTATATTTTATCTTAGTTTAATGTAATTTAATTCTGTGTAATTTCAGCCTTATCTGATTATTGATGTGGTAACTTGCTATAATCGTAATGCAAGTACATCAGTAAAACACTAGGTGGCGTACAATATTTTAAAATACTGCAGAATAGGACGTAAGCGTTGCTTCCGGAGAACAAACCCCTGATTAGCCGCCAGAGGGCGTTATTGTCAGCAAATATTCAACATGCATTGCAGAGATCACAACAGCTCACTGTTAGAATCAAATTTATTTTCTATTTTCCAAAACACATTTTACTTACACTCCAATAAACAAATATAACCAGGTAAGTGTAAGTGTTGTAGTTCATTAATATGACATTTGACCAGAGTGACTGTTTTAGCTGTTGAATTGCTGCTGTCTGTCTATTAAATGAATCCTGACTTAAGATAATTAGAATCATTTATTTGATAGCTGTTAGCACAAATGATAATGTCACACGCATACACAGATGTATACGCACAAAGCACGTGTACAAACATATGTAGGGTATCTGAACTACTTTATGCAAATTCCCTTTTTTTGGATAACATCATTATGGGCATGGCATTGATTAGTTTAAATTTTCTTTCACAACAACACTGCATTTTGACAGTTAGCAGGAACAGAATTGTTGTATGTATAATAGATTTGTACAAAAGGTATACACAAACAATACATTATAGTATGTACTTTGTCTCTTTAGTGTGGCAGGCACACGTGCGCACACATACACACTCACACGCCAACACACACACTCTCTCCTCTTTTAGAGATTCTACATCAGTTTCAGAGCCATTCCTATCACATACTGCAGACACAGTCATCATACTCGTGGACAGGAGAAACTATGTACAGGGTTTATTTAATAAAATATTGCACTTATTGGCCCATTGCATCTCACAGCTAGCTGCTATGACGATGCTTCTAGAATCTGTAACATGGAATGTTATGGAATGGAATACACTTATTCTTACAATATAAACCTACACATATTAGTCAGGACTGGGTTCATGCAATTTTTTAGGATTTATTTAACTATGCAACAACCAATGACAGTAAAGCAATTGCAGTGTTTTGGCACTAATGTATATGTTCTCTATGTTTTTTAAATGGAGCTACAGACTTTGATTCTATTTAATGAAGTTATGATACTGATATTGTAAATGATCTGTATATAACTGCTTTTTATAGCCTTATGTTGTTAAGTGTTAAGTATTTTATAAAAAGATTTTACATTTTTAGAGGGCAATTTTATTGCAAAAACATACAATTCTAAATTAGGATTTTATTTGTTTTTATTGATGTCAGTAGCTGATTCGAATATAGAACACGGTGTCTTGACAGTGCTGTAGTTATAATCCAGAATTTTTTGGAAGGTTTGGGCAAGGCTCTTCTTTAAATAAAAAAAAACCACACAGAACTTTTTGGTAGCATGCTGTTAGCTTTTAACTAAGTCTGGGATGTGTTAAAGGCTTTGTACATAGAAAGAGTCACTTCACTTACCAGAGGTATCACACATCTACGTCAAGCAAATCATCGACAAGTAATTACATGAACATTAACGTAGTGGGTTCATTCCAAAAGTAAAAAACTAACAGGGTTGTACGGCCGAGTTGAAGATGCTAAAGGCCACTTTTTTTTTAATTTAAGGTAGATCACTTTTAAAGGAGGATAAGTTTCACTCATTTGCAACTTAAACACATTTTTCAGACTCATGCAAACCTGCACTCACTCACCAAATCCACACATTTCTTCCACAAAACCAATTGGCTACATCCTATAGTGCACTAAGCTTTAGGAGAAAAGAAAGAAACCTTATAAAAAGAAAAGAAAATTATACAAAAAAGACTCACTCAAATAATAATTGATTCTATCCTGTATTTTGTAAATATTCTAATTTATATAGCATGAGTTGTAAGACTTATTATATTAACCATACTAAGCCATAGTGACAATGTCTCTTTATTTTAAAGATTTTTTAATATCACATATTTTGCAGTAGCATTTCTGTCTGTATGGCGATTTGCTCTGGATAGTAGGTGATAGTATTAAAAGATAACATGGCAACATTTTGTGAATCTACTACTGAACACAGTTTGAATAGAAGTCCAGAGAAAGCAGCATCAGCAGGAGTATTAATGCTGAGGGAGATTAAGACTGCACACTAACATCTTACTAGGACCTGTGTCACACCTGGTTTCCTGACATTGGTAACTAACAGTTGCATCCTTGCTGCTGGAGGGGCGGAGCAGTGTCTGTGAGTTTGGCAGTGGGCGCTCCTGTGGTGAGAGCTGGATCGGTGTCTAAGCTCTCGGACATCTTGTCACAAATTAGGTCAACAAGACGTTCGAAGGTCTGTTTGACATTGATGTTATCTTTGGCGCTTGTCTCAAAGAATTCAAAGCCTTTGGAAGAAAAAGAATCAGAGTAAGAAACACTGGAAATTCTAAGATATTACAATTTTGTACTAAAATTAGCACCAAGTTAAATTGGGGTTTATACAATAAAGCAAGATGAAAACATAGGTATTTATTATATAATTAGCATTTATATAATTAACTCCTCCATGTGGGGGAGCAAGGAACCCTTCACCATTTTAAAAGGTTTTGAACATTTGTGTTTGAGATTACAACAGATTAAAAGAGACTGTTTGTTGTTGTTTTTTTTTTTTGCCACCTTTCATCAATATTTTTATTTGCAGACAACCACATTCAATAATCTAGTGAATCACCAGAATGAATAGAAGTAGAAATCCTAAAAGCTAACTTTAAACGTTTAAAGGTGTTGAGAATAGAGGCTAGAAATTAATGTATTTACTTAAAAAACATCCAAGAGAGGAGTCACGGACATGTTTTAGCATAAACATATATGTTAAACAGTATAAAAAAGATGGAGTTAAATAACAGAAACATGAAACATTTTAAGTCAAATTAGTTAAAAATGTGTTGAAAAGAAAAACATTGTCAGTCTTACCCAGCTGTTCTGCCAGCAGTCGTCCACTGTCCACTGAGACTACTCTCTCCTCTTCCATATCACATTTATTCCCAGCCAGAACCACCTGTGCGTTGTCCCAGGAGTAGGTTTTTATCTGGGTTGACCTGCATGGAAATCAGAAACAAACCAATTCTTTACGGTCACCTGACCACTGCTGACCCATTTGTCAAGTAATTTGGTCAATTAGACATTGGATTGGTGCCTAAGGAAACTGGCATCAGCAGCAGGTGACAGACTGAAGGACATGATGTAAAGTTTGTTGACCATTTGGAGCGGTCATAACCAAAGATTGCATCATTGTGAAATCATTGAGTCACTGTTGGCTGAATGGAAAAGTGGGTCAAATGGCTGTCAGTAGTGGAATTATGTCAGTATCAACTGATGCTAGTATTTCTTATTTTGTGGCAATTTTGTATTATATAAACAGACAACGATCTGAAGGTTTAAACTTTTTAACCCACAGTTAGGTAAGTTTGCTGTTTCTAATGGAACAGCTAGGAAAGTAGCCCACTATTACAGATAAAAAATAAATATTCAGACAAAACAGTAAAAGAACACTAATGGGTTAGTTGACCAAATAGGGTTTGACAACTAGTTTACTTAAAACAGGCTATACAAAATATTTTTTCCCTCAATGGTGATTAGCTCTCCTTCCGCTCATTAGCTTCAGTTGTGTCTCTTGTTTCTCTTAACTATCTCCACTGCCCTTGTTTCAGTTTCCGATAATAACTTTTGTCTGGTAATCGTAGGTACCTAAAACAATCAATGACAGTTTAGTATTTCATTTTGTGAAGCATTTTTGCTAAGTTTTCTTAATAAGTCATTCAAGTGTCACTATTTTCCTTTTCCTTTTAAACCCGTGAAGTGAATTTGGATATAGCTGACTAAAGCAGTTAGTAATTAGTTAGATTACCTGTTACTGAAAAAAGTAATGCCATTAATAACATTATTCCCATCACTGGCAGTTATAGAACAAAAATTACATAAATATGTGACCAATCTCAGAAAGATTCTCCTGTGTTTTGTCTACCACAAGCAGGAAGTACATGTCCCCAACTTAATTAATCTTCAGTAAAGGAAGGAGCAGTTGTCATAGAAAGTCTATATTTTTTCTCCAACCATGTCAGAAGGAACAAGGAAAAGGGACACAAAAATGAAGGATTCTGGTTTTATGAAGGGCAGAAAATAAAAGCTCTCCTTTTTTATAAACATCTAATTTATAAACATCTAATTTAATAAAAATAATTCTAAATGTTAATAATGTAAAGTGGAATCACAATTCACAATGTTTACATAATGTTCAGAAGGAGAAGGAGAACTTGAAACCAGCAACTGAGACCATAATCTTCTAATATGGCTGAAGTCTTATCCGTGTCTTTAAATCATGCAGAGAACTATGATGATTCAGCATATTTTCCCAAGAAGATCTTCTATTCTGTGCTCCTATAACATTTTGGGCTAGCAGAAGAAGATAAGTGAAGGGTGGTATGGAGTAGCTAAAAAGGGACTTACTTTATTATACATCTCACAACCTGTTGAGGGATTGCAAATTGGCAGCCATACATGTTTGTGGAGTAAGAATATTTAACCCACAAACCCAATTTCTGTATTGGATTGTCACAGCCTACTAAAGCCCTAGTTGGACACAACTACTTAGGCATAATATGCCAGCATTTGGAGTTGGAACAGCTGGGACTGTAGATGCTTGACTCAAAGATGGACCACAGCCATGACTTTGACCAGTTCATCCCTCGATCTTGATGACACACAAGCCTGTCAACCAAATGTTGAAAAATTACCACTGACAATGGGAGGGTACTGTTCAGTTAGGCTAAAAATAAGTAGGCATCCAATGACCTCTGTTCCATTGTTGGACATAAAATAAATCAAAACAAGTTCATAATTTGGCAATTTAGTTTTACTTATTACTACTACTAAGTTTTTGTAATTCCATCTGGTCAAACCAGAAACAGTTCGGTAGATTTCTAAAGTACAGAGACGTAAATGGATTTGGAATAAACTCAACATCAACCAAACGGTACTGAACTTTGTAAGTTAATTGTAAGAACTGTTTTAAAACAATAATTCAGAAAAAATTTGATTAGACAATTATGAAGTATTGTGGAGAGATTCAGAGATTTTAGAGAACTCTGAATGGTTGTGGTTCTTTTGCCCAACACACGTAGTGTGGTGTTGTATTGTTATAGAGAATACCACTTCTGGAAGTAGTTTTCAACTAGGTAAGAACAGAACAGAATAGAATAGAACAGAACAGAATAGAACAGAACAGATCAGAACAGAAACTTACTAGACTTACCAGTCCTGGACGGCACCAAAAGACTCTTCATTGGTGATGTCATACATGAGGATGAAGCCCATAGCCCCACGGTAGTAGGCAGTTGTGATGGTCCTGTATCGTTCCTGGCCTGCAGTGTCCTACAGAAAGACAAGGGTCAATTGTTGAAGTCTACTTCTAATCATGCCTTAATTTATTGTAAATTCATGGAGTAGAGATAATCATATGTATGTATATAAATGATAATGGCTCCGCTCAGCGCTGCATAATTCAGAGCACATGACATTCTTTTCCTAGAAAAAGTGGCTAAAAAGAAATTAAAATGATTTCTAAACACTGTATGAGCTAATGTGCTTGCTGTTAATGACAAGGGAGTACAAGTTAATCCCATTCAGAACGACAGCCACTATTTGAATAAAGATTATCTTGGAAAAAAATTCAGATTTAATTGCTAAAATGTCAGAGAAAATGCTAATGACTTACTACTATGGCTGCCAATCACTTCAGATTTGCAGTCAGATTAATCAGAGGGTGGCTGTGGATAAATGGTGGATAATTGTGATTTTTTTTCTGTATATTGCAGGAACTGGAAGACAAATAACAGCAGGTAGGTTGCTTAATTAATTCTGAGAGATTTAGATTTCTATGTAGAAGAACATATTTATTGTAATTAGATCCTTTTCATTGAGGAAGCAGTGTATTAGAGGTAAACTAGAGGCAAATTTGTGGAATGTGGCGCTTTGGCCCAGAGGCAATGTCTCTGTCATTGGTGTGGAACCAGGGTTCACCTCCTGGGCAAGTTCGAACCCCGGTTAGGGCGGTTGGTACCTTCCAGTGGACTCACCACCCGCAGGAACGTTTGGGGGGTTGGTATGGTGCAATGTGATTTGGGTGCTGCCCCGCGACCTGGTAACGGATAAGTGGATGGAAATGGATGGATGGATGGAATTTGTGGAACAGCTCTGACTGATGACGGGGGTTAAAAGGAGGTCATGTAACCCAAGAAGTAAGAAGTTGAATCATATTTTAATATAAAATATTTTAGTATAATAAAGCAAGTCCCTTTACAAGTTACCCAGAAGCATCTTAAAAGATGTGACAGTCATAAATGAAACAGTCTCATTAAATAATAATCAATGGGGCTATTTTAACCATCATTTGGTTAAATATTACAGACATGACTGTGAGGAAAATCTACATTAATATGTGCTTGCAAATCAACTGATTACTGAGATACTATACTAAATAGTGAGTAAATAACTAGATAACTAAATCTCAACCAAGTAGTTTGCAATTGTTGAACAGTAGTTACACTGTAAATACTAAATAAAACCCTGTCTAAAAGCCAGGAAACTAGACTTCTGGATTGCAATTACATGTGAAACATGTCTTAGTATTTAAGTCAAGGCAAGTCAAGACAGTCTTAAAATTTGACATGAAGTGTTGTGTCCATAATTCTAATCCCTAAACCACCTGTATGACGACCTATTGATTGTCATACCAGACTAAATTAAATACGTAAACAAACATTACACTTTGATGTAAAAAAATGCTCTTTATATTCATGTAAAACAGTCGTTTTTTCACAGTTAACTTCTCAGTGTTCATTGAGATTAATCAGTTATTTACAAATGAATTACTGGCTAAAAAACAAAATAGAAGGACAGGGTATTCTTAGCATAATGGGAGGCCTAGAAACGTTGCCCTCCTGCTCTGTTCTCTTTAGGCAGTGGTCTAACAGGCAACACTCCAACATTGTACTTGCTGCAGTGGTTTCAATTTGTGTCACTCTGCACATGGCTTCTACAGTGTTATAGTCTGAGGACAGCACTGACCTTCACTACACAGACGAAGCTCTTAGCACACACGAACATATAATTCTGTCTTTGTGCAATAGGACACTAGGGTACACGAATCAGTGTTTTATAGTGCCGGTCCCAAATCCGGATAAATGGTGAGGGTTGCGTCAGGAAGGGCATGCGGCGTAAAACCTGTAGTCCAATCTAATATGCAAATCACTAAAACGATTTCCATACCAGATCGGTTGAGGCCCGGGTCAACAACGACCGCCAACAGTGCCGTTGACCAACAGGGCACTGATGGAAATTGGGCTACTGTTGGTCAGAGACAGAAAAGAAGAGGAGGGCGTTTGGTTAGGAGAAAAAGAGAAACGATGAAGAAAAGAAGTGTTAGTCTGAAGTTTGGAACTCTGAATGTCGATACAATGACAGAGAAAAGAAATAGCTGATGTGATGGAGAGAAGAAGAGTAGATATTTTATGTGTGCAGGAGACCAGGTGGAAGGGCAGCATGGCTAGAAACATTGGAGGAGGCTACAAACTGTTTTATCATGGGTCAGATGGGAAGAGAAATGGAGTAGGGGTGATCCTAAAGGAAGAATATGTAAGAAATGTGGTAGAGGTGAAACGAGAGTCAGACAGGTTGATGTGTGTGAAGGTAGAAGTAGAAGGAGAGATGATTAATGTTGTTAGTGGTTATGCCCCACAGTAGCAACAATGTGTTACTTGGAGTATTACCCATATACTATAATCAATAGTCTTAATAACAACTAAATATCTGAAGGATTTTTAGAGATCTTGGCAAATTGGGTGGTTTCAATGAATAAAGTAACAACACAGACAAAGTTTACAAAAATACTGTTTACAAAAATAATCAAATTTATTTATACAACACTGTCAAGTTAATGACGGTGATTGAACTCATAAACAATGATCATAACAACAAAACAAGGCATGTGTGTAGGTGTGTGTGTGTGTGTACTTATGTGCGTGTGTACACGAGCGGTCGTGTACGAGAGAGAAAGAGAGAGAGAGATGTTGCCTCTTAGCTACCAAGCAAGTGACTGAGCCCTTGAGGCGTGTTCACATACGCGACTGCGCAGTGGAAGAAGAACTGCGAGGTAGAAGGAACGGCAACAGGAAACACGTGGGTAGGTACAATGAAACAGTGCTTGTCAACCAATCTCATTAAAGTTATCTTTAATTATTATTTTAACCTACCAATATAGCAATAATGTATTACTTGAAGTATTACAAATATACTAAAATCAATAGTATTCAATAATAATTAAATATCTGAAGGATTTTGAGAGTTCTTGGCAAATTGGGTGGCTTCAATGAATAAAGTAACAACACAGACAAACAGTTTTTAAAAAAAATCAAATTTATTTATACAACACTGATAAGTTAATGACGGTGATTGAACTCATAAACAATGATCATCATAACAAAACAAGGTGTGTGTAGGTATGTGTATGTGTGTGTGTGTACTTATGTGCGTGTGTACACGAGTGGTCGTGTACGAGAGAGAAAGAGAGAGAGAGATGTTGCCTCTTAGCTACCAAGCAACCGACTGAGCCCTTGAGGCGTGTTCACATACGCGACTGCGCAGTGGAAGAAGAACTGCGATGTAGAAGGAATGGCAACAGGAAACACGTGAGGCGTGTATGCGCTCACGGAGGTGTGAAAGGGTGTTGTGTATGCGCACCAAGATGCGCTCAGGTACAATGAAACAGTGTTTGTGATGTTATCAAAGTATATGGGGGAGGGAGGCGTACCGCGTGGTCTACTCAAGACAAAGGACTTTGTTGGAGTTTTCCTGATCCCAATACTGATAACGTTACAAGTTAACACTGAAATACTGACGATGTACAAGAGTATAACACCGAGTCAGGAGGTTAGAAAAGAAGTGCATGCAACAGCCTAGCTATAAAAGCAGCACAGATTTCAGACAACAAAATTCAATATGCGCCCTTAAACTGTCCCTAAGTTTAGCACTTAACAATACTACAGATTAACTAACGTGCCCAAATGCCAGCCTTACTGTAGTGAACGTCTGCTCGTATTTAGAGAGTAGTGGAAAGTCCGCACTTCTTGGGTCCTTGCCAGAGTTGGGGACGTCCGTCTGGTTCCACTGTGTGCAGAGAGCCCTCTTGGTTCCGAAAGTCCGTTTCGGGAGGAAAAGTCTCTGACTGTCGATGTGCCGGTTCACACGATTACCGTTAGAAGGAATCCTGTCGCTTCTAAACTTTTCAATAACTGCTTTGGTCGCAGCGCTACGTTACTTGTGTAACTTATTACCGGTTAACTCAGTTAAGAAAAAGACGCTACTAGTGCATTTATCACCGTGGGCAATGGTGTCTACAAAAGCGTGTTGGTTCTTATTCTTCTGAGACTATGGAGTCCTACGGAGCGAAATTCCTGAACAGAGAGAATGAAATTGGGGCTGACCCCCCAATTTAAAGGTTGCGGAGGTTACTGATCGTGACGTTGGAGTTACCGGAAGCAGTGGAATTATGGGAGTTAGAGTCCTTAAAAGGACTGTTGTAGTACCTACATGTGGTAGAGGTGAAACTAGAGTCAGACAGGTTGATGTGTGTGAAGGTAGTAATAGAAGGAGTGATGATTAATGTTGTTAGCGGTTATGCCCCACAGGTGGGCTGTGAGTTGGAAGAAAAAGAGAAGTTCTGGAAGGAGTTGGATTGGATGATAAAGAGTATCCCAAGGGGAGAGAGAGTGGTGATTGGAGCAGACCTTAATGGTCATGTAGGGGAAGGGAACAAAGGAGATGAGGAAATGATAGGTAGATTTGGCGTTAGGGAGAGAAACTTGGAAGGACAGGCAGTGGTAGATTTCGCAAAGAGAATGGAAATGGCTGTGGTAAACACCTATTTCCAAAAGAAAGAGGAACACAGGGTGACGTACAAGAGTGGAGGCAGGACCACACAGATTAACTTTAAGGTGGTGGCAGGTGAGAGTGTATCCAAACAACATCGGATGGTAGTGTGCGAAATGACGAGGGAGGTGACAAAAAGGAAGAGAGTGAAAACAGAGCAGAAGATCAAGTGGTGGAAATTAAGGAAAGAAACATGTTGTGAAGACTTCAGGAAGGAAGGAAGGGAAGTTCTGGGCTGTGTTGAGGAATTCCCAGATGATTGGGAGACTACAGCTGCAGTGATTAGGGAGACAGGTAGGAAGGTGCTAGGTATGTCCTCTGGGCAGAGAAAGGAGGACAAAGAGACCTGGTGGTGGAATGATGAGGTACAGGTGAGTGTGCAGAGAAAGAGATCAGCAAAGAAGAGATGGGACAGTGACAGAACAGACGAGTACAGACTGGAGTACAAAGAGAGGAGAAGGGAGGTGAAGAGGGAAGTGGCCAAGGCCAAACAAAAGGCATATGAGGAGTTGTATGAGAGTTTGGAAACAAAGGAAGGAGAAAAGGAGTTGTATAGATTGGCGAGAGAGAAATCAAGCTGGGAAGGATGTGCAGCAGGTGAGGTTGATTAAGGACAGAGAGGGGAATGTAATAACAAGTGAGGAAAGTGTGCTGAGAAGATGGAAGGAATACTTTGAGGAGTTGTTGAATGAGGAAAATGAAAGGGAAAGTAGTAACGACAAACCAGAGACTAGTAGGAAGAAGGTAGATCAGGTTAGAAAGGATGAAGTTAGAAAAGCCCTGAAGAGGATGAAGAGTGGAAACTAAGTTGGTCCTGATGACATACTAGTGGAAGTATGGAAGTGCTTAGGAGAAGTGGCGGTAAATTTCCTGACTAGGTTGTTTAACAAAATTTTAGAGACTGATGAGTGGAGGAAAGGTGTTCTGGTGCCAATTTATAAGAAGGGTGATGCACACAGTTGTAACAACTACAGAGGGATAAAGTTGATGAGCCATACAATGAAGATTTGGGAAACAGCAGTTGAAGCTAGGTTGAGACAGGAAGTGGAGATTTGTGAACAGTATGGTTTCATTCCTAGGAAGAGTACCACAGATGCAATATTTGCCTTGAGGATGCTGATGGAGAAGTACAGAGAAGGTCAGAAGGAGCTACATTGTGTATTTGTAGATTTAGAAAAGGCATATGACAAAGTGCCAAGGGAGGAATTGTGGTTTTGTATGAGGAAGTCAGGAGTGGCAGAGAAGTATGTTAGTTTGGTGCAGGACATGTATGAGAACAGTACAACAGTAGTGAGGTGTGCTGTTGGAAGGACAGAAGACTCAGGAACAGTCCTGAGCCCCTTCCTGTTTGCTTTAGTGATGGACAGATTGACAGATGAGGTCAGACAGGAGTCCCCATGGACTATGTTGTTTGCAGATGACATTGTGATCTGTCTTCCAGTGGACTCACCACCCGCAGGAAGGTTTAGGTATGCAGGAAGGTTTAGGTACGGTGCAATGTGATTTTAGAGAGAATCTAATTCAACCTGAAACCAGTCAATAGGTGATATTGCGAACTTTCGCATTACCGCAACGGGCAGTAACCCAAAGAGGGTTACCTCCCCCTCTCTCTCTGTTTTCTTACTTTTCCTAGTCACGTTGCGTGACCGCGCACGTGACCACGCTCGCTCCCCAGCGAGAAGATAATGTCTCTCCCTCCTTCCATTTTCTCTCTTCTTCCCTCTTCTACACACACGTACACACACACATGCCTATACACACTATTGTGCCTTGTTTTGATCATTGTTTATAAGTTATTAACTTAACGGTGTTGTGTTAATAAATTTGATTACTGTTAACTGTATTTGTCTACATTGTCGTTTTATTCATTGAAGCCACCCAATTTACCAAGATCTCTAAAAATCCTTCAGACATTTAGTTGTTATTAATACTATTGATTATAGTATATGTGTAATACTCCAAGTAATACATTATTGCTATATTAGTAGGTTAAAATATTAATTAAAGATAACTTTAACGAGACTGGTTGTGTTATTAATTTGAGACTGGTTAACAACACCGAGTGCTCCTAAGCAGCACTCGACCCATTGCACCCACAGGCAGGAATGATCAGGAATGAGGTCATTAGAGGAACAACACAGACAGGAAGGTTTGGAGAAAAAGCTAGAGAAGCCAGATTGAGATGGTTTGGACATGTGCAGAGGAGGGACAGTGGATACATTGGTAGAAGAATGTTAGAGATGGAGCTACCAGGTAGGAGACAAAGAGGAAGGCCAAAGAGGAGCTATATGGATGCAGCGAGGGAGGACATGCAGATAGCTGCAGTCAGAATAGAACGTCTAACTGAAAGTAGACACTATACTCTATAGACACGCCAGAGGTTATTATATTTAAACAAATTATATATAATTTTATATATATATATATATATATATATAATTTATATATTATATATATAATATATATATATAATTATATATAGTTATACAAAGTTATACCTCAAAACAATATGCATGCTGTTTGTTCAGACAGTAGCCTCAGAGCACTGTGACTATATTGTGTCCTTTGTAGAATAAGTGGATAAAGAAAAGAGAATGGATTTATCGACGGTGTTACCCAATATGCTGGATGTACTGTCATAGTGTAATATGTGTCTTTTCTGGTGTGAAATGTAATCTCTGGATATTTAAGTAGCATATTGATTTTCAGAGGAGGCAACAAAATGACCGTTTTATTTTGTGAGTTTCTACTCAGCCTGTGTTGAGAAGTCGGCAGGACAGGAAGACAAGTACTGAGTCTAGAAAATGTGAGCTCCTAGAAAATCCTTTTTATTTCTGGGATCCTACCCCTGCCCAGAAATCTATTCTGGTGGAGACAGATTGAGTGAAGGAGGTCAATTAAGCTACATGGCATCTTCATTTTGCAAAGGGGTACCAAACCATATTTTAAGTCTCACTTTTTTAAAATAGAAAAGGAAAGTTACATTTTGGTTAAGCACTTCAAGTTTCCCGTTGGTTTTATAAACCAAGTTAAGACTGAATTTGAATAACACTTTTTAAATGTTGATTATTGAAGACACTATCGGCATCTTTTATAATTTGCTCATTTTTAAAAGTAGTAGGATGCAACTGCTCAGAACTACATCATCACTGTATGCAGATACCATGACCTTATCATCTACAATACCACCGGTGACAATATTATCACAGAATCAGGATTTTGAAACTTCTATTGAAAACTAGATTCTATTGAGGACTTTTCTTGTTAATCTTTGGCTCAGAACATGTTTCCATAGATTTTGAAATATAAATAGTTGAAAATAAAAGTCTTGAATTTCTTTTAATCAACTATTATCTAGTATATTTAATAATCTAGTAATTATGTATTTCACATAGTCTAATTCAAAATGTTGTGGCTAGACCTAAGAATTAGGTTGATACTCCTTTTATATATACAACCTTGATAATATATAATGTCTTTTTTGTCTGTTACAAATTACCATGGCAACACACTCCCCTGTGTTTCATCACATCACTTTGCCTCTTACTAAAAAAAATAATTGGTGTAGCTGCCACAATTAAATTGACCAATTGCCGTTAGCTTAAAAGGGCACTTACTGTAGCTTGAGCTCTCCCTGAGCCTAGTTTAACAAGACAGGCCAATTAACTGAATGCAAGAGCAGACAGTTTTCTCCCTAAATGTGCTTGTCTCACTAATGATGAAAACTTCAGCCAGCCATTTGACTGCTCCAATGCAATTTGGTCATTTTGTTGGAACTCTGATGCTTTATGTTAATGTAATTGACAAACACCAAGTGTCTGGGGATTGCAAAATGAGGCAAATCAAGATTACTGTGACCAAATAGAGTCCATGGAGACAAAAATTGGTAAAGTGGAGCTGGCACTAATATTGCAGCAGAAAAGGGACCGGCATGAATATCCATTCATTGCAATATCAAAGGTATTATGAGACAGTCTGCCTCAACAGCTCAGATAACTTCTTAATGAAACAGACTTAGATCATCTTCAGTTTCTGCTAATTCTGACAAAGGCTGTTCCTTCTTCCCAACTGTGTGCCAAACTGACACTTACAAGTCAACTGCCAGAATGATTGTGCCAACCATCTGTCTTCATACTTATCATGTTGAGTGCGATGTCTTGAAAATTCAACAGAGACATGTTCTAAGGTAATGAAATAACATGCAAACCTTTGCTGTTGTTTGTTTGTTTGTTACGTGGGCCCGGATTGCGTTTATGATCAGGTGTTGCCATGTGCAGAGAGATATTTGGTAGACAGAAGCTCACAGCCATTGAGACTCTTACCCAAATCTGCAGTTTAATCCTTTTGTCATTCTTGTACACAGTCTTCACTTTGAAGTCAATGCCCACTGTGCTGACGAAGGCTGAAGTGAAGGCGTCATCGGCATAGCGGAACAGGAAAGAGGTTTTGCCCACACTGCTGTTGCCAATGATAAGCAGCTTGAACATGTAGTCAAAATTTTGATCCCCTCCCTCCCCCTTTCCTTTCACATCTTGAGTAGCAGCCATCTGCAAAGACAATAAGAGAAATACTGAATAGAATAGATTAAGAGCTTCACCTTGAGTCACAGTGGAGGGATTGTAGAGCCGTGTGGCTAAACTGAATAGAAAAATAAAACTCAAGTTCAGTGTGACGGTTTAAAGTTGTCTCTTATACAGTGTATTTTTATAAAAAGAAAAATAATTACATTAAAATTGCTCTAGCTAATAACAACATACCAAAAAGTAAAAGAGAACAGTACATCATGTACATGGCCACAGATCAGAAAACACAGCATGACTATAACAGCGAGTTGTTATACTGTACATTGATGAATATTTGATACCTTCTTCTCCAAAGCCATTTATTTGCTTTTTGCTATTATTTGCATTTGTCCTTATTTGATTGTGTTGGTACAATTTACCTGGCATTGGAAAAACACTGCTAAATGTGTTTAATGTGGAATATTAATCACTAGTGTACAACAGATTACATTATGCATTCTGTTATTATTATATTATGCCTTTGTCAGGGTTCAATCCAAAACGACATCACATGTGTATTTTACTTAGCAAAATGTATTTATGCATACTAAATCATCAGTTCCCCGCTGTTAGAAATGACACAATAATACAGTCATTCACCGTAACAGCGCAAATTTACTGTTTTCAAAAATTCCGTGTAAACGTACGATGGTTTGCAGCGCGACTCATCTTCAGCTTTAGTGTGTTTATTTCGACAAAGCTACTGCGCATATTTGGCTGTGCCTGTGGAATCTGCATTTCTAAAATATGCCAGACCTCCATCCTGCTTATGCGTTTGTTTCCGTATGTTAGAGAGGGGAGGGGGAGGGGTGGTGGTGAGGGAGAGAGATGCCACTATTGCAGCTTTTGCAAGGACAACGCTAAAATCCCTGTTTCCGGCAATAACACGCAACCACAGTCAAACAAACTGCCTTTGTGATAAAAATGTTGATGCCAGTCAGTGTGCTACACGCCGCATACAATAAAATCACATTAATAACATTGTCATCAATTGATTAAATTATTCTACACAAACTACCAGAACGTTTGGAGGACATCGTGTTAACAAACCTGTAATTGAAGTTCTCGGCTTTATCTGTATCAGCCCCTGATTCTCAGTGTACTTGAGTATTTTTAAACGAATGCGGGCGTTGGTGTGTTCCTCCTCCGCCTCTGTTTTTGGAGCGCAGACCAGTTTCAGCACTAGGGAGCTGTCCCCTCCGCCTCGGATCTGGCGCTAGGAACCGAGGGCGAGTTGCGTGTGTCTCTGCGTATCTCTGACGTCATCGGAGGGGGTAATGGTTTTGATATGGGGGTTGATGGAGGTCACGAGGAGCATGGGGGTTGTAGTCTTGGAACTAAGAAGAAGGACGCCATCAAATGTAAAATTTCGACCACATAAGTCAGCATGCAGCAGCTCATCCACGCTGTTAACAGCTGGATCATGTGACCAAAACCACAGCAACTGATTAAAGTAAAGCTGGAAAAGACTTTTGAGCTCCGTTTTTTTTTTTACTAGCATTTCTGTAGGTAAACATGACAGTGCCCCCTCCCCCCACTCCCATCTTACCTTTCCATAAAAAATCCATTGGACCCTCAACAAATTTTCACCTACTCGCTTGCTTTTCTTTCAGTTCACCAGCCTTTTTTTTTCAGGAAGCAAATTTATTCTCCTCTCCTGTGGCATCACTCTTGGGTGATTTCTCCCCGCCTCATGTGTTTATACAGCAGCTGAGTAAACAGACAAGGACAGGCTGACAGAGAGCCCTGAGTGCAAGTGAGTATGGGTATAATATAAACTCTAAATAAAAATAATAATAAAGTATATTTGCAAAGTTCCATTATTATAGTTTTTTTTTTAAGTTACTGAATCTGCTACATCACTCTTAGTACACATACTCTATGTAATACTCTAATAATAATACATATAGCCTACTAATAATGATTATGATAGTCCATCCATCAATTTTCATCCGCTTATCAATTACCGAGTGGCAGCAGTCACCACCCAAATCACACTGCACCATACCAACCCCCCTGAACCTTCCTGCAGGTGGTGAGTCCACTGGAAGGAACTAACCGCCCTAACCGGGATTTGATCTTGCCCAGGAGGTGAACCCTGGGGTTCCAAACCATTGACAGTGTCTGGGCCAACGCGCCACCGATTATGATAGTAATAATAATAATAATTGTTATTATTATTATTATAATGTTGCTTGACGTTGCTTGAGGTCGACAACTAAATCGAACTACCACTTGCCCGGACTCAATTGTCCCTTTTTTTGATTAGGTATTTAGTCATAAAACATGTCTGACTGATTAAACAGTTTGGACAAATAAGGAACAGATGGTTTCTATCAGCATTTTTAGTCATTTATTTATTTTTAAATGTTGTTTTATTTAACTGTTAAGAATTAATATATTTTTTTTTATTTCAGGCTAGAACACAAACAGACAGTTACGTAAGAGTGAGCTACTGGTAGTTATACAGTAAATACAAACTTCTGCTATCAGCTAGCAGACTTTTGACAGGCCCTACATTAAGTCATAGGGCGATGTGTGCGCACGTACGCGTTAGTGAGAGAGAGCAGTCGTGGTGGACGGGTCAGATCCACTGGAATCTGAGCTAACATGTCTTCCTGCCACATGTTTCCAAGGTTTTTGTTACCACTACACACATTTAACAAAAACTGCTACGTGTCTGTGTTCACGGCGCTTTTGAGAAGGTGAATATGTGAACGGTTTCTTTTCTTTCTTGCATATCATGGACTGACTTTATTTACAGGCCTTTCTTTGTGGTCCATTGTTGCTTTTTAAACAGCTACACTCCATAACGTCGTCTTTCCTTCAAATGCGATGGATATGCTGTAACATCTGTGCGCTTATTTACTGGGTTCAGGAAGTATCAGAACATAGTTGACCCACTTGCGTGGTTAACGAACCTTTTCTAGAAGGTTTCTGCAGTGCGAAGTAGCGCTATCTGTTGTTGGCAAGCAGTCATTGTTAGCACGTTGATCTCGGCAGCTGCTAAAGCCCCTCTCAGCCTGATGGTAATTATTAACATATATGACAGAATACAAATAAAAAATACAAAACAAAAGTGCTTTTTAAGGTCACTGACTAACAAATGTTGGTCAGAAAATTATCTCCGCCAGTTTATTGAACTGTTATCCCAGGGGCCCCATCTGGCCACAGTTTTTTAATGAATTTTATTTTATTTTAAAATGAACACAAAGGTACGTCAAAGAGGCATCTAAGGAAAGCTGTTAATATATTTTAATCTCAAAAGCTTCATTTCAGTGACTGACGAGAGTTTTTTAGGCTTATCAAACAAAGAAAACAAGTTTGAGCTGTGTTACATTTTATTTTGTTTTTCAACCCATAGAATTTTAGAATTTTAACCTACCCACTAATCCTGAATGAAAATATTTCTTAACATAATTCTTTCTAGCAGATTTTGCAGCAGAATAATATTTACTGTATCAGTTCTATTATTATTATTATAAGTACTACATTTGCTAGTTTTATCATCGTAGCTAATTCTATTTTTTCATTCTAGACTAATGGGAGTACATGGGTTTTTTAAGTGAATAAAGCAGAAATTGCTGTCAAAGGAAAACACATGTTGTTTTTGTCTGTATTTTAGGGATATTGGTGCAAATTTATAATGGAGAACACTATTGAAGTCATCCTGCAGGACCACAGCAGCACCTTACTAAATAGTAAATCACAGCCTGTGGTGACGGCCTGTACTGGTGCACTGTTCACAGCCATGTACGGGCTCTGGGGCCTCTTCACAGTACCTGTCTTCCGTAAAATCCCATGGAGGCTTAAGGTAGATAAAGGGTTTTGTTAACTTTTAATTTTTTAAAGATGCATAATAAATCAAATCTAAGGTATGAGGTTGCTACAGAACCCAACTTGCACATTAACAATGATTTGCTCATCTTGGAGCATAATGCTCCCTGCTAGCAACAAATGTGGGAAAAGAATAAGATGGTAAGTCCATAAACTATGAATCTGCTATGGACAACTTAACTATAATAAACAGTATATTAATATGATTAGGTGCAAGCTCTATATATTATGCTACAAGATCAGTATAATGTAAAATATGACCATGAGCTGAATGTTAAAAAACAGATTATGCCATATTTTGTCAAAGCTTGTCCTCTGCTCTCAGGTTGTGATGTTTTGAAATTGAACTAAAGATTCTGTTGTGTGTTATGCTAAACTCTGTCGACTTCAGCTACTGTACACGGTTGAGATGTGTAATTATCATTTAGACATTGGTTACTCTGAGAGTGAGTGGAAAATTACTCTCAAGGTTGTTGTCACTGTTTGCAGACTAAACTGCAGATGTAGGTTTAAAATGAAATGCATTCTGAGATGTTCCCCAGAAAATTACTCTTTAAAGTTTGTGCAACTCAAAGGCTATGCTATTAGCTTCTCTCTTACTGTGAAAATAACAGACATGAGGTGTAAGATTGTGGTAGATTTAATTTATCATCATCACACATCAAAGCAATACCTTAACAGAAGGGGTGCAATGAAAGGCACCTTATACTTTCACATTGATCCACTCAATCAGTTGTATCAGTTGATCAGTTGTTGTCCAGGTTCCTTATTTGCCCTCCAGTAAAGATCAAACATTTAACACCATTAAGCTTCTTGAAGGTAGAGGTCGGTTAGCAGATCTGGGATCAGGAGATGGAAGGCTGGTGAGTTTTGGAAAAAAGTATATACATGTACATGTCTTTATTTATTATTTACAATAGTAAATCTAGGATGGTCTTCTCTCAGGTGTTTGCAGCGGCCTTTGCTGGTTTCCAATGCACAGGGTTTGAGATAAACTCCTTGTTAGTGATCTACTCCACAAGCAAAGCAACATTTCTGGAAGAAAACCTCTGGAAGGTACACAATTAGGACAGAACACTGCTGTGTTAGTCTCCAAGTACTGCCAGTAGGGGGCAAAGTTGGAGTTTTATCCTATTTAAAATCAAATATTTTTGTCCATAGACTGATTTATCTTCATACAACAATGTGACAGCTTTCCTCGCTCCTGGTGTGGTATGTTGTCCTTTTCTTCCCCAAGCTGTTTTGATTGTCGCACTGTATAGCATAGCATTTGACCATAAAGCGGTGCATTTAGCCTTTTCTGCAATATTTACAGATGGAGGTTCTAGGTGAGAAGCTGCTGAAAGAGCTCCCTGATGATGCATGTGTCACTGCGTGTCGTTTTCCTCTTCCGAACTGGCTGCAGCGTTCCTCAGTTGGCTCAGGCCTTGACGAGACTTTTGCTTATGACATCAGCACCGTGCGCTCACAACTTGGAAATGTGCAAGTAAAGATGGTGTGAAAGCTGAATTGTTCTCGTGTGTCATTTACGATTAAAAAAGAAAACTGAAACAGAGCAGTGAAAAGTAACCAAAGATGCTGAGCAAGTGGCTTGTTTGTAAAAAAAATAGATTTATGTTGATTAGAGAAAATGATCAGGATAAAAGTAAATTTCCAGGACAAATTCCTGAACAAATTGCAAGTGTCTGCATCAATGTATACTTGATAAAGGTTACCCTCGTGAATATAACATATCTGATAGTGATATGTTTTACTTTATGTATGTCAATTAAATTATTTCCCCTTTTTTTAAGTAAGTGACAATACAAGCAAAACTGTGATGATGGTCAACTTACACAAATGGTTGTCAGATCCTTTGGAGTTCCTGTCGGAGCCATAGGAGTTTGATATTGCAGTTGTCCAGGTTAGTAAAATAATGCAGGGTACCACTCATATTTTCCAATTTAGCACAGGAGATATTCTCTGATGGGAACACACTTCCAAAATGTTTAGATTTAAACAAGTCAGGTCTGAGGAAGTAGAATAAGATAAATAGTTTTATTAAATACATAATGTCTTGGAGGTTTTTTACTTTCACTATATTCCATGTACCAAAGTACCTTTATACATGGTAGACAGACCATTTTAGACCATCAATGAACCCTGCTCGCGACATTTTAGTATTCAAGCTTTCCACCTGAGGGCGCCAGTAGTCTAAACTGCGTTTGGTGCAGAAGCGCCAGATGAAAGTGTGCCTGTGTAGAATACAAATGGGTATCCTCTACATAATGGTTACTTATCAGTCACATGCCGCAATTTCCAACAAATGACATATATGATATATAAATATATATATGACATACATACATATATATACACATATATAGGGTGTGTGTAATGTAATGTCGCTGGTTTTGCAGATGGTGTATCAGAAAGAAATTCACGTGTTGCTTTCGATTAAATATTGGTTTCATCACTAACATTAGTGTTCAGACAAAGTTAATCTACAGTATATCAGACATGGCTCATGCTCTCGCTTCACCGCCTGACGTCATGAAGGGGGCGGTAAACAGCGGGTTGGGGGGGGCCGCCAGAGTATAAATCCTCTCAGACCGAACCACCCGGCTTAGTTTGAGGTCAACTCAGCACGGCTGATGGAAGTACACTGTAGTTTCGCGGTTCAGAAGACAAACAGCGACATGTGTGAGTCCACACAGAAGTCCTGCGAACCCCGAAGAAAGAGGACGGATGAGTGCAGTGCCCCCTCGGAGATGGCCCGGATCATCACCGACCCTGCCACGGGAAAGTGCTACTGCCGTGGGAAAGTTTTGGGAAAGGTAGCGCCTGTTGTCGACTTACTGGATAAACTTTGTCTGTGCAAGAGGCGGCCGTGTTAATAACAGTGTGTTTGTCCCCTCTTTACAGGGAGGATTTGCAAAATGTTATGAGATGACAGACCTATCAACCAGCAAAGTTTACGCGGCCAAAATCATCCCACATGCTCGCGTCTCCAAACCGCACCAACGAGAGAAGGTAGGCGCACAGACCCAGCACTTGCAGCTGTGCGCTCTACGAGTAAACTGAAGGAGAAAATAATTTGAACGACATTTAGTCAGTGTCACTCATCGTTGTGTCTTTTCTTTCTGGTAGATTGACAGGGAAATTGAGCTGCACAGAGTTCTGCACCATAAACACATAGTGCACTTTTATCACCATTTTGAGGACAAGGAAAACATCTACATCCTGTTAGAGTATTGCAGTAGAAAAGTAAGTACTGTACAATACTGTTGTATTATGTTAGTGCTTTGTTTGAAATACATCTGCATTGCACCCAAACCATTTTACACACTACACGTATTCAGTCTACTGCAATGCAAAGCTGTAGAATTCTAAACTGTACAATGTTTTTTTTTAATTTTATTTACAAAATAAACACAATAACATGTTTTAATATTTGTCTTTACCCTCTTTTGTCTTTTGCAGTCTTTAGCTCATATCCTTAAAGTTCGTAAGGTGCTGACAGAGCCAGAGGTGCGTTATTACCTGAGGCAGATCGTCTCTGGTCTGAAGTACCTGCACGGACAAGAAATCCTTCACAGAGATTTGAAACTTGGTAAGGAATCCCATTACCACAATGGCACTTTGGCACAATGATGATGATCAGACACTTTTAGTACCATTAAATCTGCATTGGGTATCATTGATGTGATCTCACTTTTGTCCTCTGCATTTTCTTTAATCAATTCCTCAGCCTTTGATCCATGGTATCAGTTGCTCATCACACCTTCTCCTTTGTTCCTTGCAGGTAATTTCTTTGTGAGCGAGTCGATGGAGCTGAAGGTCGGAGACTTTGGTCTGGCTGCCAAGTTACAGCCAGCGGGAAACAGGAGGAAGACGATCTGTGGAACTCCTAACTACTTGTCCCCTGAGGTGCTGAACAAACAGGGCCATGGCTGTGAATCAGACGTCTGGGCTTTAGGCTGTGTAATGTGAGTAGGATCACTATAAATTCATCATCAAGAGACATCAAAAGGTTTAATTATACAATTAATTATTAACTAATGCCATTATTGTGTCCTTTGTTGTAGACACAAATATATACATTTAAAATCTTCTTTATGGTCAATTTGACCTCAAGTGTATATTAAAAAAAGAGGAGTATTTGTGATAGACATTATCTAATGTGGACCTCCTTCCTATTTTCCAGGTATACAATGCTGTTGGGTAGACCACCATTTGAAACCACAAACTTGAAGGAGACCTACAGGTGTATCAGAGAGGCAAGGTACTCACTGCCCTCGTTGCTGTCACCACAGGCTAAACAGCTAATAGCAAGTCTTTTGGCTAAAATACCTGAGGACAGAGCCAATCTGGATCTCATTCTAAGACACGACTTCTTTACACAGGTTAGATGCACCTCCTGTCTCTCTGTCCATTTGTCCCTTGGTGTCCTTATGTCAATGTCATTTTGTAGAAGTGTAACAGTGATCTCCTTTTTGTGCACACCACACTGACCAATTTTTTTCTTCCTCACAGGGATTCAGTCCAGAGCGTCTGCCACCTAGCTGTTGCCATTCCCCACCAGATTTCCACATCTCCAGTCCAGCCAAGAGCTTCTTTAAGAAAGCGGCTGCTGCACTCTTTGGTGGGAAGAGAGACAAGGTCAAATACTATGAGACACTTAGTAAGTAATAGAGTGGATTGTACAGTATGTACCACTTAAAACAACATTTTTTTATATTCTCTTTTATTGTTCCTAATTTTATTGTCATCCTTATGTTTGTCCTAAACAGATAAGTTAACCAAGGAAGAAGAGGAAATCTACAAACTGCAGCATGACCTGGAGAGAACTGCCATCAGCCAACAACAGCACAGCAAAAAGATTTCCAAGGTGAGACACAATTCATTTAACCTCCACCAAATTATTTACATTTTAAAAAAAAAAGCCTTTTGCTTGGTGAATTAAAATAGGCAATCTTGTGAGTCACATGCTGCTTTAAAACATCTATTCAGCAACCAAGTACTTATTTTTAACCTTCATGCCAACCACTTGCACTGAGTCACCGTAGGAAGAGATGATCTAAACTCAGAGTCTAAATTCTGTCGTCACTGCTTCTCACCTTAGAATGGAAGTCTACTTCCGCCATCTGCAGAGAGCCCTGTCACCTTGGCAACAGAGAGCCAGTCCCCGGTGACGCAAGATACTATCCGTCTGATCGTCAGGGGAAGTCTTGGAAGCTGTAGCAGCAGCAGTGAATGTGAGTTTGCCAGCCATGCTCTTCTCATGCATTCATACACACACAAGTGAGCAAACTGTGTGTTACCTGATCTCATTTCACACTGATGTGAGGTTAAATCGCACATAGGAAAATATAACATGCACATGAATTAGAGAGTCTGTATGTGACGTTACACTGTGTTAAAACAAAATCTGTTTTGGTAACCAAAGGTCTTGAAGACGGATTGACAGGGAGCGTGGCTGAGACTGTAGCAAGAGTGCTGCGAAGATGTTTGGAGAATATGCCTAATGGTGACTTGCCTTTTTTTAAACATATTCTACATTTATATGATTCTATACTTTGCATTTTAATTGTAAAGATGGTGAAGTATCAAAAGGAATCAGGTTGAAAAATATAATGTTAGTGACCCTCCGGTCCTCCCACATATGTCAACGGCCCATGATTAGACAGTCAAGATGTCAATCAGACACTTTATTTCTTATTTATCACATTTTGCTTGATCATATCCTTTTCTTCAATTTTGCTCACGATTTAAAAACTAGCATCTACTGTTGTAAATTTTTACCATTGGTTTAAACTGTTAAAAAGCGGCCTCATTTTCAGACATTAATTCGGGGTTATGACCAAAGTCATTAAATCATTGCTGGCTCTTTTCCATGTCAGTAATTAGATTATTATTCTCATTCCTCATATTTTAGAATCATGGTAACGTTTATTTAAGCCAGCCACTAGGGTACACGAAGCCGTGTTTATAGTGCCGGTCCCAAGCCCGGATAAATGGTGAGGGTTGCGTCAGGAAGGGCAGCCGGCGTAAAACGTTTAGCTCAATCAATTATGCAGATCAATAAAACGATTTCCATACCAGATCGGTCGAGGCCCGGGTTAACAACGACCGCCAACAGTGCCGTTGACCAACAGGGCACTGATGGAAATTGGACTACTGTTGGTCAGAGTCAGAGCCAGAGACAGAGAAGAAGATGAGGCCGTTTGGTTAGGAGAAAAAGAGAAAAGATGAAGAATAGAAGTTAGTTAGAAGTTAGTCTGAAGTATGGGACTTTGAATGTAGGTACAATGACAGGGAAAAGCAGAGAAATAGCTGATGTGATGGAGAGAAGAAGAGTAGATATTTTGTGTGTGCAGGAGACCAGGTGGAAGGGCAATAAGGCTAGAAACATTGGAGGAGGCTACAAACTGTTTTATCATGGGTCAGATGGGAAGAGAAATGGAGTAGGGGTGATCCTAAAGGAAGAATATGTAAGAAATGTGGTAGATATGAAACGAGAGTCAGACAGGTTGATGTGTGTGAAGATAGAAGTAGAAGGAGAGATGATTAATGTTGTTAGTGGTTATGTCCCACAGGTGAGCTGTGAGTTGGAAGAAAAGGAGAAGTTCTGGAAGGAGCTAGTTTGGATGGTAGAGAGTATCCCCAGGAGAGAGAGAGTGGTGACTGGAGCAGACCGAAATGATCATGTAGGGGAAGGGAACAGAGGAGATGAGGAAGTGATAGGTAGGTTTGGCGTTAGGGAGAGAAACGTAGAAGGACAGGCAATGGTAGATTTTGCAAAGAGAATGGAAATGGCTGTGGTAAACACAGATTTCCAAAAGAAAGAGGAACATAGGGTGACTTACAAGAGTGGAGGCAGGTCCACACAGATAGATTATATTCTATGTAGAAGATGTAATCTGAGGGAGATTAGAGACTGTAAGGTGGTGGCAGGTGAGAGTGTAGCCAAACAACATCGGATGGTAGTGTGCAAAATGAAGATGGAGGTAACAAAAAGGAAGAGAGTGAAGACAGAGCAGAAGATCAAGTGGTGGAAACTAAGGAAAGAGACATGTTGTGAAGACTTCAGGAAGGAAGTAAGGGCAGTTCTGGGTAGTGTTGAGATATTCCCAGATGATTGGGAGACTACAGCTGCAGTGATGAGGGAGACAGGTAGGAAGGTGCTAGGTATGTCCTCTGGGCAGAGAAAGGAGGACAAAGAGACCTGGTGGTGGAAGGATGAGATCCAGGAGAGTGTGCAGAGAAAGAGATTAGAGAAGAAGAGATGG
>NC_024328.1:20528419-20535658 GCF_000523025.1 Cynoglossus semilaevis
CTAGAAGAGAACCTAGAGAGGTGGAGGTTTGCACTAGAAAGAAGAGGAATGAAGGTCAGTGAAATAGTGAGGTTACAAGGAGCAGAGGTGGTGAAGGTGCAGGAGTTTAGGTACTTAGGATCAACTGTTCAGAGCAGCGGAGACTGTGGAAGAGAGGTGAAGAATAGAGTACAGGCAGGATGGAACAGCTGGAGAAAAGTGTCAGGAGTGATCTGTGACAGAAGAGTGTCAGCTAAGGTGAAGGGAAAGGTTTACAGGACAGTGGTGAGACCAGCCATGATGTATGGTTTAGAGACAGTAGCAATAGGCAGAAGACAGGAGGTGGAGCTGGAGGTGGCAGAGTTAAAGATGCTAAGATTCTCTTTAGGAGTGACAAGAATGGACAGGGTCAGGAATGAGGTCATTAGAGGGACAACACAGACAGGAAGGTTTGGAGAAAAAGCTAGAGAAGCCAGATTGAGATGGTTTGGACATGTGCAGAGGAGGGACAGTGGATACATCGGTAGAAGAATGTTGGACATGGAGCAACCAGGTAGGAGAAAGAGAGGAAGACCAAAGAGGAGATATATGGATGCAGTGAGGGAGGACATGCAGATAGTTGGAGTCAGAGTAGAAGATACAGAGAACAGGGAGAGATGGAAATCAATGATCTGCTGTGGCAACCCCTGAAAAAAAAGGGACAAAGCCGAAAGAAAAAGAATTTGGTATTTTATTTTATCTTATATATTTATGTGTAAATATATTGCACCTTCTGTTGTTAATACACCTTACTATCATGTGGCTTCAACTGAGACTAATTCAGAACAGTCAGCATTCTTATTTCTTCAAATCTTTCCTGTATGTAGGCGTATCCTAATCCTCCTCCTTTGTGTTTTTACCCTGCAGCACAAGATGTCCCTCAGTGCTTATCTAGCAGTAGTCTTCAGTGGGTGACAAAATGGGTGGACTATTCCAACAAGTATGGTTTTGGCTACCAGTTGTCTGATCACTCCGTGGGAGTTCTCTTCAACAATGGCAGTCATATGAGCCTCCTACCTGACAGAAAGTATGCACCTTTGTGTACGATTTTGCAATACAGTTCAGTGAAAGTTAATCCTCATCACTTTAAACATTTGAAACAGTACATGTTTTAGTTGTTTGTTTTTACTGTGGTTAGTTCAGGTACATGTTTAACTCCTGGTCTCCGCTGTAATTCCAGGACCATCCATTATTATGCACAGTTGGGCCAATGCTCTGTTTTCCCTACCTGTGAGGTTCCTGAAAACTTCGTGGGTCAAGTGACTGTGCTGAAATACTTTTCCCAATACATGGAGGAAAACCTCATGGATGTAAGTGAACATCCCTCCTCCTCCACTCCTCATCTGTCACCTGTAATCTACAGATCTTTCACTCTGTAGAGTTGTTTTTCTTTATGTCTTACAATCACCTAAAGCATAACAAATAATGTTTTTGTCAAGTTTTAGCTTGTCTAACCGTGATGTTCCTCTCCTGCTTTCTAAGGGCGGGGACCTCAGTAGTATGACAGATGCACACATGCCCAGACTCTACCTGCTGCAGTGGCTGAAGTCTGACCGTGCCCTTATGATGCTCTTTAATGATGGCACATTCCAGGTAAACAAACAGATCATCGCAGAAAGCACAACCGTTGCTGTGCCTGCTTAAACACAATTAAGAAGGATATAATTTAGAGTTTAACAAATAACAGACACAATTAGAGCAATTTGCAGTTGTCTGTTGTGAGTGTAACACATTCTATATTTACCTCCCAAAGATCAACTTCTACCAGGACCACACCAAGATCATCTTGACTTGCCAGAGTGAGGAGTACATGCTGACATACATCAACGGGGACCGCGTCTCGAAAACCTTCCAGCTTAGCTCCCTGCTGACGTCTGGCTGCCCCACTGACTTGCGTGAACGCATGGTGTACTCCCTCAACATGCTTCTGCAGAGATGCAGCTTAAAAGCAACAGCAGACATATTTTGGACAGACATATTAAGGCACTGTGTTAACTGCAATGCTGCAGCGGGAGTTAAGGATGATTCAGAAAGGAAGATTTCAAGAACAGATGGACTTGTGCAAAGAGAATAAATATTCCAGCACTGCTGAGCCTTTGTATCTCAGTACAGTGCAGGAGGAATAAGTGATGAGAATCTGAAATGTAGCAAAATGATTGTGGATTGTAAAGGGCTGATTTCTATGTTTATATATTGCAAAAGGGAACAGGATGTTGGTACGAATGTGGGCCCCAGTTTGGGGGGAAGAGGGAAATGTGGGAAGTAAAGACAGACTCTGGGCTGGATCCAGCTTAAACCTTTACAGAGTTAAAGAAATCCATCCAAACCAATGCCCTGAGGGGAAACCAGAGCTCAACTGTGGAATATTGTAAATGATGTGCAGTGTATTTGACCATTAAGTCATTAGTGCAAAGACATGGTCTTACAATGTGTGTGGTTGTGTGTTTCTGTATGTGTGTGTGATGGCTCCAGAGCTAAGCCAGTAAAGTTTGTGTATGTGTGAGTAGGAGGGGTGAAATATCACGCAAACTTTAAAAATTGAGATTTTCTTTTTTTTATCTTACTGACAGATGGTTGTCACACTGAGCTGGAACCAGAGTGGAGGATATGAGGGAGAGATTGACATTACAGAAGCTGTATTAGAGATCCTGTAAGGACTCCTAAGAGCCATTATTTCCTTGGTAGAAAATGTCTCAAATTATTATTATTGTGTTAAAAAAGGTGCCGTATTTATTTATTTAATAATTTAAAAATGCTTTTTCAAATACATTGTGTGTATTGTATTTTTTTGAGTAAACACCCAAACTCAAGGTTTTACTATCTGGATTTCTCTTTGCTGTACCATGTGGTACAAATGCCTTTTCACTCTAATTACCCTCATATCTGTGCACTGGATCATATGACGGCTACAATTCTCCAAAGGCTCCAATAGTAAAGAGATGAAGATAGAAAAGGGATAAAAACCGTGCTTACAGTTAGTGTGTTTGTTTGTCTTTCTGGTTCGAGGCAAAGTTTTCTCTACTGTGATATATAAAGGAAGAAAGCGATGACTTTGCAATGTCATTTGACATTTTCTGACACATCAGAGTAGCACGGGGCTTTCATAAAATAACAAGATCAGGGGCGATGATTTACTGTTATCCAACTGAAACTGACATGTTGGTCTTAACTTTTCCCCAATTGCATCAGTGCTTTTACAGGTGAAGTAAATATACAGTCAGTCTTGTTTATTTTTTACATTGCCTATCTGTTGCCACAGAAACAAGCAACCACTGCCCAATTTGGTGAGTTGGAAATCACTAAAGGCTGCTTGGAAAAAAACTGTGACATGGCTTGCTCTTTGTAGGAAGTCAAACTCATATCTTTGATGAAATTAAAAGGTTTTTTTTTCGTGTTCGAAAAACTCCCCTTCTGTGAGATCAGGGGAGTTAAACATACCTTTATTAGTCATCAAAAAGGATGACTGTCTGTGCACTTTATCATTCAATAATGAATGTCTCAAGTACAAACACACCATACACAGACAACCATTTTATGACAAAAATGGCTCTGAGAGCATGGGAAGGTTAAATGGGATTGGTGCTTCAGCCAGCCGGAAATAAATACTGCTTGTTGATGTGAAGTTTTTATTGTTTCCAAAAGCTTCAAGAGCTTTACCCCTGTTTTTAATCCCAGAAAAGCAGCACAATATATATATATATATATAGTTTGGGTCAGTGTCACGAACAGAACAAAATTATTTAAGTACAATTCAGAAACAGAAGAGAAAAAAAAAATCAAAAAAGGGGATCACCTGGATCTTAAAATCACACCATTGCAGGTGGGGACAGTTTGGCTTTTAGAAGAACAAATGTGAGCAATAATTCATTAGTTTTTAGTTTTAGAAGAGGGTATAGTTACTATTGTGTTTGAGTGGGTAGCCTGAATGTGGGAAAGAAAATTTAAGTTTGTATTAGATTTATGTTTATTAAAGGCAAAGAAATACATGTTGATGTCAAGACTGTTTGCGGGAAGATGTCTGTTTGTAAAAATTAGACTCTGAAAAAGATATGCTATTAAATTAGCACTAGCTTGTTAGTTTAGCATTACTAATGTTAAACTAAGCTAAGCTAACAAGCCAGTAATGCTTACTAGCAATCCTAGACAAGGCCAAACTACATAGATTTAGATAGATAGATAGCACTTCATGAATCCCTCGGGAGTTCCTTTAGGGAAATTTAGTCTCCAGCAGCAGAACAGCACCAAAACAACAATAAAAACACACAAATAGCTAAAATATAATAAAATGCAAACATGAGTAGCAGCACACTGACAATGAAAATGGGAAACCTGACTAGTGGATTTTAGTAGATTAGCAGGTTAGTAGAAGTAGATAGATAGTGTTAGTAGTATTAGTAGATTAGTAGGTAATTATTCTTGGCATGTATGGTGTTGTTGATGGCAATCTCAATTATTATTTTTTATTATATTTCAATTATACCATTGCTAACCATTGTTGTATATATACATCCTCATACATATATATAACAGTGGTTTATATATATTATGTACCTTGAACAATAGTTTAAAATATGAACAGCATAAGTAGTTGAATAATTAAATAATTAAATTAGATGAATAGTTAGCTGCAGTATATAGGCAGTTCCAGTAGATATATGTGTATGATGTTGACCAGATTTATACAACCATTATTACTAAGAGCTACTTAGTAGCACCTGCCTACATTTGTTTAAGTAATTATTGCACACTTTCTGTAAATCCTATAAGCTTCATTTCACTTCTTAAATATCACTGTGTTTGTTTGCTATATGATATATTTAATTGAAATTGCTGTTCCGAACAATCAATGATACATAAAAGAAAATCTTGAAAATGATCAGGGGTGCCTAAACTTTTTCATACCACTGTATAAATATACACAGAAAGTCTGAATATATATACAAAAATCCTGAATATATATATAAATCCTGAATATATATACAAAAAATCGAAACCCTTTTGACCACAGTGCCCAAATCGGGGCTCAGCTACGCCTACTACCACCGACCCGGCAAAACAGGAGATCCCCATAAAACAGCCCCTGCATATGTCATGGTTATATTTGTAACCCAAGCATTACAAAGAAAACAGTGAATGCTGTGTAATAGAAAATGTAATAAATACATTAAAGAGAATAAGAACAGATTACAGTCATAAAATCGTTAACGACCTAAGGTCACTGAATCACTGGGGGATTCAGAGTAACGAAATGATAATTTAAGGGTGATAAAAATTGTTATAATCCGTTATAAATACTTGTTTGGAAATATATTCTTTTTACATGTTATTATTTTATAACGCTCTCCATTGTGTTGACGATCATTACTTACGTCTTCCAGAAAGGAAGAGAGCAATAATAATGCAGAGTGATTTATGTTAACTTTTATTTGAAGATATTTTCTTTGATAGCTGTCATATGACGTAGTGTACTGTGTTGTCTTTAAAATATTGATTTGTTCACAGGTTATTTGTTGATTCGCGGAAAATGTGTTGCTCATTCTTTCTTTCATGTTGCGAGTGAAGCCTGGTCCGTAAAAAAGGAAAAAAAGAAAAAAAAGAAAAGGGGAGAAGAGAAGCAATGAAAAATGAATAAATAAAGACTATTATATAGAAGCTGCTTACCTCGCATTGCTGTTATTTTTTAAAATACTTTTTACGCCCCGCTACGTGGGCACAAGATACAGAAGCCTTGCCGGTGGTGGTAGCAGGCGTGGTTCCGCCCCAATAAGGGTAGTGTGGTCAAATATGCTTCGAACTTCTGTATATATATTCAGACTTTCTGCAGAAATCTGAATATTTATATACAAAAAGTCTGAATATATATACAAAGATCCTGAATATAAATACAAATAAAGTAAACAGAAATCTTTGCTGTGTAATAGAACATAAACGTTTAAGAGAACAAGAACAGATTACAGTCATTAAATGGTTAACGATCTAAGCTTACTGTTGTGAAGGATTCAGAGTAGCGTAATGTTAATATAAGGGTGAATTAAAAAGGTTATAATTCGTTGTAAATACTTGTTTGGTAATAGGTTGTGCAGGCGTAGCTGCGCACCGATACGGACAGTGTAGTTAAATACGCTTCATATTTTTGTATATATATTCAGGATTTTTCTATATATATTTAGACTTTTTGTATTAATATTCAGACTTTTTGTATATATATTCAAAGATTAATTTCCTGAACGGCATGCCATATTATATATATATATATATATATATATATATATATATATATATATATATATATAATATGGCATGCCGTTCAGGAAATTCATCTTTGAATATATATACAAAAAGCTTGTGTTTGCATGTACATACACGTAAACATAAGCATATACTTATAATAGAGTATAAAATATAAATACAGTGGTTTATTGAAATATAATAGTAATGCAAATGGAGATTGTGGTTATTGCACTGAAATTATTGTTGGGTTATTACACTTACTCCCCTATCCATTGTTTGTTCACCCTCGTCCCACCAACTGAAGAGTTAAACAGTTTAGTGGACAAAGGAGTTTTTAAGTCTGTTGGTCCTGCTCTTCAGATGAAGGAGCCTGTCACCGAACAGACTCCTGATGACAGTGTGCAGTGGATGAATGGCAATGTCCAAGATGATGAGCAGTTTGCCAAGTGTTCTCTACTCTGCCACTGTCACCAGTTTGATGCCCACCACAGAGCTGGACTTCCTGATCAGCTTCTCCAATCTGTGTAAGTCCTTCTTTGATGTGCTGCTCCCCCAGCACACCACAATGTACGAAATAGCACTGGCAACCACAGACTGGTAAAACATTTTCAGGAGCTTCCTGCAGATGTTGAAAGACCTGAGCCTCCACAGGAAGTACAGTCTACTCTAGGCCTTCTTGTACAGCTGCCTATAGTTGTGTGCCCAGTACAGCTTGTTGTCCAATGTTGGTGATGAAACATACGTTATTCAGCAACCACTATTGTCATCTAACTGACACAGATAGAATGACCTGAAAAGAACCACACCTGACAACGTTGTGAGTTTTACTCGCTGTGAGGGGGAGCTGAGAGACCAACAGCTTCGCAGAGTTGGTTCACCAAAGTCCCAAAATGTATGAGGACTGCAGTTCCTTTTATTAAGAGAGTTACATAAGTGCTGAGCCAGCCACTAGGGTACAAAGCCAGCCACTAGGGTACACAGCCAGCCACT
>NC_024328.1:20539142-20578135 GCF_000523025.1 Cynoglossus semilaevis
ATAGCATCTGGTGTTTTACATGGAAACAATTCAACCCATTTTGTTAAAGCGTCTATGATTACCAAACAGTATTCATATCCTTTATCCTTATTCAATTGTATGAAATCCATGTGAATAACCTAAAATGGATATTCTTGAACTGGAAATTTCCCCTGTCTTGTTCGCACCTGGCCCTGTGCAATATTCCTGATGCAAATCAAACAATTGTCTACAAACATTTTTAGAAAATAAATTGAATTATTTGTAATTCTTTTGTATTAAAGTGCTATCCACTAATGATCCTTCCTGTTGACGTATGGCACGGCCCATGCGTCATAACTGCAGCCCATTTAAATAATGACTTAGGTAACCATGGTTTTCCATTTGTCCCTATAAAAATGCCATTTTCTAGTTTTGCTCCTTGGGCCATCCAATAACGCTTTTCAGTATTAGATGCCTGTTCTTGTCGTTTTTTCAATACTTCCTGGGTGTCGCATGTATCAATATCTTGTGTTAATGTCTGTGTTTCGTCTGTGCTTTTAAGTGTCATAGCTGCTTGTTTTGCGGCTTTATCAGCTTTTCATTTCTTTGTGAAACTGGATCGTCTTTTCGTGTATGTGCTTCACATTTACATACAGCTACTTTTTTTGGGAGTGTGATTGCTTTCAACAGTTCTTGTAAAAGTTTGTGGTGCATTACAGATTTCCCCGTAGAGGATTTTTTTTGAAACCTCTATTTTTCCACAACTGGGCAAAAATATGTACAGCACCATACACATATTGACTATCAGTAAAAATGGTAACATCTTTTCCTTTTGATAATTTTAATGCTTCTGTTAACGCCACTATTTCTGCGGCCTGAGCACTATAATTTGATAGTAATTTGCTTGTTTTCAAGGTTTCAGTCTGCGTTACTACCGCATAACCTGCACAGTTTTGTGATTGTTTTTGTTTTGTTTTGTTTTTTGTGACTGCAGAAACAGGAGACCACAAAACAGAAATTGTGTTGAAAGTGACGACGAAGGGAACAGGGCATGACTACATGAAAAGGGTACCGATACCCCTGATTTAATTTCAAGTCAAAAAAATGAAAGTTCAGAACAAATTGATCTACTCCTCGCATTAGAAAATGTTGATGCATCGCGACGCCCAGAAATGACCCTTATGGTAAATAGCAAACCAATGTTATTTTTATGTGACACTGGGGCAGAGCGAATGGTAATAAGAGGCACGAAGGGATTACTCCGATCAAAGAAAACCATAAAAGTAAATTCAGCAAATGGAAGATTTGGTAGAAATCTCTTACCCTTATGACATTACGGTAGGTCAACAAGTAAATATGTACAATAACCATATTACATAACCAATGAAGATCATATTTTTATTTATTTCCATCCATCCATTCAGGCTGTGATGCTAGAACAGTACAACTGGTGGAGGATGAAGGGGCAAGGTGGAAGGCATTCCACACTTTTCCATCAGACAGCAGGTAAGTGGGAGGACCCTTTTGAGTTACCACCTTTAGAGGTTGGGTAAACTTTGAATGTCCTTTTGCAATGATTCCAAACTGGATGTTGGGTGGTTTTGCACCACGTTGTTGATTAGTGTGCTGTTTTGTCTTTTCTTATTTCTTTTGGATCTTCTGTAGCAGATTTGTTTGGTCAGTGCAGTGACCCAGGGAGTGTAGACCTCTGATGTGCAGCTTTGTATTAAGTGGTCTACCATTTAGCAGTTCAGCAGCACTGACGTCACGGCATGTGGAGTGGCTCTGTATGTATGAAAGAACTCTGTGACAAAGGCTTTCAGTGGTTTACCTTCAATGTTGGCTGTTTGCACACAATCTTTGAACACTCTGTTGAAGCACTCTATTTCCCCATTTGCTTTGCACGGAGAGATTCCACGTGGCATAGTTGGGAATGAACTTTGAATACCACGCAGTCAGGCCCAGAAGGAGTGTAGAGATTGAGCCTTTGTGTTAATAAATTACATCATACGGAATCTGGGGAATTAGAGGTCCAGGTGAACATGACACAGACTGACGCAAGGTTTTAATTTTACTAAATTTAAAGATTTTTTATCAATGAAATGTCAGTTTGATACATGCTTTTCGGTTTGTTTGTTTGTTTTTTTAATTGAATTATTAATTAGATGTGTTAGATTATTATATTATTAAGGCTGGATTCCTGGGAATAAATCCATGTCACATCGTTGCACTGTGATGTAGTGGACAGTGAGAGTCAATCTCTTGGTCAGATTCTTCTGTTCATTTCTTCATTAAATAATTTTCACATTCCCTGTTTCGACTCTACACACACTATCCGTCCTGATGTCAGTAGATAATGTGACTTCCTAGATAATTTGGATAACAACCTCCTGACTTCTGTCTTGAAAAACATCACATGGTTGTCTTATTAACCTCCTGACAAAGAGCAAAGATAAGATGTTAGTAAAATGAGCTGTCATTGGAGTGACTTCTACAAGAACTGAAAATGTAAGTTTCTGTTTAGATAAAAACAGACAGTACAAATATACTTAATTTTGGATACGAAAATAATTAAATTACTGTATACATTTAACTCCTGGTTGCAGGTCTCATCACATAGAGACATTGTTCATAGGTCTGTGAAGACCAACCTTTTCATTATCATTACATCATAGTAGCTTTACACTTGATACAGTTACTGTTAACAATCATCTTTAGAGGACCTGCAACGATGTAGAAACTGCATTCCATCCAGAGCAGCAAACAATAGGGTGGGGGCTGTTTTTTTTATTATTATTTATTTACAGCATCTCCTACAACCTTTGGTACATGAACTTTGTTCAGCAACAGACTATTCGTATGTAACAATTAAAACCCCATCATAACATAATTTTGGACCATGTTCTGTACAAGTTAGCTCTCGAAAAAATAATGTGTGGTGGTCCTCCCATCATTCCATCAAACTCTAACTGCAGTGGTTCAAAGGCTGCTTAAGCCAAGCAGCGTTGGAGTCATTAGATGTGGAAAGCAGGTGTTTAGCAGAGATGTTTGAGGCTTAAATACAGCCCTCCCTTGTGGAAGGAGGAAACTCCAAAGGCTCAGAGCGCATCATTTTTGTGACTCACAAAAGAAGAAAAAGGACAAACCAAATCCCACGCAACAGTACAGCACAGTAAACAATGGCTATAAATTAACAACCATTTGGCTGCAGGACACGCCCTGGTACACCATAGGGTTGGCTACATATAACACATAAATAAAAAATTTTCATTGTCCGATACAGATACTGCACCTTGGAGTATCTGCAGATACTTCGCGAGAAACTTCTGGGTGTCTACCCTCTGCCGTTGACACCACACTTTCACAGATTAATAACCTTGATCGAAAGGCATCTCTCGGCCATCCTAACATCTCCCCCTCTGCACTTCCTCTTTTTTACTTCCTTTCTCTCTTTAACTTCAGCATCTTATGTTTCACACTTTTCTGTGTTGAACACACCCTTTTAGATTACAGAATATAAGGTTTATATTTCATCAGCATTTAATGTTATACATCATTAAAATCATAGTATATTGTTACAAACATTTACACTTTTATATCAATATCAGCCATAAGAACTTCTGCTTTTTTATTGTGATCAGATCAAGTCAGGGGTTCCTTCATTAGTGTATTTTATTAGACACGTTCCCTAACTTGCATTACCAGCAAATATATAATTAGTGTATTAAAAAGATCATCATCCTTTAAATTGCACAAAAAGATAATCACAAGTGATGGGAAGACTGACTCTTTTTACTGATTCGGATCTTTGACTCTCGAACAGTAAAAGTTGAGTTGTGAACGAATCTTGAACGAATACGAGGCTGCGGTTCTCCGACACTAAATACTAAAGGCAACATGGTAGGCTTCCGCTGACAGTCTACAAAGCACACAAAATGCCATAAGCAATTAAAACCATGTGAAAATGAATGAGAGCAAAACAGACCTGAGCTCTCTGTCATGTGACAAATTAAACAAATCTGCGAGAACGAAGCAAAGATTAGTTCACAGAGAATGATTCATTCATAGTGAAAGATCAGTTCACAGTGAAAGATTAGTTCACAGAGAGTGATTCTTTCATAGTGAAAGATTAGTTCACAATGAAGGATTAGTTTGCAGCAAAAGATTAGTTCACAGTCAAAGATTAGTTTGCAGGGAGTGATTTGTTCACAGGGAGTGATTCGCAGAGAGTACTTAGTTTGCAATGAGTGATTTGTTTACAATAAAAGATTAGTTCGCGGTGAAAGATTAGTTCGCAGAGAGTGATTAGTTGGCAGTGAGTGATCCGTTTGCAATGAATGATTAGTTCGCAGTGAAAGATTAGTTCGCAGAGAGTGATTAGTTGGCAGTGAGTGATCCGTTTGCAATGAATGATTAGTTCGCAGTGAAAGATTAGTTCGCAGAGAGTGATTTGTGAGTGATTCGTGAGTTCAATATGAACAAATCTTTCATATGACTCGGGAGTCACGAGTCATATGAAAGATTTGTTCATATTGAATGACACCACTAATAATCACACTTAATCATTCTTCATTATTGCAACTTCTGTTCTTTACTTCTCATTTTACACTTATATTTCCTAGGTACTTTCCAAACCACTTCTGTATTCTAAATATGTTTTGTTACTTCTCCCTTTTCTTTGACCTGCACTTAAACTTCTGGAAATGTAGAGGAATTCTGTACTAGGTCCCCTTGGAACATGTCATATTATTTTATATCTTCTACTTTTTAAGCTGAATAAGAAATTCTTATATAATAACCTACTCAGGCCCGGTATGATAGGCTCGACTTAACCCTTATTGATACACCCTCCTTGAATTCAGTATCTACCTTTATTTTATACTGATCTCAACTTTCGCTTACATCCCGTCGGGAACACTGGTTGTGTATTGAGTACCAATAATGTTCTATCAGAAAAGATCAAATAAGCAAGAACATTGTGCAAGTTGTGCCATTACGGTAATTTCCGGACTATAAGCCACTACACAGCAGACAAAGGTAGGTGCACAGTTGTTTTAAACACAACAGATTACCACTCTAAGGTCTCTCTTCTCAGTGACTCAGCCACTTATGAATCCCTGAGGAAAGATCCCACCAGCAGCTACAAAAAGAAGGTCATCAGCTGCCTCCAACAGCTGGAAAAGGATAAAGCCATCGATAGACCCCTGTACCACCGGCTATATCCAGGAGAAGCCATTCCCTGTATTTATGGTCTCCCCAAAATCCACAAGAAAGGAGCTCCACTCAGACCCATCAGCAGCAGCATCAATTCAGTCACTTATAACATAGCCAAACCCCTGGCCTTCCTACTTTCACCATTGTTGCGGACACACCTCACCACATAGCCAAACCACAGGACTTCACCAACAAGATAAGGGGCCTAAAACTAGACACGGATGAGACCATGGTCTCCTATGACGTCACTTAACTTTTTACATGCATCCCCACCGTAGTAGTAACAGTGAGGATGCGCTTACTACAAGATCACATCCTGCCGGTAAGGACCAACCTGATCATTGACCACATTTGTGCCCTTCTAGATTTATGCCTCACCACCACTTACATCCAGTTAAATTAGTCTTTTTATAGACAGAAGCATGGCTGCGCTATGGGAATCTTTACATGGAGGAAGTGGAGAGCCGAGCTCTACACTCCTACGTGGGAACATCACGCAGCCACTGGTTCCGATATGTGGATGACACTTGGGTCAAAATCAAGGTCCATGAGGTCGATAACTTCACAGACCACATCAATGCAGTGGACAGGAACATCAAGTTCACCAGAGAAGATGTGAAAAACAACAGTCTTGCATTCCTGGACTGTGCTGTTCACATTACAGAAGACAGACAACTGAACATAGAGGTTTACAGGAAACCAACTCACACTGACCAGTATCTCCATTTTGACTCACACCACCCACTGGAGCACAAATTAGGAGTCATCAGAACCCTACAGTCACGGGCAGACACCATTCCCAGCACCAACAGAGATAAGACGAGAGAACAGGGACACATTAGGACAGCTCTCAAGGCCTGTGGCTATCCCACATGGGCTTTTTTAAAAACTAACCAAAAGAGGCCCACAAAGAGGGAGGACAACCGGAGGAGGGGGAATGTCATCATTCCACACATTTCAGGAGTTTCGGAAAAACTAGGAGGATCTTCAACCAACACCAGATCCCTGTACACTAAACAAAAACTGGTTCATCCCAAAGACAACACTCCAAGAAACAAGCTGGACAATGTGGTTTATGCTGTTTAGTGCAGTGAAGAGTGTACGGATCTGTACATTGGGGAGACCAAACAACCATTCTACCACCTTTGTAAATATACACCATGACTAGTAAGAATGGTGTATAAAACAAAACACCATTTACTTCTTTGCAAACAGCACCATACTCTTTTAGTGGTCATTTAAAATCAGGTTAAACGATCATACATGTATGTGATTTTAAAAGTTTGCGTGTTGTTCCCTAAATCCCCGTACTGGTAAGTCGTCTCTATTTGATGCTGTGCAATTTCCACATTCTAAATATCTGAATGTATTGAAGATGTCATTTTTTGTTCAGTCATGTTCCCGTGCAAAGCGAAAACAAATGATAGTCAACTGGCATGCAAGACAATGAGAAATCCATACGAACACTTCTCGTCACACAGCTGAAAATGCTTCATCAGTGAATGGATGATAGAAAAATCATCTTGAGTTCCTGCAGGAAGCCATGATTGCAGTTCTTGTTGCAATCATGATCTACACACTCTGTCCTCTCTGCACAAGGAAGAAACAGACACAGATAGCAACAGATTGTTTAAGCCAAATCCAGTTCTTTTCTTGTTCATTAAAATGATAATGCAGAATTTAACCCTTGTGCGGTCTTTCACATTTTTGTACACACCGTTTGTATCATCATCATAATCTGCCTGTTAGGAACACGTACTCCCTTTTTGGGAGACCTTGCTCTGCACATGAAATGTCCTTCACGTACTCACGGAATGTTGCTCATCATTTATGTGAACTTTTGAACATTTGTGTGACCTTTTCTACAAAAGATACAGTCTGTTCCTCACTATCTATGTGAATCGTGAACTTTGCCCAAAAAGAATGTGCGTGATGAAAAAACAACTGTTCAGCACTTATGTAACTCTCTTAATAAAAGGAGCTGCAGTCCTCATACACTTTGGGACTTTGGTGAACCAACTCTCCGAAGCTGTTGGTCTCTCAGCTCCCCCTTGCAGCGAGTAAAACTCACAATGCTGTGAGGTGTGGTTCTTTTCAGGTCATTATATCTGTGGCAGTTATTCAGCCACCACTATTGAATAATATGAATAACATATTTTTTGGCACCAACACTGATGTTTTCACACCAAGCATTTCCAATGTCTAATCTTTGCTGTCCTTAACATAAAAATACACATATAAGTTTTGGGCGCAAATACATAAGTCAGTGACAAAATATTTCTAGGACCAGTGAAAATGTCTTGCAGTGATGTCCTCCTCTAAAGTTGTTCCTTGTATGTTGGTAATTTGTTTGCTGTTATAAAAAAATTGCGGAAACGACACACAATAATATTAATAACTACTCAACATATTAACACAGTTATTTATTTTGTTCTAAAAACTAATAATTAAAGAGTGTAGTTGTAATATAAAGGAAAGATAAAATTATCACAACATTTTTTGTCTAAATTAAAATTTGACCTGGTAGCACAAATGATTGGAAATAGGTCATAACCTCTTGTGTAAAGCGGGTGTCACGATGTGTCACAATCACTGATGGTAAACACTTTGCCTTGCACTGTTAACCACGCAGCTGGACAAAAGCTGTGGTCATTGTTTGTTTTATCTTCAAGGAAGTGGACAGAAACAGCCTACTGGATATCCTGTGTTTGGCCTGGTGGATGAGGGGGGAAACTGTTTTTAGAGTTGCAAGGAGATATTGGATTGCCTGTTGTACTGATGATGACAATGGCTGTGATGACATGTGAGGAGAGCTGCACTGAGTAGACCAGAATATTCTAAAGCAGATACAAATTAAATAGAAAGTAGAACTCACAGCAGAGAACACATACAGGACCTCGAGAAGGTTCCACTGTTTCCTGGTATCTTTTTATTACTGTGAAGATGCTGAAACATCCTCATGCTTTTGACTTTAACACAATCTAAATGCACCGTATCTCCAATGTCATGAGCAGTCGCTAAGATTTACAAGTTCAGTGGGACTCAATGGATTTTAAACTCTGGTTTGTCAGTCTGGAATCTCAGTGTTTTGTTACAACGGTGGTCATTTCCCTCGAGCTCTCTCTTTGCGTTACTTTGAAAGACAATAACCTCATACTCTAAAATAAAGTCAAAAGCACAATTTAAATATATCTGAGTACAGCGCTTATTATATTGATGTATAAGTATTGTAAACTTAAAAAAAAAAAGCGAAAAAAGAAAATAATGTAGCATCGAAAGTAACTTTACATTTGAAATGAACCTACACAGGGACACCAGGGAGTTTTTGGGTGTGTTCACAGGAGAGTTTCAAACAGGGAACACCTCCACCATCCTGTATACACACGTTCCATGGTTGACCACCTGCACTTCCTCTTAGCAGGTAACAGGTAAATGCAGAAAACACAAAAAGGAATTTGTATCAACCACCAGTCTGTGGTTTTGTTGGAGACAGCCTGCAGCTTCTCATGGGAAAACCAACTCCCTTTTTCAGCTACCAATTTAATTAGAAATATCACGTCTTGTACATGATAACCCCTTTTTCCAGCACAGTCTTGACGGTGCATACAAGCCGAGACACGCCTCAGAATCCAACACACAAACCTCCCTTCCTCATTCATTATAAGAATGAGGTAGGCACTGGATGTAGTGGACCAATCACTGTGCTGCAGAGTTTTTTATCATGTGCTGTTACAGGCTTTCAGCAGAATGGAGCATTTGTTTGTAGTATTTACATAAAAGCTGGTGTTATTGGGACACTTTTTGGAAGAAAAGCTAATTATTGTAGATACATGAAGATGTTGATGACATATCTTTAAGATATGTCTCTTTACCTAATGCATTTGCTTCACAAACAGGACAAGTAAAATAAACTGCACTACATAAAGACATTTATTACAGCCCTTCTATGTCAATAGTACAATGTCATAATAAAAACTTTAATGTGATTGCAGCAGAATACCATGATAAAATATTTTCAATTGATATTATCCCTGCTCCAGTACAACTCTCCTTTCATTTCACTGTAGGAGTCATCAGTTTTGTTTTTGTTTTGTTTTTCCTTGTCAGCCCTCATGCTGTTTTCTAGGACATTCTGATGGTGTGATAGTACTGCTACAGGAGTTTCCTTCATCTTTGTTCCACTACAGAAATTATGTCATTGCCTGTCAGTCACAAGACACAGTCAGATGTCAGGTTTGCCTATACGGTGGACAAAATAAATAAATAAATAAAAATAAGAACACTTATGCAGATTAATCATCAACTCTGCCATACATAAGCCTTTTTTCTCAGGTGGCAGTAAAATGTCAAACTTGAGCTGTAGGCATTTGTCTTTGGCATGTGCTGCTATCTTTGTTGCTCAAAATAATTTCAGTCCTCTTTCTGACGGAATGAAGAGTAACTCTGCTTTATTGTTTTTTATCACACACCTGATGAGAAACATATGATTGTCTGGATTTCCACAGGAAGCCCACATTTTTAAGTATACATTAGGGCTGTAAGGCACAACTATTAAATTAGGAAAGGAAAAGGAAGAACCTTTTTGTTTTTTCAGTGTTTAAAAACTGTATCTGCCCAGACAGCTACAATGACTGACATACTACAATACATATATACAATAAAAAATACAATAGTACCGTAGATAAGGCATTACATTGCTTTTAATAATAATTGGATAATTTATCTCTATTAGCAGTGATCACTGTATATGTACACACACATATAATATACTACAGATAAATATACTACAGATAAATTCACTTTTTACGTTTACTTGAAAAAATATATATACTGTATTTTCAAAAATTAATAAAATGCTATGATTGGTTGAATACCCTAAAACATACTCCCTTACATTTACATACATTTATTCCAAACTTCACATTTGAATTTGACTTTTAACTCAGACCTGACCTCTTCCACAGTTTAATAACTGTGTGGGAAGTCCTTTTTCCTCTGTCAAAGTAGAAAAAAGGAGAATTATGAAGGAGGGCTACTGCATTCATAGCTGTGCTTTGTTCTCTGCTGTGACTAACTAAAGTCAACTTTAGACTCTGGTGTGACGAGGAGATGAAAAGACTGGGATGAAGGTGAAGGCTTGTTTGTGACTTGATAGAAGACCAGACACAAACGTTGACACAGAAGCCAACGTTCAGCAGTAATCAAGGTGGAGCATTGAGAGAAACTGCAGGCAATGTGTTGTACTTGGTCTTTACATTGTCTGTAGAGTTTACTCTTGACGTGTATAAATGTGAATGGAGATAACATTAAACTGTGACCTCGACAAATGTATTATAGTAATAGCAGTCACAAACTTTCCTGACCCAAGTCAATAGACATTATTCGAAAATCCTGGGAAACATAATGCAAGACGACCTTCCAAAAAATCTCTTGCAACCCACCTGATGGTCGCGACCCAGTCTTCGGGAAACAATGGTGTAGATCACTAGTTTGAAGTATATTCTGATGGATGTTTTTGTAAAGTCTTTTATTTTTTCTAAATTAAAACATGCTCTTATAAAAAAGATTCTAAGCATAGTATTTACCTATCATAAGTTGCTTCGGAGTATAAGTCGCACCAGCCAAAAAAAAACCATAATTAAGAAGATGCTGGTACACAAGCCTAGCATTCCCTTTAGCTACTGTCAGTGTGAAATGTCAAACCTGAATGCAAACCTACACAAAGGATGAAAAAAAGTGTGACTTATAGTCTGAAATATGGTACTTCACAGTACACTAACATATAACATTTCAGCACATCTTTAGTGCTAAAATGTTGTACATTAGTATATGTTACTAAAGCACATGCTTTAGTGATAAATGCAGATGTCTACTTTTTTTTTTAAAGCAATATACAGTTTAAAGCCTTTATCCCCAGATTAATTATCTGTACATTTAAGATGTGGTCTTAGTGGCTGTTTCTGAACCAAATATTCTGAGTAGGGTCAGTGTCTTAATTTAATTTTTTGAGTAATATCTTCAACAGCAGCTTGATGGTGATGATGATGCATAGAAGACAGTGCAGCTGCAGAGGCGAGTGTGAAGGCAATCACACCTTTCTTTCTCAAAGGAAAGAACTGGTTGTCTAAGCACAAGAAGCCTAAATTAACCCCATATATAATTCCTTTCCTGTCACACTGTTTCCTGTGGTAATGAGCCACTGCAGGTCTCTCACAATAGAAATGTGCATCTGCAGAGACCTCGCTTTGTGTCCCTGTGTTCAGCATGATGGTGTTTTTTTGATGCAGTGATTTTTTATTTTATTTTTACCTCCCTTTTGAAGTTCAGCTCTATGTGCTTATCGTACACCGTGGTTATTTACTGCTCGCTCACTCGTCCCTGCTCTCTATCTCCATATCCTATGCAGTGTTTACCCTGCAGCCAGAGGGTGGTGCGGATTTAGCTGTGCTTCCTTCACAACAGGAAACAGGGAGCAGGGGAGTTGGGATGGGAAAGGTGCACAAGCCCTTTTAGCTCGCTAACAAAATAACGTTGTGTATTTTCAGTTTGTTTATCGACCCGACTTTGGAGTGGACTGCATGTTCTGTTTGTACAGAGAGATTGTGTCGATGTTTACCTTAAATGTTATTTGAAAAGGTGCACACCAACATGCAGTCTATGATTGATGATGTTTGTACTTTAATATTAGCTAAAATGCTAATATTAAATCAAAACCATTTAATCAAACCATTATCCTATTAAATATTAATAGAGTCTGTCATGGCTCAGTGGGTAGAAAGTCTGTCTCATACCTAGATAGTGTGAATATGAATCAAGCTGTGTGCATGTAGCCTCACAGTGCCCATACCAGAGACGGTGAGGGTGTGAGATAAAGGCCCTTGTGTTTCCTAAAGAAAGGGACCAATAGAGTTTAATAAGAAGGGTATCACTTTCTAAGGTCTGTATGACATTACACATGTAAGGTAAAAACCTGTGAGGAATATCAAAGCTTTATTTTACAGTATTTAAAGTATTTACATACTCATTCAATTTTAAAGGCATTTTAACAATGAGATTTGGGTTTCTATCATGACTTTGAGGTCTTTTTCTAAAGACATTTACATTTTTTAATAATGTTAACTTAAACAAATAATATCGTGTCTTGACTGTTCCGTAAAGTTAGTGATTTTATCGAGTGTTGGGCATCAGTAGCTGGCATAGTAAGGAAGAGTTTTAAGCAGATTTACTGTTAATATGTCGACAGTTGTTCTCTTGATAATCTAAAATGTAACATTCACACATTGACAGTGTTGGGTTTGTTCTGTTTTGGCTGCAAAACCAGGAAACTGTTCTGCTGAGTTTTTATTTTGTTCTGTGCCTGCAGAATATGCCTGGGCATGTTTGATTTGTCCAACAAGAGTTAAAGATTAAAGCAACAACATATTTGTAGACAGACAAAAGACAAACACTTGTTAGCCTTGGACAATATTGAAGAGACAAGCTGTTGAATAAATGGATGGTATTTTTTTTTAAGAATCATCAACAATTCTTGTGTTGGAGAGGAAGAGACAGCGAGACAGAGAGAGAGAAAGAGAGTATCAGATAAATGCAACACTGCAGTCACATTTGCCTGTGTTTCCTATGGTATTTATTATCTTTAATTCCTCTGGCGTGTTCGTACCACTTATTTGTTGCTCAATCTAATTTCTTCAATGCTGAGGCTGACTCATTTTCTTATAGTTGGCACAGAAAATTAGGGTGAGGCTGTTCACAGTAGCATTCATTATTTTTCTTTTTAAAAATGTGCTTTGTTGTATCCTTTACACAGAATAAGAACAGATTGACAAAAATCAACAATGGAAGACAACCTTTGTAATTTTGCATAACAAAGCATATTTTATACATTGGATAGATTAAACAAGATGTAGAACCGACAGAATATTTATGAGAACTCAATCAGAAGGTTGATGAAAGAGTGAAAAGAAGATTCCTAGCAGGACAGGTTTGCTCAGTGAGCTCTGGTCACGTGAGGACAGGGACATGATGTTGAGTGTTTTGAATGTGCTTGAGAGAGTTTGCATTTTTATTTATTTGTCTACTTCGTGTCCTGAGGCTTCCTGATTTACTTGGCAATAAAGAGAACATTAGCATACTCTGCTCCACTGAACAACTGCTGCTTGGGTAATTAAGCTACAGCAGGCATTTATTGAAAACTACAACCTCAGCGGTCACTGCTCATCAGTACATTTCATTTTACCAGAGTAATTAAACACTTTTTAGCTTTTGTATACAAATATCTATAGATATATATATACATATAAATATATAAAAGGTCTTGTTAGAGGGGTATTGTCAGGACGTCACGTTTCCTTTTATTGCTTAGTCATGCTTTGTTGTGCCGTGCTGCTGAACGCGGTGTGCTGCTTGTCTTGCCACTTCGTGATGTTTTGGGTCTGTGTTGTCCTCGAGGAGTTATCAAGGCAGACACTGAGACAATCTGAACTACAGTTATAATGAAATCTGTTAGCACCGACAGCACCCACGGGCTGCAGAGAACTACTGCTCACTGCGCCCAAGCACTGCTCATATATGGAAAGACATGGTTGGCTACGAGTAAGGGGAACAGTGAAAACACAGAGGGAGATAATGACTGAGTTTGCAGTGTTATACACTGATGAGCAAAGACTCTCTGTAACACCAAGGTGCCTCACTCCTGTGGCTTTAAACCAGAGGTTTACAGAGACACAGACTCTGTCCTTGACAAAACTGACACTGATCAGAATACTAATGTGCACAGGAATCAGAGCGCAGGGAAGATCAGAAAGCAGGCAGAGGGAATACGGATGAAGCAGAGGAAGAGCCGAGGAAGAGGAAGTGAACACTGGTGTTCTCAAAATAGGATTGAAAAAAAGTTATGAATACAAATTACGAATATATACAAATTATGAAGTGTGTGGGTCACAGAGGTAAAGAGTGACTCAACACAGATGTGATTCATGAGTAAATAAAAGAATCGGAGATGTATTGTAATGTGAAGGCAGCACATCATCAAATCAGTCAATCTTGACAACATTGGGGCGTTTTTGAAAGAAATATGCTAAAAATATATATATTTGTTAGAAGAATAAAAAAAGCCTCTTCATTTTAGTTTTCCATTGGTTGGTTTTAAAAAGATTATTATGAATTAGTCTTGGCAATATTTGGTCATTTTTGCTGTAAATATGACAAGGGTTGTAGATTGTTTTCACTATTGCCCGCTTAAGCTGGGTGAGGATCCCTTCTCTCCCCTCTTTTCTTTTTACCCTATGAAGAGTGTTTCTTGGAAGTTGGTCCTCAGCCAATGCGAGGATCCATTAGGACAGGAGATGTTTACCACTGTTTTTTCATTACTCTTTTGATATTTAACCCTGTAAAGCCCAAACCATTAAATAATTGACAGAAAATTACAATTCTTTGAACTTGGACCCTTTTTTGGTCCCTCTGAACAAACAAACTCAAATATGAGTTTCAATTTGTACCATATTTGATAACAACCAAAACAAACAAATTCAACAAATTTGTAATTCCAAATTTAAAAAAGTGCTACCATAATGCAGTAATGAGAAATCCACCAATGGAACTGGCTGGGTGGAAGTCTGGAAAACATTATATATATATATATATATATATATATATATATATATATATATACAGTTACTTCTTTGTTTTTATGTTGCTTAATGTTATATATAATGAATGAAATACAATAAAATGACAATTAACTGAGTTAGAGTTACATGCATATATTATACATATTTATGATATATAAACATCATCAACATCAAGTTACATACCTGTTTTTTTACTCTAAATGTACCAAATTATGTAATTTTTTTATACATAATGCATGAAATAGAATAAAATAACAATTTACTAATTTAGAGTTACATGACTTTATATACCTGCTGTATCAAATTTGATACGTTATTTTCAACACGGTTTTACTAAAACATAGACTATGAAATTATGAAAGTACTTTCACGTTACATCAACCAAGTAACTATTCCTATTGATGTTTTAGTAAAAAATGTAATGTTTTTCTCATCTTAACCTTTTCAAACTTGACAAAATTCTTCTTCAAAAACCACCTGTGTCCAAATCCTGAGTCATGGCAATCTTGTAGTGTCTGTTCTCTGTATCTTGTACTCTGACTCCAACTATCTGCATGTCCTCCCTCACTGCATCCATATATCTCCTCTGGCATTTCTCTTTGTCTCCTACCTGGTAGCTCCATCTCTAACATTCTTCTACCAATGTATCCACTGTCCCTCCTCCACACATGTCCAAACCATCTCAATCTGGCTTCTCTAGCTTTTTCTCCAAACCTTCCTGTCTGTGTTGTCCCTCTAATGACCTCATTCCTGATCCTGTCCATTCTTGTCACTCCTAAAGAGAATCTTAGCATCTTTAACTCTGTCACCTCTAGCTTCGCCTCCTGTCTTCTACCGTCTCTAAACCATACATCATGGCTGGTCTCATCACCGTCCTGTAAACCTTTCCCTTCACGTTAGCTGACACTCTTCTATCACAGATCACTCCTGACACTTTTCTCCAGCTGTTCCATCCTGCCTGTGCTCTTCTTGTATTCTTCACTTCTCTTCCACAGTCTCCACTGCTCTGAACACTTGATCCTAAGTACCTAAACTCCTGCAATTTCACCACCTCTGCTCTTTGTAACCTCACTATTTAACTGTTCTGTCTTTCGATTACACACATACACATACACATACACATACACATACACATACACATACACATACACATGCACATACGTACTCTGTCTTGCTGCAACATACCTTCATTTCTCTTCTCTCTAGTGCAGGCATGCCCAAACTGTTCCTCAAAGGGCTGTGTGGCTGTAGTTTTTTGTTCCAACCAACCAGGAGCACATAGTTTGACCAATCAGCTGTCTGAAGACTGAGACTAGTTGATTAAACCTGTCAACTCAGATGTGCTACAGCTTGGTTGGAACAAAAACCTGTAGCCACAGTGGCCCTTTGTGAAACAGTTTGGGCACCCCTGCTCTAGTGCAAACCTCCACCTCTCAAGGTTCTCTCCTAGCTGCTACCTACTCTCACTACAGATCACAATGTCATCTGCAAATAACATAGTCTATGTGGACTCCTGTCTGACCTCATCTGTCAATTTGTCCATCACCAAAGCAAACAAGAAGGGGTTCAGGGCCGATCCTTGATGTAGTCCCACCTCCACCTTGAAGTCTTCTGTCCTCCCAACAGCACACCTTACTACTGTTGTACTGTTCACATACATGTCCTGCACCAATTTAACACATTTAACAAACAAATATTGCATCTGTGATACTCTTTCGAAGCATGAAACCATACTATTGTTCACATATTTCCACTTCCTGCCTCCACCTAGCTTCAACTACTCTTTTCCACAACTTCACTGTATGACTCATCAACTTTATTCCTCTGTAGTTGTTACAACTCTGCACATCACCCTTCTTATAAATTGGCACCAGAACACTTTTCCTCCACTCATCAGGCATCTTGTCCGTTTCTAAAATTCTATTAAACAATCCAGTCAGGAAATCTACCGCCACTTCTCCTAAGCACTTCCATATTTCCACTGGTATGTCATCAGGACCAACAGACTTTCACTCTTCATCCTCTTCCGGGCTTTTCTTATCTGATCTACCTTCTTCCTACTAGTCTCTGGTTCATCATTTCTACTTTCCCTTTCATTTTCCTCATTCAACAACTCCTCAAAGTATTCCTTCCATCTTCTCAGCACACTTTCCTCACTTGCGATTACGTTCCCCTCTCTGTCCTTAATCAACCTCACCTGCTGCACATCCTTCCCAGCTTGATTTCTCTGTCTCGCCAATCTATACAACTTCTTTTCTCCTTCCTTTGTTTCCAAACCCTCATACAACTCCTCATATGCCTTTTGTTTGGCTTTGGCCACTTCCCTCTTCACCTCCCTTCTCCTCTCTTTGTACTCCAGTCTGTTCTCTTCTGTTCTTTCACTGTCCCATCTCTTCTTTGTTAACCTTTTTCTCTCCATACTGTCCTCATCATTCCACCATCAGGTCTCTTTGTCCTCCTTTCTCTGCCCAGAGGACATACCTAGTACCTTCCTACCTGTCTCCCTAAAAACTAGCTATAGTCTCCTAATCACACTACCATCCGATTTTGTTTGGCTACACTCTCACCTGCCACCACCTTACAGTCTCTAATCTCCCTCAGATTACATCTTCTACATAGAATATAATCTATCTGTGTGGACCTGCCTCCATTCTTGTACGTCACCCTGTGTTTCTCTTTCTTTTAGAAATAGGTGTTTACCACAGCCATTTCCATTCTCTTTGTAAAATCTACCACTGCCTGTCCTTCTACGTTTCTCTCCCTAACACCAAACCTACCTATCACTTCCTCATCTCCTCTGTTCCCTTCCCCTACATGACCATTAATTTCTGCTCCAATCACCACTCTCTCTCCCCTCGGAATATTCTCTATCATCCAATCTAGCTCCTTCCAGAACTTCAACCTGTTTGACTCTCGTTTCACCTCCACCACATTTTTTGCATATTCTTCCTTTAGGATCACCCCACTCTGTTTTTCTTACCATACGAACCATAATAAAACAGTTTGTAGCCTCCTCCAATGTTTCTAGTCTTGCTGCTCTTCCACCTGGTCTCCTGCACAGACAAAATGTCTACTGTTCTTTTTTCCATCATATCAGCTACTTCTCTACTTTTCCCCGTAATTGTACCTACATTCAGAGTTCCAAACTTCAGACCAACACTTCTATTCTTCCTCTTTTCTTTTTTTGTCCAAATCAATCGTCCTCCTCTTCTTCTTTGTCTTCGATCAACAGTAGTCCAATTTCCACCAGTACCCTGTAGGTCAACAGCACTGTTGGCTGTCGTTGTTACCCCGACGCAACCCTCACCATTTATCCAGGCTTGGGACCAGCACTATTGTATCACTATAATAGCACTGGCTTGTGTACCCTAGTGTACCCTAGTGGCTGGTTTCAACTTTATGACATCATTCTCTGCATTCTCCAAACACTACCAGAGATGGGCCTTTACAATACAATTTTCAGGAAATGCTGTAAACCTGCTGAGCATTACTTAAGTACCGGACCGGGTACTTTTCTTATAATGCAGACCAAAAATCACTGCCGGAAAGCAATGCACACACAATGCTCAATGTGACATTTTAAATGGGGTTGTTTCCCCCCTCTCCTTTCTTCTTTTTCTCTGACTGACGTGACATTTTACAACCTATAACCAGTGCTAGCTGTTTGCTTTTCATTAAACTGTCTCTGATTTCAAGTGTTTTCGCTGGATACACCTTTCATCCCTGAGTTCTGGCCTTTACCTGAGATGCAAAGTGGCTCTTGTTAGGATGGCTGCCACTCAGGTTACATCGCTGTGGCGTACATTACATAACCCAAAATACTAACATTTTCTTTTCGTCTGTTTGTTGTCTTTCCAGCCAGAGCTTTGAAATTCAAATTCATGTTAACCACCAACCCACTTCATCTGCAAGGGCTTTATCTTTGCTACTATTAAGGCACTTATTGCGGTCATGCCACTGTTCTCTCTGTACGGTGATAAAAGGACACACTGTGACCGGAGCTCAGTGTTTGGTGCTAGAAATATGTGGCTTTGATAGATGGGCTTCTTGGAACAGGGCAGCATTAAAAGGTAATGCCCAGAGATGCACTGTCTAGTGTTATCAATTTACTTCAGCAGCACATTTTAGAGTAACACAGCTACTGAACTGTGTAGAGAAGGAGCGGCAGAGGGAAAATACACTCATGTCATTTCATATCAGATTTGAATGTACTGTATATTTTAGAAATACTGACAAAGAAAAACTTTCAATATCATTGTGTCAGTAAAGGTTTTCTATTTCATGTGTAAATGTGTTTGTGTGTGTGTGTGTAATTAATTATGTATACTTAGATGTATACATTTACATGTTATACTTTTTTTAAATCTGTTTGAGCAAATTGCTCATTTTACTTTATGTGTTATATTTAACTGCACTAATCTTGATAGATAAAAATTAATGAATTTATTAATTAAACGTTGCTCATATGTCCGTTTTGGGTAAATTTCCATCAAACCCAGTAAGAGTTAGCAATAAACTGTGTAAAAAAGTGTTAAGTAGTTTTTTCACCTATATAATTTAAAAAAAAATTACACAGCACTGAACAATATTTGTAGCTTGAACAAATAATAACCAATTGCAGAAACATGTATTAGTCTGTTATTGAGTAGTTACATCCATACCAGTGGTCCCTGACCTTTTTTTGTTCCAAGGACTGGTCAGCCAGTACCACCTGTTACCCGTGACCTTAAAATATTGCCAGATTATCTGCCAGATTATGACTGGTCTGCAGACCGGGGTTTGGGCACCCCTGATCTGTACAGTCTTCCAGCTACAACCGGCCCTTCAAGGGGGAACTGTAGGGCTGATGTGGCCACTAGTGAAAATGACTTTGACACCGCTGCATTAGACGGTACTACACACTCACAGCCACCATGTAACACAGACCATGTACTCTATACAAGTGGACATTGTTTAACTGCACTGCAGGCTGTGGAGGGAGGGGAGGGGCAAAGCGTGACCATGACATTTTAATGAATAGTGTAATGACTGTAAATAAGTCTTCATAGAGAATATAAGTAAGTTATTATTATTCTGAGCCCATGGTCTCAATACTGGATCAATTATTATTATTACTATTATTGTTGTTGTTGTTGTGGTAATTTAGGTTTGGCTTACTTCCTGTTGCAGACTCCACTGTCGTCACTGGACTTGCACCTCACACACACACACACACGATTACTGCAACCCTGAGTGTTATCTTACCAGCTGCACTCCAATGTTTTACAAGAAAACAAACCGGGTTCAGCAAACAGAGGTGCGTGTGCCACATGATGAGTGAGGAGTACAGAGGCGGCTCTTCCCCCTCCCCTGTGTGTTTCTGGATCAGGTAGTGAAGGTGACAAATATTGACTCAACTAAATCATTCATCACAGAAAGTACAATAGCATGTTAGAGAGTATAAACAGCTGTGTGTTGGTGGAGTCGTTTGACAGATAAAATGTTTTTGTTTTTTTTTAATGATACGTGTTTATTTGCCGGAGAGACTCCAGACAAATTAGAAACACGGATTCACACAAGTGAGTATGTTGACTGCACAGAAATCGACTTAAGCTGTATGACCTGGAATATTGATAGAGTATAATATTAATATACTTAGAGACATCATGGAATCATGAAACTAAAAAATTCATTTTTTCAAGCTTTATCTTAAAAAAATATTTTAACGTAGCATTTCAAAACAGCCTACCTTTGCTCACAAATACAAATTAATCTACATTAATTTATTCAAACTACTGTATTTTCCAGGACTGTAAGTAACACTATTTTTCATCCTTTAGCTGAATTTGTATACTTAGGTGCAACTTATATATTAAAATATATAATTTACATGTTCGTTATTTTCACACTGACGTAATCACAAGTGAGGAAAGTGTGCTGAGAATATGGAAGGAATACTTTCAGGAGTTGAATGAGGAAAATGAAAATGAATGTAGGAACAAGGAGCCAAAAAATATTAGTAAGAAGGTAGATCAGATAAAAGGGATAAAGTAAGAAAAGCCCTGAAGAGGATGAAGAGTGGAAAGTTAGTTGGTCCCAATGACATACCAGTGGAAGTATGAAAGTGCTTAGGAAAAGTGGCAGTAGATTTTCTGACTGGGTTGTTCAACAGAATTTTAGAGACTGCCAGTATGCCTGATGAGTGGAGGAAAAGTGTTCTGGTGCCAATTTATAAGAAGGGTGATGTACAGAGTTGTAACAACTACAGAGGGATAAAGTTGATGAGCCTTACGATGAAGATTTGGAAAAGAGTAGTTGAAGGTAGGTTGAGGCAGGTAGTGGAGATATGTGAACAACAGTATGGTTTCATGCCTAGAAAGGGTACCTCAGATACATTATTTGCCTTGAGGATGCTGATGGAGAAGTACAGGGAAGGTCAGAAGGAGCTACATTGTGTATTTGTAGATTTAGAAAAGGCATATGACAGGAGGCGGAACTGGAAGTGGCAGATTTAAGGGTGCTAAGATTCTCTTTAGGAGTGACAAGGATGGACAGAATCAGGTCATTAGAGGGACAACACAGACAGGAAGGTTTGGAGAAAAAGCTAGAGAAGCAAGACTGAGATGGTTTGGACATGCTACCCGGTAGGAGACAAAGAGGAATGCCAAAGAGAAGATTTATGGACGCAGTTAAGGAGGACATGCAGATAGTTGGAGTCAGAGTAGAAGTTGCAGAGAACAGGCGACATGGAAAACACTGACACGCTGTGGCAACCCGTGAAAAAGGGACAAAGCCAAAAGGAAAATAAGTTATTTTTACACTGACAGCCACTACAGGGCACTCTAACTGGCTGGTGTGACTTATAATCTGGAGCAAGTTATAAAAAAAAACATTTCTTCATTTTGTATTTTTTGGCTTCTGCAACTTTTGAAAATACAGTAGTTGTTTTACTGAACTGAACTGATTGCAATTGTCAAAATTATTTTCTTTAATATTGATTCTTTAGTTCTTAAGTGTAATTTGGCTGAATAGCGGACTGCATTTGTTTGGTGTATTTTATAACACTTTTTTTAGGGAGGTGAAAATATACCAAACTGTTCATCTCTGGTACACCATTTAAGCTCCTCCAGTGTTGCTTGTCCTCTAGCACAGAGTATGATCTTTGGAGAGTTGAATGGAAATGAGGCAGATGTCAGCCAGTCAGTAACTTTCACTTTGACCTTTTGCAGATAGTTTATAATAATTCACTAGTTTGCGTAGTGTTACTAGAAAATATGCTACAAATAATGAGCCAGAGATACTTAAACTGAAAACAGGATTTTCTTATAAAAAAAATTCTGTTCTTCCTTAATCTTTGAAGGATAGAAGACCACCAGACGGCCAGTGGCCTTCTGGTTAAAAGTTGGTTCTTGGGTTGGCAAGAAAAAAAAAACAGGAAGAAAACTTTCTGGTTGCAATACCTAAGTGCAGCCCACTGCTGCTGTGTTTCTACATCTGGGATAAATGTGGAAACAAAAAGTAATTTCCCTTCTGAAACAATAAATTACTAATAAACAGAATGTAAATCATTTTACATTTTCACTTCTCCGTTCACCTGAAGAGATATTACAATATTCAGCACTAAGACACGCACTTGCCGATTTTGTTAGATTCCCCGTATTGTAAACTAAACTAAATTATTAAATGCTTGTATTTTACTACTTCTATATAAACTGTACTATATGACCATTTTTAAAACTTCATACTCTGCACCGATGTCATTTGAATGGTAAATATGGTTCTTGGCGAATTTGATTTGGTGTTAAAATGGCAAAAAGGACAGTATATATATACATTTTATTTCCATTATTTTTATAATTATTTATTTTAAAGCCTCATGATACAAACTGTAAATACTCCTCTGCTTAAAGAGGAAAGGAAAAGAAAGTGAACTACTTGTCATTGTGACACAGCACACCACTGCACACAATGAAATGTGACCTCTGCTTTTAACCCATCACCAAAGTGAACAGTGGGCAGCTTTAAGCTCCACTTCCGCCCAGGCAGCAGTGTGTGGGGACAGTGCCATGCTCAGAGCACCTCAGTGGTAACTTGGCAGCTGGTGAACTCAAACTTGAAGCCTTCCAGATCCAAGTCTGCGTTGTTATGCACTAAGCCACTGCCTCTTAAAAACATTGTGTTTCACTAAAGGGTAAAAAGAAGATGTTTTAAAGCCTTTGGAGACATGTTTTATCTGTATCAGTGGGACAGAAGGGAATAAAGGGTTGTGATCAAATTTAAAATGACTACACTTTATGATTTGACACCATGAGTACGTATCCCTAGTCCTTACTGTGATATTTTCCCCGATGACCCAGCGCACACTGGGAGCTCACCTGGAATCTGTGGGGATAAGAATAAAAACAATGACTGTAAACAAGCTACACTTGAGTTGTTGCTGATTTCACGACTGTGCAGAGGTGGTTTTAGAACTAGAACCAAGAGGGAACTTGCCTAGACAGAAAAGGCTGGGAGATTTTTTTGTTTGTTTGTTCTGTATGTCCGGGCAAGATAAACATAAGGCACACTGTTCTTCACAAAGATGCAAGTTAGATAATCTGTTTCCTTTAAAATCATGACCGGCAAAATGAGAGCAATCTGAGACCTTGTTCGACTCCATTATTGTATCTTTGTTATTTTTACCAGTAGGAATAGAAACAAGAGGGGCGGAGGGAGGAGGAGGCTGGGAGGGTCTTGTTATGGCTGATGAAACTGTCATTTGCAGGAGAAAAAATAGTTTCTTCAATTATGAAAATGGACCAGGTGTGTTCGTTGCTTCTGTTGTCAGGAAAAGTTTGGATGAACTGGATCAGACAAATTATTGTTGCCTCCATTTCATGTGTTATTTTCCTTCTCCACTGGGCCAAACACATGCATGCCTGTGTCTGTGCATATTGAGCCATGTTAAATGCTATGTAAGTATTGTTAATTCAGTTTGAATTTTTGGTGGTTTTCCTACCTTTACACTCACTCCACTGCTAAGACGGACTTTGAAGTTGGTGACTTCTGATCGTCGTGACGGGTTGCAGTGATGACCTTGTTCAAGTACATGCCGTCATATCATCATGCAGATACCACTGGGACTTTCCAAAGGGCGTGGTCCTGTTTAATCCTCTCACTGTTTTTTTGTTTTTTTTTACTTTGTTGTTTTGAACCTTCAGCTGCATGCAGTCAGTGGGAACCAAGTTCTCAAAACAAACCACATCCCCTTGAGCTCCTCCATTTTTTTTAGCACATCCAACCTCCCGCCCCCTTTCCTCTGTGTCAAAATGAGTCAGTGTTTCTGTGAAAGTTACTTCATCCGTTGTTTGACCGCTACAACCATGTGAAACATTTACACATTGAATAAAATATATGTAAGTCTTTGTTTTGTAAACAGCAAGGAGAAAAAAACATATACTCCAAATTTGTTTTGAAACAATTCTTGATGTAATGTACTTACATTGGATGTAACATTTCCACATTACCAATATACGGTATCAGGCACAAGACTTTGTGTATTTTTTTTATAAAGTATTCTGAAATAATTTTCTAGATACACATAGGGAGAATATTTTAAGGCTAACCGTGCAAATTAGGCTGTGTGTGTGTTCTGCCCATTTTGATGCGCAGTTTTACATCCTGTAAAATATCAGTTCAGAATAAATTTGTGAAGGATTTTATTTTACTTTAAGAAGCATTGTTGTTTTTAGATAGAGCTAATAACAGCCTTTGTATGTGTGGGTAAATTGTGAACTCCATTTTGAGTTTTTCTTAAGTTTCATTAGTCCTAGGGCAGATTAAAAAAAAAATTCATAAAAAAACTCAAATACACCATAGAAGTAAGCCGAATCTTATTTATACTTAAGTATCAGCTGTAGGCTTCTTAACTGTGCACATGATGTAAGAAATCTTTAATGTAAATCAATGCACTGATGCCTGGCATCATGTTTATGCTCCCAGATAACATAAACATTCAAATCAAAGAAATGTTATTTTCAAGAATGATGCAAAAAACTCTTTCAAACAGGCAACTCAACATTCTGCCTTCTCGGGAATGTGAATACCACAAGAGTGACACAATCTTCTTGCAATCTTTCTACTTGTTCTTTAAAATACTTGCAATACCGGATATTGAAACACCCATAACTCCCTGCAGCTCATTCACAAATCATTATGCAATGATGTCTTTTTTTTTTTAGGACAAAAAAAAAAAAAAAATGTTACGTGGCGCTTTGGCCCAGAGGCAATGTCTCTGTCATTGGTGTGGAACACCAAGGTTGACCTCCTGGGCAAGATCGAATCCCAGTTAGGGCGGTTGGTACCTTCCAGTGGACTCACCACCTGCAGGAAGGTTCAGGGGGTTGGTACAGTGCAGTGTGATTTGGGTGGCAGTCATGGGTGACATGCTGCCCCTGGCCACCCGGTAACGGATAAGTGGACAAAAATGGATGGTTGGAAAAAATGTTATGCTTAAAGTGCCCTTTTAAGTGCTTGGAATTTTTAAAAATACAATTCTGAACATACTTTTTAAGTCGCTACATATTAGCGGCTACTTTTTTCACATGCTTTGAACCGTGCGGCTTAAACAATGATGTGGCTAATTTAAGGATTTTTATGAGCTAATAAAGGTTATACCGATAGCAATCCATTTCTTTTTTGGTAGGTTACTGTGTGTTATACTAGTAGCGTATGTCTGTCTGTGAATGGCTGTGTGCATATATGTGCGTGGAGCATGCACATATACACACACAACCATTCACAGACAAACATACGCTACTAGCATAGCACACAGTAGCCTACCAGAAAATTAATTCATCGCTAGTGGTATAAACTTTGCTAGTGTGTAAAAATCCAATTTCTTATCAAGAAATTAAAAAGATGATCATGGCACAAAACTTGCAGGGGAAGAAATCACAGTTAGTCATGAACTCCAGAAAGAGTCCTGGTGAAGGATGTATCTAGAGCGTCACCTGCCGACAATCAACCACGTTATGTAACCCACAAAAAAAAAAATAGTAAATGGACAGCCAATAAAGCCCTGCTCAGAAATGGACTATGGGTTTGCAGAGTAAATTACATTCCTGGGCAATTAGAAGAAAGGAGATGCATATTGGAACCAATAGTGTCTGATCAGATGAGCAAATACTAGAACTGCAGCCGTAGAGATATTGCTAGCATTTGGTAAAGGAAGAAGTTGTTGTGTAAAAAAGAATACTAGAAGAATCTTTCTATGGGAATGATCTAAAATAAAAAACAAAAATCTACAAATTCTGGCTTGTTGCACTAACCAAAAAAAAGGCTCTTGCAAACGATGCATTCACAAGTGTATTCACAGGGACATTCCCACACATGTGTGAAAAAACAACATTACGGAGAATATGGCCAAAACATTCACTCTAGGTAACAGATTTAATTTCTGCAATTATGTGTAGGACATACTGTAGTAACATCTAATGGTGGAGATACTTACCTAGGTATGGGGGGGAGGGAGCCAGGGCGATGGACTCCACCATGCTCTGTGCTGAAAGAATTCCAATGATGATTCATTGAGCTTGCCTGCTTTCCAGCTACTTATTTTCCCCCCACCAGCACTAAATCAACAATTCACACTTCTCCTCCTCCTCTTCCTCTTGAGTCAGTGAGCCATGGCTTTATTACAGTGAGTCACAAGCCAGTCCACATATAGGTGGACTGTGTGGGTGGGTGCTGCCTCATGTTCCCTCATGTTGAACTGTTGTAACTACATCTACCAGGCTCTGATACCCTGCCTTAAGGAAATTGAAAAAAAAAGAGGAAACACCTCTATGTCGTTCTCGTTTTACTAGGGGTAGCCTATGTTCAATGTAACTGATGTTCGTCACACAGTGATATTCTAATGTATTCTAACATTTTGTGGGGATTTTTGTCCCTTAGTATCTTTTGTCTATGTGTCTAATAAGACACATAGGAAAGAAGGAAAGGAAAGGAAAGGAAGGAAAGTGAACTCCTTGTCATTTTGACATTGTGACACACAATGGAACCTTCCAGACTGAAGACCACTTCCTTAACCACTAAGCCACCACTCAGCAGTAGTATGTTTTTCTAAACAGCAAAAGCAAACTACTGGGTATTAAAGTAAGGAAAGGGTGGATCCTGAAGTGAGTAGAGGAGGTGTGATGGTGTCCTTTCCTAGAGGAAGCATATAAATGGTTGAAAAGGAAGCCAGTTTAGCCAGGATATGCAGAGGAAGTTTAATAAATGACAGGAATGTGAAAGACATTTTAAATGCTTAAAAAAGGGTTTGAAAGCCAAACTGTATAGTTATTATTGTGTTATTAAATATCAATACAGTTTAAAAAAAATTCTGGTGAAAAATATTTTTAATTATTATGGTCAAAATGGTTTTAGTTTGAATATTTGTCCTGAAAACTACATTTTGATCAATACCTTTATTATTTCTATTGATAAGCTCCATTACAGAAAAGTTTAGATCGTAAGCTAGCTGTTGCAAAACACTCCTGATTCAAGTTATTGACCTTTAAGATATACAAAATGCCTGATGTTTTCTATTTGGCTATGAACCTATTCAAAGACCTAAGTTGTAATTTTACTATTTTGTCTCTTGTGATAAAAAAGTGTACACATCTGGACACATCAGTGCTTGTTTATTTTTGGTCATGCCCCCCCTGTTCATCAAAATGCACCAGTTGGTATCCAAACTCAGTAGTGTGTTCTATATGTGTTCTCATGGCTGTGTGGGCGCTTGCAGACTTTATGGCTACAGACTTCACTTCATATCCACTAAACGGCAAAGGGGTTATCAGTATCACTGCACAGAAACAATAACCCACTACAATGAGTTGTTTAAGCAGTCGTTTTATCTGTGATATACCATAACTGTTGATGTTCAAATAATGTCAACACCCCTCCTCAAGACCGCTTTTACCCCAGAGGTCATTAGGAGTTTTCCCACGGTGGTTTGCCTTCATATGATGATCTACCCTCAAACCATTGCAGGGAGTCACATGTTTACTTTGAATGTAGGCATGGGAACAAACTAACCCTCCAGATGAAGTGTTTGGTAAATATGTGTTAATACAATCCCTATCATTTTAAGATGAGATAGTGTTACAGTTCTTTAGAATTTGTCTTACAACATGCTTTCCCCCATGCCTGCAAATACTTCTCATGTTTAATTTTGTACAAAATAGCCAGATTGCTGCAATACACCTCCAAGAAAACTAGTGAACACTTGCGGCTTATGTACAGGCAGGGACTTTATCTTGAAAAGGAAAGCAAACGTGCGTTGGGCTTCATCTTATCATCGCAAGGGGTCATCTGCACATCTGAAAGGAGCACCTTCAGATCCGGCTGCAGGGGAAGTGCGAAGGAAGAGGATGTGTGTGTGCACTGCTGTGTATGTGTGGATCTGGGAAATCCCTTCAGCTCACAGGAAACAAAATGGCGGAGAATGGAAAGTCACAATGCTGTGAAAGTCGGCCACCACCCAGGTTAGGGAGCAAGGGGCTTGTGAATTACAGGGCAGAAAGGTGAGTGAATCAAGTAGGCTGCAATCGCCACTGCAGGAACCGCATAAATACCTCAACATTAGCGCCCTTTGTTTTGAAATTGTGTAAGGATTGGTTTGAGAGGAATCCGGGTGGCAGGTGGGGGAGTAAAAGTCACAACTTAAACCATGTTGTAGTCGATATGTCATTGGATATTATGGTAAAAATGGGACTGAATATATATATATATATAATGTACACCGAAAATGACAGAAGATTAGTCAATCCTGCAAGCTGCAAGAAACAGAAATGTGACTGCAGTCTTTCTGAGATTGCAGTCTGAAGCACGGTATTAATCCACTTCTCATTAAGTAAAGAACAAAATATGTGATCATCTTCCCCGCCACTTGTCAAGTGATCATCGTGCATTTGCTAAACCAAAAAAAAAGCCACATTCTCTGACCTTAAGTGTCTACAGTCTGACTCAACAAAGGACAATCTAACGCACACTTGCTCACGCTTTCCTTTTGCAGCCACTTTGCGTCGCAGTGAATTTTGTCAACAAGTTTTGCTCTGTTTATGAGCATTCTCACGTTTTAATTTTACTGATCAGAATAGCAAGGAGGATGGAAGTATGAAGCTAAATTTGTATTTGTTTACAGGATGCTTCAGAAGTACCGAAATAAATTTCAAAGATGGACAAAAAAACAGTCAGTTGTGTCTGATTTGCATTTATTGCAAGGAAATGTCTCTTTTTTTCTGCCCCTTTTAACCTTCTATGCATTTTTAGATTATGTTTCCACAGGCAGAAACAATATATGCATGCATCACATATCCTCAATTTATATTTTCAAGAAGCTTCAATTTAAGTTCAATATAAAGACATTAAGAAAATGATACCCAAAGGTATAACAGGTAACATCCAAATGATACAATGTGATACAAAATACAGTCATTTCCAGACTACTGGCCGCACCTGAATAAAAACAAAAGAAAAATAATTGTACATAAATAGGCCACACTAAGTGGTGGCATAGTGGTTAAGGAAGCGGACCGGAAGGCTTCAGGTTTGAGTCCACCAGTTGCCAAGTTACCTGCTCTTACGGTGCCCTGAGCATGGCACCGTCCCCATACACTGCTCCCTAGGCGCTTAAAGCTGCCCACTGGTCACTTTGGTGATGGGTTAAAAGCAGAGGTCACATTTCATTGTGTGCAGTGATGTGCTGTGTCACAATGACAAGTAGCTCACTTTCCCTTTCCTTTCTTTTTCTTTGCTATAAGCCACAAGTATGTTGTAACATGAGATATTTACACAGAAAGATTTTTTTTCACCTTTAATTTTTTTTTTTTTTTTTTTGTCCGGACAGTGCTTGTAACATGGCTGGTTATACGTTAGCTCTTTCCTGCTTCCGAACCCCAACTGTAGTTCCACAGGGGACTTAGTGATCTGCTCTAGGGCCGAAGCTAACGTTAGCACTGGGGCTAACTCCCTTCACTTTCGCTGAGAGAGGGAGAGGAGGAGGCTGCAGTGAGGGTGTAGGTGGAGGGGGGGGGATCGAGTGATTAAACAGCCCTCGGATGGATGTAAACGTGACTAAACTCCCTTGACAGATAGTATGGCCGGAGGCTAACGGCTAATAGCCCCAGGTCCGGGCAACATAAAACTTTCTTTACGGAGACATGTCCAGGGTTACACCAACGGTTATTAACATACATGATGAGTCCATTACCTTTGCTCTTCCTGCATGCCTTTGTGTCCCTGTTGGCTCTCACTGCCATGAATCCTCGCAGGTCCATTAACATTGGTTACACTGTCAGTAAGCCAAGTCTCAGTGAAGATAAACAGGCTGCACTCCCGGTATATCCATTGATTGTACAGCACGGAAAGCTCATCCATCTTCCCCTTTACTTTAGCCCCGACTCTGCATCCTCTGTATCTCCTTTTTATCTCTGCCGGTATGCTCTGCCATATTCCATGCTTAGTTGTCCCCAGAGCCAGCAGCTCGTACCTTGAATAGACGAGAGAACTGGCTCCGGTTGCCCTTTTAAGATTGCCGGTATCCATCGGATACATTTAATAGTAGTACTCCGTGAAAGGAGTAAAGAAAAAGTAAGAAGTTTCAAGTAAAGCGAAAGTGGTTAAAACGGATTAGTGCTGCAGAGTCACTAGAAGGCTGCTGCTGTTAGCATTAGCGCCATCTTGTTATCTTTTTTATCAGCCACCCTGATCACAACAGTACCTAAACAGCATTTTAACAGCTCCTGTATAACCAACTCACACTTCAACATGACAGAGCGCAAATTGCTCTCAACATCCGCTACCGTTCTCTCTCCATCCAATCCATAAATTAGCCACATTATTGTTTAAGCCGCAGGGTTCAAAGCGTGTGAAAAAAGTAGCAGCTTAGAGTTGAAATTACGGTAAGTCACAACAAAACGTGACTTGCTAAGGTGTGGATGTCTCATCTGTTTTCTGTGTCAATAAACTGAGTTTAGACATTGTGGTATTCTGTGCTGAGGGGCATTTTCTGGCATTTGTTAAATAACCTCTCTTTCTGTCCCTGTTTTTAAAATATCTGCAAACTGCTGACTGTATTGACCTACTTAACTAAAGTCCCGATAAGGGGAGAGGCACTGAACTACAGTAGAAAAACACACCACACTGGCTGTTCACTGCCAGTTGTTGTGAATTAAAGTATTTGAATGAAGTATCAAGCCAGTTTGGTGTTGTTGTTGAGACTCTGTGCGGAAATTTACAACAGAATATTTAGAATGTAGTTGTCAAGATGGCAAAGAAATTTGAGACACTTGATCTTCAATTTTAATATTGTGGCAATAAAGGAAAAAAACAGCTGCAAGACCTAGGGTTGAAACGCCTGTTGATTATGCCTGACCTTGTGGTTGAAGTTAAAGAAATGACTTTTGCTTTTCTGACATGTTAGGAAAGACATCTACATCAACATCTTCTGTGGTCATATTCCTCTTCCATATTCCTCACGTGTTTTTTGTGGCAACATATACCAGATTCTACTTCAGTGCAAATGACAGGGGTCTGACTTCACTGATTAGAAGTGTGTGTGCTTAACTGGCCAGCATGCAGTCCAGGTCTGTCTCTCATAATTAATACTTGGTACATGGGGAAAATTAAAATTATTATCTTGCAGAATGGAACAAGTATCTAGCCATTATTGGCTAATACCAGTGCCATGGTTGAAGGATCATTAAATTTTCAAAATAAAACATCTTTTAGACTTTATTCTGTTAGTTCAGAGTCTGAATGACGGTTGGTGGTTTTGAAACATTGCCAGATTATCTTTTAATGAAAAAATCTGTTCACTGTGTCCCACTGTGACCCGGTACTAAATGACTAACGGAGCAGCACCGGTCCCTGGGTCGGGGGTTGGGGAACTTTGTCCTTGATGATAAAAAAAAAGTTAATTATATAAAAATAGCCATATATAAGCTGTGATTACAGATTATATTTTTAAAGTTAATAGTTAATAAAGAAAACATTTATAGTCTTTTATTTGGCCTTGTGTCAGATAAATGAAGTGCATCAAGTGCATTTTTTGTTACATTGTTACATGACAGCAGGGGTGTGATCATTTTACAATGCTTTTACAAATTAGTTTAATAAGTGAATTAGACCGTTAGTATTCATTTTGTTGTAATTTCTTTAAACTGTCCTTCGATGAGCCACAAGCCTTACTACACACTATAAAAATAAATAAATAAAGCTGTTTATTTTTACCTGTAAGAGAATACTTTCAAAACTACCACTTGTTCCCCTTCATATTGAAAGTGGTGAAGAAGAGGAAGATTTGGAGCAAGTGAGGAATTTCAAACAATAGAAACACCATTAAGTGACTTTACAGCTTAGAGAGAGTGAGAAGAGTGATTTCATTACAGCACTCCACCACCAGAGTTTTCCATGCACTTTTTCAATTTCCAGTCTGACCACCCAGAGTTGCCTGATAATGTCCTAAAAATATGTTTGAAGGGCAGTAACAGCCGGATCAGAGAGACCATGGGGAGATTACACATACTGTATTAAACTTTGGGTCTATCTTCAAAGTAAAAATAAAACTGTGAGCCCAGGTATTGTTTTCTGCTAAGCTGCACAATGGATTTGTGCTTCACTGAAGTGAAAGGACCAGGGTTTCTTCATTCTGTTGTTTCTCTTTGAAGGCTAAGTTAAAAGGCTGTAAAATAAAGAGAGTGGAAAAAGTAATCAACACATACAGTTTGTTTTTATACTTTTGATATCAGACAAACTTCTTTGACTACTGTTTATGTGAACTTAATCTTTGGATAACAACAGACCTCATTATTCCCCTAAAATGCAGTCTGTTACAAGACTATCTCTGGTGGACTTGGTGGACTTTGAAAATATGCTAGCTAAGAAGATAGAACTTTAGTCATAGCTCATTAGTCATTCTACAATCCAAGCCTTTAAATTTACAATATACTCTGACTACCAAGCTACATTTCTGTATGGGAGTGGGAGAATAAGAAAGGGAAAATGGGTCTATATTTCCATTTCCATCTCTGTGCTTATGCCTTATGAGAGTCAGATGTATACAGTGTTAAACAAATTAACACATGATGACCAGTGAAGTGATTTTTTTTTTGCTTAAATTACAATCACAGCCCACATTTCTTAGCATTAGTCTTAGCCTGTAAACAAAACACTATGTAAATAATTGTATGTCACACATGTATGAAGTGTGAAATGTCCTGCATTGAATGCTTTTCACCGGATGGCAGCATCACATGTTGTTACTGTTAAAGCAGAGTTAAGTAAATAATAAGGTGGTTAAAATCTCAACTTGTGTGCAGACTGCAAGAACTGGCACATTCTTGCAAAAGGGGACTGATGTCCTGATTATCTAAGGCAGCAAAATAACCAAATAGGTTGGTTTAAAAATCAGCACGAGATGAATTGCTGTTGTCTTCTGTTCTGAAAAAAATGCATGCCTGACCTTTGGGTATGAGTGTGAGGCAATCTTATGTAATCAAACTATTAACTCTTTTTAGCAGTTCTTGTCCATGTCTATGACTCAGCTGTACCTATCAAACATCCCTGCAGTTTGTACCAGAGACAAATGACTATGGCAATGATGTATGTGTAATATATTCATATATATACAGTGGTATGAAGAAGTTTGGGCACCCCTGATTATTTTCACAATTTTCCTTTATTGATCACTGTTTGTTCGGAACAGCAATTTCAATTAAATATATCATATAGCAAACAAACACAGTGATATTTAAGAAGTGAAATGAAGTTTATAGGAGTACAGAAAGTGTGCAATAATTACTTAAACAAAAGTAAGCAGGTGCATACATTTGGGCACCCTTGTTGTTTTTTTGATTTGAATACCTTTAGCACTAATTATTGGAACACAAAATTTGTTTGGTAAGCTCATTGACCCCTGACCTACATACACAGGTGAAGCCAATCATGAGAAAGGGTATTTAAGGTGGCCAGTTGCAAGTTGTTCTCTCCTTTGCATCTTCTCTGAAGACTGGCAACATGGGAGCCTCAAAAGAACTGTCAAATGACCTGAAAACAAAGATTGTTCAACATCATGGTTTAGGGGAAGGATACAAAAAGCTAGCTCAGAGATTTCAGCTGTCAGTTTCCACTGTGTGGAACATAGTGAGGAAATGGAAGAGCACAGGCACAGTTCTAGTTAAGGCCCGTAGTGGCAGGCCAAGAAAGACCTCAGATAAGCAGAGGCGAAGGATGGTGAGAACAGTCAAACTCAACCCAAAGACCTACAACATGATCTTGCTGCAGATGGTGTCACTGTGCATTGTTCAACTATTCAGCGCACTTTGCACAAGGGCATGCTGTATAGGAGAGTAATGTGGCAGAAGCCTTTTCTGCACCCATGCCACAAAGAGTTGCTGGCGGTATGCATGGCGGAAGAAGAACACAGCATTCCAAGACAAACACTTGCTACCCACAGTTAAATTTAGTGGTGGTTCCATCATGCTGTGGCGCTTTGTGGCCAGTGCATCTACTGGCAATCTTGTTAAAGTTGAAGGTCGCATGGATTCCAGTCAGTATCAGCAAATTTTTGCGAACAAGGTTCAAGAATCAGTGACAAAGTTGAAGTTGTGCCGAGGCTGGATACTTCAACAAGACAACAACCCTAAACACTGCTCAAATTCTAGCAAAGCATTCATGCAGAGGAACAAGTACAACGTTCTGGAATGGCCATCTCACTCCCCAGACCTGAATATCATTGAAAATCTTTTTCATACTACTGTATATATATATATAGTGTATATATGTATGTGCATATATGTGTGTTTACAGTACGTACATCTCAACACCTCAACCATATGAAATGCTGGCAGTCAGTGTCCCTGCTGATTAGCATTCCATTATAGCTGGCTACTAGCCATATTAACCCGCATCACGTTTGCAAGGAATTTTCCAAGTCTACCGGAAGATTTTTGAATGCAACAAGAAGTTGGTATGCACTCCATTTGAACTACACAATTATAGCTACTGTGCTATAGTCAAACCTACTGAGAAAACCAGTGTGAAAATGTGGGGTACCAGTTGGAGATGTGTTATGTTCAGTTTTACACCCACTTTTCTCATGGTTTGAGTTGAGCATTTTGACATGGCTGTGCAGGCATGGATTTACACAGATGTTTTAATTAACTGTCCATGTGGGCAGTTAAAATGAAAAAACAATTACTGAATGATGATCGTCTGTTGTTTTCTAGTACCATGACAGACGATTAAATATTAATCAATTAACGTGACCTCAGTATAGTAATGAATAGTAATGGTGTCTTTGAAGACAAACGGTATGTGTGACGTCTCTATTCATGTGGACAAAAAGTAAAAAATGTCCCAACTTTTTCAACCTTTTCATATCTGCTCTCTGCATAGGAAGTGATGGATGGGTTGCCATGGAGACAGAATCACCCACATGTCTCATCATGAGGAGCTTCTTGTCCATGACAACAGATCTGTTTCCTCTGTCCACATTTGGTAGTTTGCTCATCACTTTGCTAAATCTGCACAATATTTGACTTGAAGACACTGCAGAACGCAACATCCTGAGCTGCTCAACATTATCACATTTGTCGCATGTTGCAGTGTCTCTGGTATTAGGCAAAATGTTAAAAGAAAAAAAAAAGTCTTGCTTAAGAAGATCTTCCAATAAAAGTCACTGGGAGGCAGACATATATCAATGTATTTTTGTTTTTAGCGGACCTTGCAATAGATGCTGTTGAGAAAAATTGTTCATTTCACTACGTAATGAATTGCTACTTGAAACATAAGCACACATTGTGACGCAAGTTATGGATAGACAAACACCTACAGTTGTTGGTAGGAGGTCAGTGCGAGCTTCTGTCTGCAGTGCCTAATCACTGTGTGAATATACTTTCAAGTGAGCTGTGATTGCTCACAGCTTCAGGCTTTGAGAAGAAAAAAAAAGAAATGACAGAGCGTAAATGGAAGTGCCAAGTTCTTACTAGCTTTACACAACAATTGATGATCCATGATTGAGTGCTCATAAACACTGTAATACAACGGACTCTCTGGCTGTCTGTCTGCCTTGGTAGGGCAGTCTGTCATGCTGTTGGTCTGTCTGTCTGTTTTTCTCTCTGTCTTTTAGTAAGTCAGTCTTGGATTGGCTATTAGTAGGTAAGAATGTCTGTCATCTGTTTATCTGTACTTCAGTCAGTTGGTCAGTCTGTCTCTCTGCTTGTCTGCCAGTCGGTTTATCTGTCTGTCTGTTTTATTGAATGTCAGTATGTCTGTCTGTCTTTTTTTTTCAGTCAGTCTGTCTGTCTGTTGGTTTGTCAGTCAGTAAGTCAGGGTTTTGGTCTGTTCTGATTGGTTGTCACAGTCACTCTGACTCTGTCTGTTAGTCGGCCAGTCTGTCTCTCTGTCATATCAGTTTGTTCTTCTTTTGGTCTCTTTGTCCGTTGTCACATTTGTCTGTCCCTCTGTCATTCTATCCATGACTATCTGTTGGTTCACCTTTCTGTCAGTAGCTTGGTCTGTTTCTCTTTCTGTCAATGCATCCATTGATCTGCCTTTCTGCCCATGCAAACATTTTTTCTCTCCATCTGTTATTCTATGCATTAATGTGTCAGCCGGTCTGTAATCTCTGAATCATCAATTGGCCTGTCTGTCTATATGTGTGTCAGTCCATCTGTCTAGCAATGTATTCTGCTGTGCTGTAATATAGAGCTCAGCATGGGGCCAGGTGAGAGGGAGCTTAGCTAATGCTGAGGCTCTTGGTTTTTACATGCCCTCGAACTCAACAACCCTAGCATCTCCTGAGGAGACACTGAATGAGTTGTGCACCAACCCATATTGGCTGAATCAAACTAATGGTAAAGACGATGCTGAAGGGATGGTTTAATGAATAGCCTCTTGGTTGTGCTCGCTCCACTTACTTAGTGTACTCAGCAATAGGGAAAGTGCTTTCAACAAATGTCCATTGAGTTGCTTGAGTTGATGCAAATAATGGAAACTACAAATATTGCCGAACTCCACCATTAGCTGTAGCTGTGCTATTTTCCCATCTTGTTATTGTTCTGTTTATCTTCAAAGTGAATTTTCATGCTCTGAACGATTCATAGCTGATGATAAAGCTCTGTATGGAGGACAGCTAGTAGATCCTTCTGTAAGCAACAGTGGATGCTTGCAAGTAAAAACCATTCTAACTTCTTCTCAACACAGGGTTAGTACATACATACTGTACTTGAAAGCAGTTTTTCCATACATATTTTACAGTTTTAATTGGGATATATAGAAGTTTTCAAAGGTTTTTAATTTGGAATAATGCTGCACTGATGGATTTAAGTTGTGAACACTCGCTTCTGATGTACAAGACCAAACACTTCATTAATAAAGCTACCAAAACAGCAAGATGAAGGAAAAGTACTGGTGGTGATTCAAGGTATTAGTAGTTATGGTTTTTAAGAATTACTTTAAAGGCTTCAGGGACAATTACATAAAGGAGATGTTGAGCTGCTTCTGGGAACTCGTGATTGACAATGCAGCGGAAAGATTCCGCTACTACTGATACTGTTACTGCTGGCATGTATGAACCTTCTGCAACTATTGTGTCCTTTTATAAATTACAAAATTGTTCTCAGGGCTTGTAATCACACATTTAAATTATGACAAATTAGTAAGTCAGGGATTTTTGTAAGAGTCCTTTATTTTTTATTTTTCTTAGATAGATAGATAGAACAGTTCTGTGTGAGTTGAAGCTTTTTATCCTTTAAGCCCTAACCTTCATTCTTCCTTGTAACTTGTGCACTGCAGGGGCTCTAAAGCATTTTCTTAAAGAGCAATGAAGCTGCTTGGCAATGTAAACTAAAAACTACAGTAGATGTAAATACAACTGAAGCAATTGTTGATACTTAATCGATTAAGGTGACCAGTTATTTACTTATACATTAAGTATAATTAAATAATTGTGATAGAAATCTCACAATGTTTTCTGGGGCTTCTAGGAAGTTGTATTATTCTACCGCAAACACAGAGCTGTGTTTGACTTACTCCTCGGTAATATAAACATCATAATGGCTCTATTAAAGTTTGTTTAGTTTGCAACTGCTTACTACAGATAGAAACTTCACTGCTGATAAATACTACTACCACTACTGGCACTACTTATAAATACACATATACATACACATACACACAAATATCAACACAACGGCATTTGGTTTACTCATTGTCATTGTTGCAGCCTGACTGAGGGTGGTGTTCTATTCACAGATGACATACTCTTCAAAAGCTGAGTCATGAGGAAGCCATTGATGTCACACATTGCCATCTAGTGGTTAATAAAAACAAAAAGCTGACCCAATACAGTACTTGGATTAAAGTGAATCAAAACAAAATTGTTTAAAAAGTTCTGTTAGGCAACTGGACGTAAATTTTCTAAAAGAAGACGTTTCATCTCTAATCCAAGAGGCTTCTTCAGTTATAACAGAACTTTTTAAACTTGACCATGACCTGGATGACTGAGAATCTTCATTGACAATACAAAATTATATTTTAATAATAATATTAATACCAAATTGTAATAATGTAATATAATGATTGGATTAGAGGTAAGTATTAGTATGCAATGTTTTTTTTAATATTTAATATCTAAAATAAAGCATACTGTTAAAACAATGCAACATTATATTTGCTTAGGTCATCTAGTAAATACACAAATAAAGGTTCGGCAGAAGTTATAAACCTCCACTCACAATCTTGGCCCATCGTTGAAAAGAAACCACAATAAGCCACTCTATTTCAAACATTTGTCCTTGTGCTTTTCAAATTGTTGACATTTAAAAGCAGTGGTTCTCAAATTATCCTTTATGAATAATTACTAATTGCAGTGGTTACAGTAAATGTTCACTGTATATACTGTGTACAAGTGTATTTTTATATGTGACAAAAATACACTATAAACACAATAGATACAACTTTAACAAACTTTAGTAGAGGAGTCTTAAATGTTTTCATTGAAGAGTGCTCCCAAATTGATGATAATATAGAATAGAATAGAAAGCCTTTATTGTCATTATACAAGGTACAACGACATTTTAAGCTTCCCTTAGGGTGCACGCAGTGGGCAAAGTAAACATATTAAGGGAGAATATATACACATAAGATAAAAAATAAAATTAAAATATTAAGATAAAAAAA
>NC_024328.1:20580566-20582495 GCF_000523025.1 Cynoglossus semilaevis
GAGCGGTTCTTACATTTGCATCTGGTGGTATGTATACAGCAGTGATGGTAACGGCAGCTAGCTCTCTGGGCAGAAAAAAGGGTCTGCATCTCACCGACATGAATATGGAGCAGGGCCTCCCATTATTTATATTGTACACTTATTTGTGTTCAATTAAACTAAGCTTAGTAGCATGTAAAATCAATGTACAAAACAATTTTGTTGAAATAGATAACCCTTGTTAGAAAATAATGGAATTCCCTATCATCATTTGTATTTATTTTATTGTATTGTCTGTAGCTTAGTGATTAGTTGAGTTCTCAAATTCATAGTTTTTGTATTTCCTTTCTGCTTTCATGTAAACCACAATGTGAAGTCCTGTGAAAATGACATAAAGCTCAAGCTTTTTTTTCTGCCACCCACCCACCCATTTCAAGCAATACTGACCATTTATTAATTGTGATGCAGCTGATGTTTTCATTTGGCCTCAAATAATAGTTGGTAGTTAGACAACTGTCAGTGATACACTTTCTTTTCTGCTTCCAATACCTCAGTAGCTGAGTGGGCAGTTGCTGTACTATTGCAGAAACAGTGTAGGTGTGGGACAGTGTTAATCAGCACCATCCGTTTTACACTGTAACAATGGACAGTGACCCTTTGTCACTCGCCTCTGTATAAATACGTCAGAGGATAACTTATTGACCTGACAGCTTTACTCATTAGGTGAGGTTCCACATCCTTCTGAATACATCGTTCTGTAAGAGGTGGCCTTAAGTGGAGCCCTTTAGACTGAGTACCATACTTTTATTGGCTATCGATTAAAAACTCTTATGATAAAATGTATTATTTTTGATTTTACTAATTTTACTAACATATTGAACTATTTGATTGGCCACAATGACATTAAACAGGAATATGTTAGTGAAGAAAAAGAAAATGAAGAAAATCAATGATGTCTTTTTGAACACTCAAGGCATGGTTTGCAAACTCTTCCAAAGAAGGCCCACACTGCCCCTCCTACAGACTCATGGGGAACGATGTTTTCCAAACACAGGAGTTTACATTCAGTGACAAATTAAAAGATACAAATTGCAAAATAAACAAGACCAACATTAAAAAGCAACCTCCTTGAACCGCAACCTTAACGTGGTGGAGGGGTTTGAGTATCCGAATGAACCTAGGAGCTACAGTATGTTGTCTGAGGCTTAATGGTAGGGTCTCCCAAGGCAAACAGGTCCTAGGCGACGGATCAGACAAATAGTGGTTCAACCCCATGTTCAAGCATAAGGATGTCCATCAGTGCACTTGGCACCAGGACACCCTAGGCCGGAGGTCAATGATCGACTTTGTAGTTGTGTCATCTGACATCCGGCCGTATGTATTGGACACTAGGGTGAAGAGAGGGGCTTAGCTGTCAACTGATCACCACCTGGTGGTGAGTTGGCTCCGCTTATGGGGGGCCAAGCTGGATAGACCTGGCAGACCCAAACGTATCGTTAGGGGCTGTTGGGAACGTCTGGCGGAATCCCCGGTGAGGGGGGCCTTGAATTCCCACCTCCAGGAGAGCTTTGAACAGGTCCCGAGGGAGGCTGGAGACTAGTCTGAGTGGACTATGTTCTCCACTTCCATTGTTGGCGCGGCTGTTTGAAGCTGCGGCCGTACAGTCTCCGGTGCCTGTCGTGGCGGAAATCCCCGAATCCGGTGGTGGACACCGGAGGTATGAGACGTCATCAAGCTTAAGAAGGAGTCCTACTGAGCCTGGTTGGTTTGTGGGACTCCTGAGGCAGCCAACGGGTACAGACAGGCCAAGCGGACTGTGGCTCGGGTAGTTGCGGAAGCAAATACTCGGGTCTGGGAAAAGTTCAGGGAGGCCATGGAGGAGGACTACCGGTCGGCCTCGAAAAAATTCTGGCAAAGCATCCGGCGCCTCAGGAAGGGGAAGCAGTTTCC
>NC_024328.1:20583347-20591337 GCF_000523025.1 Cynoglossus semilaevis
CGCCTTGGGGTCCCCCCAGAAGAGCTGGAGGAAGTGTCGAGGGAGAGGGAAGTCTGGGTGTCCCTGCTCAGACTGTTGCCCCCGCGACCCGGCCCCGGATAAGCGGTTGATGATTGATGGATGGATGGATTAAAAAGCAACATCTCAACTCAGTGTTGAAGAGTTCAACACCCAATACTTGGCAGTATATAGGTCAGCAGTGTTGAACTGCGTAATCTTTGTTGATTTCCTATTGTTGATGTTATTACACTGATTCCATCTGGGTTGTATAATCATGGATTGCGTGTGTGTGTGTCTGTGAATATACAACAAAAAAACATATTTATACATAAGATTGCTGTAGGACACACTTTTCAACCTACACTTTATTTAACCATTTGCCCCTTAAGGGTGCAGTGCTGTTGCTGTTCTTTCTTTTTGCCTTCTTCATCATCACAATACAAAATCAAACACTTGAGCAGATGACACTTCTTTTCTTGTGAACAGCCCAAAGACTCATGCGGTATTGTCAAAATAGCTCATCCCAGTCTAAAAGTACAAAAGGGATTTGTTTATATTAGAAAGGTAAAATCAAAGTGATGCTGTCATCGCATATTAACCTGAACCAGAACAAATATAAGCACACAACACTGTCAAAACATGTGGATAGCATTTGTCATACATCTGGAAACATGCATACCCAATTATACACTGTCAGGAAACTACTCATGTAACCCGTTTAGCATATGTACCAACATCCTTTTGTCTTCGTTTTTTCTTTATCGTATCCTCCTTTAAACTAGCCACAAGGGTACACCAGCCAATACTACTATAGTGATAGTATAGTGCCGGTCCCAAGCCCGGATAAATGGTGAGGGTTGTATCAGGAAGGGCATCCGGTGTAAAACATTTAGCCAAATCAAATATGTGAATCACTAAAACAATTTCCATACCGGATCGGTCAAGGCCCGGATTAACAACGACCGCCAACGGTGCTGTTGACCTACAGGGTACTGGTGGAAATTGGACTACTGTTGGTCGTAGACAAAGAAGAGGAGGGGGACGACTGATTCGGACAAAAAGAGAAAAGAAGAAGAATAGAAGTGTTGGTCTGAAGTTTGGAACTCTGAATGTAGGTACAATTACAGGGAAAAGTAGAGAACTGGCTGATATGATTTCCAAAAGAAAGAGGAACACAGGGTGACGTAGAACAGTGGAGGCAGGTCCACACAGAGAGATTATATTCTATGTAGAAGATGTAATCTGAGGGAGATTAATGACTGTAAGGTGGTGGCAGGTGAGAGTGTAGCCAAACAACATTGCATGGTAGTGTGCGAAATGACAAAGGAAGAGAGTGAAGACAGAGCAGAAGATCAAGTAGTGGAAATGAAGGAAAGAGACGTGGTGAAGACTTCAGGAAGAAAGTAGGGGCAGTTCTGGGCCGTGTTGTGGATTTCCCAGATGATTCGGAGACTACAGCTGCAGTGATTAAGGAGACAGGTAGGAAGGTTCTAGGTATCTCCTCTGGGCAGAGAAAGGAGGACAAACAGACCTGGTTGTGGAATGATGAGGTCCAGGAGTGTGTGCAGAGAAAGAGATTAGCAAAGAAGAGATGGGACAGTGACAGAACAGAAGAGAACAGACTGGAGTACAAAGAGAGGACAAGGGAGGTGAAGAGGGAAGTGGCCAAGGCCAAACAAAAGGCATATGAGGAGTTGTACGAGAGTTCGGACACAAAGGAAGGAGAAAAGGAGTTGTATAGATTGGCGATACAGGACACCAAGCTGGGAAGGATGTGCAGCAGGTGAGGTTGATTAAGGACAGAGAAGGGAATGTAATCACAAGTGAGGAAAGTATGCTGAGAAGATGGAAGGAATACTTTGAGGAGTTGTTAAATGAGGAAAATGAAAGGGAAAGCAGAAACGAGGAACCAGAGACTAGTAGGAAGGAGGTAGATCAGGTTAGAAAGGATGAAGTTAGAAAAGCCCTGAAGAGGATGAAGAGTGGAAAGTCAGTTGGTCCTGATGACATACCTGTGGAAATATGGAAGGGTTTAGGAGAAGTGGCGGTAGATTTCCTGACTAGGTTGTTTAACAGAATTTTAGAGACTGACAAGATGCCTGATGAGTGGAGGAAAACTGTTCTGGTGCCAATTTATAAGAAGGGTGATGTGCAGAGTTGTAACAATTGCAGAGGGATAAAGTTGATGAGTCATACAATGAAGATTTGAGAAAGAGTAGTTGAAGCTAGGTTGAGGCAGGAAATGGAGATTTGTGAACAACAGTATGGTTTCATGCCTAGTAAGAGTACCACAGATGCAATACTTGACTTGAGGATGCTTATGGAGAAGTACAGAGCAGGTCAGAAGGAGCTACATTGTGTATTTGTAGATTTAGAAAAGGCATATGACAAAGTGCCATGGGAGGATTGTGGTTTTGTATGAGGAAGTCAGGAGTGGCAGAGAAGTATGTTAGATTGGTGCAGGACATGTATGAGAATAGTACAACAGTAGTGAGGTGTGCTGTTGGAAGGACAGAAGACTTCAAGGTGAAGGTGGGACTACATCAAGGATCAGCCCTGAGCCCCTTCTTGTTTGCTTTGGTGAAGGACAGATTGACGGTGGAGGTCAGGCAGGAGTCCCCATGAACTATGTTGTTTGCAGATGACATTGTGATCTGTAGTGAAAGTAGGCAGCAGCTAGAAGAGAACCTAGAGAGGTGGAAGTTTGCACTAGAAAGAAGAGGATTGAAGGTCAGTCGTAGCAAGACAGAGTACATGTGTGTAAACAAGTGGCATAACAGTCAAATAGTGAGGTTACAAGGAGCAGAGGTGGTGAAGGTGTAGGAGTTTAGGTACTTAGGATCAACTGTTCAGAGCAGAGGAGATGAGAGGTGAAGAATAGAGTACAGGCAGGATGGTCCTTGTCATCTGTGCCACCACCATGGCTTTCCGCTCTTCTTTAGAGGCCTTTGACCAGAAGAGGGAAGTCTTGCTCCATTTGAGGCCTGCTGATCGCTTTCCACTTCCTCTCTGTTTGTACTTGGGGGGCAGCTGCTCTCACCAGTTTATCAGAGGAATCTCTCAGCTCCAGCACCATCCGGGCCTTCTCTTGTTTGTAGCCCAGGCCTATGCATTGCAGTGGCAGCTGCAGTGCATTTCTGCCAAAGACGCCTACATCTGATAGGCATCTCAGCATCAGCCTATCCATCCTGTCCACCACCGATGAGGAGACCTCACTCATCTTCAGAGGCCACATTACCTTTTGGTACATTATGAACTGGTAACGCCATACCTTGTACTTGCTGGGCAGCTGGCTCTGATTGATCCTGGCCAGGCCATCTGCCAGTTGCTTCCTCACTGTTTCCCCCATCTTCTTGTCAGAGAGATCTGCAGTGTAGGTACACCCAAGGCTGCAAATGGGTTGGCTTGCCAGCAGAAGGATCTCTTCACCACCAACGACAAATGTGGTATTATTGCTTCTGACTCCTTTTCTCAGGGAGAGGCTGCGCGATTTTGCAGGTTTGATCTTCATCCTTGCCCACCCCACAAGTTAATCGATCCTCTTCAGCAGTCTTGTTGTACATGCTGTTGTCTGGAGAATGGTGGTGATGTCACCTATATATCCTCCCACTGGTGGTAGCCTCTGCCCTGATGGTAGCTTTACTCCTCCGACCATCGTCGCCATCTAGCTCATATTAGGACGAGCTTGATGGCTGCAACAAAAAGAATGGGAGAGATCGAGCATCCCATGGCTATACCTACCTCCAGCTGTTGTCATCCTGTGGTGTAATCCTGATGGGTGTAGCACATCTTGAGGCCTTCAAAGTACTTGGCTGTCAAAGTTCTGATGGAGCCAGGGATGTGGAAGAAGTCCAGAGCATACTTGATAAGTTGGTGAGGGACGGACTTTCGCTCTCTGGATCAGCTCCCATATAACTGCGGAGTGTTCCACACACCCTGGGAATCCTGGCACACCTGCTTTCTGGCAGCTGGTGTCAATGTACCTGTTGCTAGTCAGGCAGTTGGTCAGCCTCTTGGCCAGTACGGAGAAAAAGATCTTCCTTTTGAGATTCAGGAGTGAGATGCTCCTGAACTGGCTGATGGTGGTGGATATCTCCTCCTTCGGGATAAAAACTGTGACTGCCCTTTGTTCTTCCAGGCCCTCATGAGGTTCCACAGAAGTCTCTGAATCCTTGGGCAATACCGATGGGGCCTGGGGCTGTGGCTGCTCTCGCTTTCCGGACAACTTCTGCGACCTCATTGAGTTTAGGGAGAGCAACATCAAATGGGAACAATGGGGGGGCTCGGCGAGGAACATAACCAGGTGACCCCAGAGGAGCTGATCTGGCTGGGTCGCTCCGTATTGCTCTCTGAAATAATTCTCCAGCTCCGATTGTGTGATCCCCAGCTTCCCGCTTCTTCTCTCGAAGCTGTCTTGCATGTTTGAAGGGGTTTTTGAAGAAGTTGCTCTTCTCTTTTTCCGTCCGTGTTCTGCATTTGCAGATGTGCTCTGCCCTCCGCAGGCTGGCAAGGTCCTTCTAACTTCCTCCCAGTGGTTTCATGCCCTCCTTCTCCTCTTCGCCTGTTTTCCTCCACTGCTTTCGGAGCTGACGCCGCCTCTTCACCAACTGCTCGGTCTCTCTCCCTCTCTTCTTCCCTTCTGCTTTGGCCCTGCGTTCTGTTTTACGACGATTACTCCAAACCTACCTCTACACTCCTCAGACAGGTATAGCTACTACCTGGCCGCGTAGTGAGTGCTCTAAGATGCTAACCAGGTCTTTGTCCAGCTGCTGTCACACTGCCACCTCGTTGGCTTTGGAACATTTGACTGGCTGCCTGTGCCCTGGTTCTTTCCTCTCTGTCCTCTGGTCTGGTTCCTGGTTATGGGGTTTTTATTGTGGTCTGAGGTTCGTTGGTGTTCTAGGGGTGATCTCCTTGGTGCCACTCTCAGAGGAATAGGTATCCGCCAGGTGTCCTTCTGTGTCCTCCGCTTGCCTTCCTCCAGTAGCGTTGGAACCTTCAGCACTGTGGTTAGCGACCAGGCTTTGGGCTGCTAGTGTCTGACCTGCAGATGCAGTGCAGTGTTGCTGCTGGCCACTCACTCCACTTCTGCTGCATCTCAGCATTATCTTGTCATCATTGTCTGTGTCCGTTCCAGTCGTTACCAAGAAATCCGTCCAGGTTGGTCTCTTTTTCCATCCCGCCTCTCGGAGGGCCATCGGGTTGTTTTTCTAACGAACAGCTACTGCACGTAGTACAGTTGAAAAATAATATTTATATTCCAGAACTCTACGGTAAAATAGATGAATAAAAACAAACATTAGTAAACACGTAAAAAAGGCAATATTAAAAAACATTCAGACATGATTGTGTCACCACATGACAAAAAAAAAAAAAAAAATTAATCCCTTGTCAGGATCCATAATAAATTTAAAAAAAAAACGGAAAATGCGAGTTTATCAATATCTACCTGTGTATACCAAAATACTGTATGACATGCTATGCATTCTAGCCTGAATTCAAATCCCTAACAATGCTAAGGGATATATTTCATCAAAGGTTAAACACGAACATAGAAAGACATAATGTTAACACCAGCAGGATGCTATTTACAGTTTACCACATGCACAGAAAATAGCTGAGGCATCCTCAGTAATGCAATGCGTTAAATGTCGTTCTGTGACACATTTATACTGTATATGTGAGACATATTTTGTTATATGACTGTAAATTGAAAGATAATACCGTTTTTCATTGTTTATATATATAATACCGTGTGTTTATTACATTTCACCATGAATTCACCGCTTATTATCGATTACCGCTAGCCTTCTCGGTGGTTGGTTTGAACTGCGTCACGACTCGAGCGGACACCTGGATCTGTGATTGGCTAAGACCGAACATACGGGCACTTGCGGCAGAGCGAGCCCATTAAGCTAAAGGTACCAATATGGCGGAGGTAAGACGGAAAACAGGGGAAAAGCTATCGATCTTAAATCGATATTGTTTTATTGTTTACCTTGAGTTTCTCACTTATATGATATCGATAAAGTAGGTTACTGATTTTTTTCATTGATACAGAGTGTTTCGAGTTAAATATATATTTTTTAATTCTGGAAAATATGCTTAAATGTTCGGACCAATCCTCTACTACAAGGCCGCTGCGCCTTCGCTCTCAGCTGCTACGGTGTAGCGGCTATGGGAATTGAGATGTAAATTTAACGTTAGCTTGCAGATAAAAAATGTTATAACTGGATGCATTCTGTTCGTGATCAATGAGAAATAAGTTCAAACTGCCTGGGTTGAATTACAGATGCATATTTAGAAAGTATAATTTAACACTGTCGATTGTAGTGCGCGCAAACCAAATTAGTGTTTACGTTTTTCGATGGATAGGGTATAACAGTCGGCTTTTGGTTAGCTTATTGGTTAACTGGTTAAATTTTCGACAGTGCAATCATCTTTTGCCTTTCTTGGTGTGTTCCATTTATCTTACTCTGAAAGTGGTCAGAGTTTCCATTTAATTCGAGGTTTTAAAGCTGTGTCTTGCTCATGGTCTTATCATCTCATCTTATTAGCTGCCTGTCTAATGTTAGCCCCCTTCACTATATATCCTTGTTATAGTAAAGGCTATTTATAGATTTTACTTATTTCTTAGCGGTAGTAAACATTGTGACCAGCTTTAACCAACCCTTTCAACCATTGGATTTATTCTTTTGCAGGCTTCCCTAGGGAGTTCAAGTCCAGGTAAGGGAAACCCCTGTCGTATACGTTGGCTTTTATAACAATAATACACAACCCTAGTCGGTGTAAATGTGATAAAATTATACAATAAAATGTACTTTTATATTGGTTCTGCTGCATGTGTGAAAATGTTGAATTTTTTTTTTGCCCAACAGGTAGTAATAGATTTTTTCATTTCAATTTAATTAAACACAAAGACAATTTATGGATCAAAATGTAACCAGATTTTATTTATTCTTCAAATAGAAGACCATAGCAATTAGCTTGTGTAATGTAAAATTAAACATTTAAACAGTCAGTATTATAAATCTATTATTGTTCTATCTACTTTGCACACAGTTGGATCTTTATCATCAGAAGATCATGACTTTGACCCAACTGCAGACATGCTAGTTCATGAGTATGATGACGAGAGGACTCTGGAAGAGGAGGAATCCCTGGATGGAGGAAGGAATTTCAGTTCTGAAATTGCAGATCTGGAAAAGGTAAGTAAAACTGTTCAATATACTCGTTCAACATGTTTATAGACATGTTGTTCACATTTTGTGTGCATATATTTGTATTTGTCAGTCATATTTTGTTGTTTCAACGTAGTGTAATTAAGTTTGCCAATTTCTTCTTCTTTTTCTTTCGGCTTTGTCCCTTTTTTCAGGGGTTGCCACAGCGAATTATTGATTTCCATATTGTCCTGTTCTCTGCATCTTGTACTCTGACTCCAACCATCTACATGTCCTCTCTCACTGCATCCATACAGTGGTATGAAAAAGTATCTGAACCTTTTGGGATTTGTCACATTTCTGCATAAAATCACCATCAAATGTGATCTGATCTTTGTCAAAATCACACAAATGAAAAAACAGTGTCTGCTTTAACTAAAACCACCCAAACATTTATAGGTTTTCATATTTTAATGAGGATAGCATGCAAACAATGACAGAAGGGGGAGGAATAAGTAACTGAACCCTCACATTTAATATTTTGTGGCCCCCCCTTTGGCAGCAATAACTTTAACCAGACGCTTCCTGTAGCTGCAGATCAGTCTGGCACATCGATCAGGACTAATCTTGGCCCATTCTTCTTTACAAAACTGCTGTAGTTCAGTCAGATTCCTGGGATGTCTGGCATGAATCGCTGTCTTGAGGTCATGCCACAGCATCTCAATGGGGTTCAAGTCTGGACTTTGACTTGGCCACTCCAGAACGTGTATTTTGTTCTTCTGAAACCATTCTGAAGTTGATTTACTTCTGTGTTTTGGATCATTGTCTTG